>NC_051063.1:124103240-124415740 GCF_004664715.2 Peromyscus leucopus | reverse complement strand
CTAACCAGGAAATCAAGTGTGCTAGAGAATGGTTTTGTTTAGAGAAATGTTTCTTTCTTTTATTTTTTTTAGTTTTTCGAGACAAGGTTTCTCTGTGTAACAGTCCTAGTTGTCCTGGAACTCACTCTGTAGACCAGGTTGGCCTTGAACTCACAGAGATCCGCCTGCCTCTGCCTCCTGAGTGCTGGGATTAAAGGTGTGCGCCACTATGCTAGGCTAGAGAAGTGTTTCTTAATTTTTCCCACTCATGACTCTTTCACCCGAGACATTTTAATATCTCTCAATTATTTAGGTCTCTGGCATGTGTTATGTAACACAGACAGCACATGCTGGCTCCAGAGAAAGGTCCTACAACCATGTACATACAGGAGGCACTAACTGAACTCAGGGAATTATAAAAGAAAAAAATTTAAAAAGACATGTAGCCGGGCGGTGGTGGCGCACTCCTTTAATCCCAGCACTCGGGAGGCAGAGCCAGGAGGATCTCTGTGAGTTCGAGGCCAACCTGGGCTACCAAGTGAGTTCCAGGAAAGGCGCAAAGCTACACAGAGAAACCCTGTCTCAAAAAACCAAAATAAAATAATAAAATAAAATAAAAAGACATGAAGTTGGGAGGGGGACAAGGTGGGAGGGTCTAAGAGGAGCTAGTGGAGCGTGGTGTCTAGATTAATGACCACAATGCACTGTACGGCGCTGGAGAGGCGGCTGCTCTTGAAGAGGATGCAGGATGGGTACTCAGAACCCATAACCAAAACTCCAGTTCTAGGCAATTAATGCCCTCTTCCTACCTCCACAGGCACATGCATGATGCACACACAGGCACAGGCAAGACACTCATACACACATATACATATACAGTAAATATACATGTATTTGTTTTTTGTAATGAAACGTTATTTTTCTACAAGAGCAGAAAACTTTGCGTGCCCTGTAAAAATACCACAAATCACATCACATTCGAGGCCAACCTGGTCTACCAAGTGAGTTCCAGGAAAGGCGCAAAGCTACACAAAGAAAACCTGTCTTGAAAAACCAAAAAAAAAAAAAAAAGACAGGAACCATTGATACACACACACACACACATATACACACACACACACACTCACACACACACACACACACACACACACACACATCTCCCTGGCTGTCCTGGAACTCACCCTATAGACCAGGCTGGCCTCTAACTCAGAGATTCCCCTGCCTCTGCTTCTGAAGTTTAACCCCACTGGGTGAGAATAAGAACACCACCACAATTTTTGAGGCCAATTTGAAGCAGGCTTTATTAAATATTAACCAGGACGATGGACACTGGCCAGGTCCATACCCAGGATTCTCAGAGAACGGCAGTGAATTACTTCGGTCAGGTGCTTATAAAGGCAAAATCCATAATGCTTTGTACTTCTCATCTTATCCCCGTCGGGGGCAAGCATGGATCCTGCCCATGTGTGATCAAGCACATCCTGTGCAGTTGGGGCAACCTAGCTTGTTTACAGACGTGAAAACGCGTGGCTTGTTTTCTTCCATGAACAACAGCCCCCAGCATTCCAGGAAGTTATCTGCCCTGGGGCAAGTGGGGCTGACACATTAGAGACATTTTTGTTTTTATAGATCTCTTTTTTTTTTTTTTTTTTTTTTTTGGTTTTTCGAGACAGGGTTTCTCTGTGTAGCTTTGCGTTTTATAGATCTCTTAAGCACAGTAATTTAAATGTAAAACATAGCTTTAGCCATCACATTGCCTTGCCCAAAGTCACATGCCAAGCACGCAAACCGGGTCCCAGGCTCCCAGTCTTTCAGGTCCTGTCCCCTCTGAGAGCAGAGTCTCTTAAGCTTTGATAGAAAATGGTACCTGAGCCGGGCGATGGTGGCACACGCCTTTAATCCCAGCACTCGGGAGGCAGAGGCAGGCAGATCTCTGTGAGTTCGAGGCCAGCCTGGTCTCCAAAGCGAGTTCCAGGAAAGGCGAAAGCTACACAGAGAAACCCTGTCTCGAAAAGAAAGAAAGAAAGAAAGGAAGGAAGGAAGGAAGGAAGGAAGGAAGGAAGGAAGGAAGGAAGGAAGGAAGGAAGGAAGAAAGAAAGAAAGAAAGAAAGAAAGAAAGAAAGAAAGAAAGAAAGAAAGAAAGAAAGAAAGAAAGAAAGAAAGAAAGAAAGAAAGAAAAAGAAAATAGTACCTGAATCCCAGCAGTCAGGGGGCAGAGGTGGTTGGATCTCTGTGAGCTCTAGGTCAGTCTGGTTAACATAGTGGGCTGCAGGCCAGCCAGGACTACATAGTGAGACCCTGTCTGAAAACAAAAACAAAAAAAAAGGAAAGGAAGTAACTTAAGACAAAGGATAAGTGAAACAGACTTTGTTTTTGTTACTAATCACGTGCACTACAAAAAACCGAAAACTCAGAAACTGTGGAAAGCACTTGAATAGAATCTATCTTCCCAATGGGTGGTGGTGGCCCATGCCTTAATCCCAGCACTGGAGAGGCAGAGGCAGGTGGATCTCTGTGAGTTCGAGGCCAGCCTGGTCTACAGAGGGAGTTCCAGGACAGCCAGGACTACACAGAGAAACCCTGTCTCGAAAAACAAAACAAAGGAAACCAAAGGTGTCTGTTAGTTCCCTTTCTCTGCGACAGGGCTTCTCTAACAGCAGATGACCCGGGGCTCCTCCTGGTCTCCTGTCTTTACCTCTGGGACACTGAGTCCACAGGGAAGGTGTTTGGGTCTTTGTTTTGTTTTTCTTCTTTTGCATGTGTGGGGAGATGGGGATGGAGAATCAAACCCAGGGACAATGTACTCTATTTCTGAGCTCCACCCCCAGAGCCCACCTCCTCTTCTTTCCAAAGTCCACACTTAGGTACTTTTAAGAACAATGAGTCCGAAAACACAAAGGCTTTCACAATGCTTTTTACGTTTCTGTTTAATGCTTTCAGCAGATTTGCATGCTTTCATGTTTCTCTGTAGTTAGATAAATAATGGTTTGTTTAGTCCTCTAGAGCCGACCATTTTGCTCGAGGTGGACAAGACAGCTCAGTGGGGAAAGGTGCTTTCCATTCTGGAGGAAACCTTGGGACAGGGGAGAGCGGATTCCTACAAACTGTTTTCTGACCTCACTCACGCAGACCAGTGGAAACGGCCCATTACCCCCCAGAATCCCACAGTCCTTTGTTCTAGGCTGGATTTGGAGCTGGGCTTGCATACTCTGGGTCCAGATTTTTCTGCAGGCTGCAAAGCCAACCCACTCTGAGCCTTGTCTTTAAAATGACAACCTCAGAGTACAGTCCCTTCCAGCTGAAAACGTTCAGGGTCTACAAGAAGTTGCCACCTCCAGGATTCCCAGGCTCAGAGAGTTGTGTGTGCCCTGTTTGTGGGGTTCCAGCCTTGCCTGGGCTGAGACTTAGAAAACTGCAGTCTAGCTGTCAGGAGGGTGAGGGTGGTGGGTTGCTCTTGTCCTGGCATCTGGCCTGGTGTCTGCAGAACCAGGCAAAGGCTGCCCACGAGGGCTGGCTGGGTGCCGGGAACTCGTCATCTTTCTATGTAAACAGACACAGGCTGTCTGTTGAGGTCCTGGAAACATCTGACCTTTTACAGAACATCTCTAGAGCTCTCAAGTGTGGAGGGAGCCTCCTGCTTTCTGTAACCCTTTCCGGGGAAACCCTGAGCTGTAAATGATTTAACCCTTTCCAGGGAAACCGTGAGCAAGGGTGAGAGGGTGGGGGACGAGATGGGGAGAGGAACCTGTTTTTCCAGGAGCTACACAGGTTCCATTGACCTTTTTGGTTAGCGGCAGCAAGGCAGCAACATTCAACCCAGGGACGTCCTGGGTGATCTCCTCAGTTCCCTCCCCTTCTTAGGACAGGGGGCTCCCGGAGAACAGATGGGAGGCTCAGAGCAGGGTGGCTGTGAGGAGAATCGGGGGAACACACAGAAGCAGGGGCAGCCCCTCCCACTGAAGGAGTAACACACAGAACGTCACCCTGGGATGTCTGCTTGTTTTGTTGTTATGTTTCCACTCGAGACAAGCACTGATCTTGGTGCGTTGCCCAAGCTGACCTGCAAACCATTAACCTTTTGCGGCAGCCTCCTGAGTCGCATCTTACAAATATTTACTGGGCACCTCCCATATTCCAAGCACTGTGCATGAGGTTGAGGGTCGGTGCTGAGCAAACACAGATAGATATGGCTGATTCCTTCCGGTAGTACTCGTATGGGAGAGTGGACTAGGGTAGAGTCACAGAAAGGAAAAAGATCGTCTCAGGACCCCCACCCATCCACCCCCCAGGACCATGTTCTCAGCACAAAGGAGATTTATTTGACTCAGAGGGCAGGCAATAAGAGACAAAGACAGGAGATAAAGAACAAGGGAGACAAGGAAGGGAACAAGGGGAAGGGGTATGGGGGGGCAAAGGACAGCTGCTGGACAGGGAGGAGACAGACATGGATTGTAGGCAAATGGCGGCTTATAAAGATAAAGGGAGAAACAGCATGTCAGGATGAGGTGTTTAATTTTAATTGGGCGTGTTTATTAGATAAGCCAAAGGGAGCTTTTCATTTCTAGACTTCAATACTTCAATAGCTGGTGCTTGGTAGTCAGCTTCAGAAGGAGGAATTGGCCAAATAAGGGAATAGACCTTGGTGCCTAGCTTTAGGAATGGAATCTAACGTTTTTTTAGCAAGGCACTACAGAATCTGGGAGAAGGGTGAGACCTGCCAGAACCATGCCCACCATGCTCGAGCTGGTCCGAGTCCTTCATTCTGACCTTTTTCTTTTATTATTGGGTCATTGAGTGTTCGGTGAGTGGGCATTGTCTTC
Organism: Peromyscus leucopus; assembly: GCF_004664715.2. Taxonomy (NCBI): domain Eukaryota; kingdom Metazoa; phylum Chordata; class Mammalia; order Rodentia; family Cricetidae; genus Peromyscus; species Peromyscus leucopus. The sequence goes on along the minus strand of NC_051063.1, from coordinate 124,410,941 downwards.
TGTGTCTGCTTCCGGCTGACATTGGGGGCTCCTTATTAGGGGACCCACGAAAGCCGGGTTGTTGGTCAAGGTTGGGAAGAGCAGGCTGTGTCAGTCGATGTTCGGGTTCTGTGAGACCATCTGAGGTTACGGAATTGAGGTCTGTGAGGCTGGACCAGGGTTCAGATTCCAAGAAGCTGGAGCAGTCTGTAGTTGATTTGAAATCTGTTGGAACAGATAAACTGGGACAGAGGTAAAGTTAAGGAGCTTAGGGGGGAATTTTTTTTTTTTTTTTTTTTGATGTACATTTGAAACTTTTAGGTCCATGGTTCTGGTAGTTGGGAAGAGGAGTCTCAAGACAGGGAAGGGGAGCGATCCCAGGGAGAGATCCCATGGAACGGGGAGAGATCCCAGGGAACGGGGAGAGATCCCACCCTTAGGAATAGGCAGTGGGCAGGAAAACACACTGTTGGTCGGCAGAAGTACTTACCTGGAGTCTGCTTGAGAGTTCTTGAGAAGAACCAGGAAATCTTAGATTGGCGATTTAAGGTTAATTGGGGAGCAACTGCAGGTTGGTCTATCTGAAAGCAGGGTCTTGTTTTGGGAGAATACAATTCGAAAGGCTTTTTGTTACATCAGAATCGTCTTTCCTGGGGTGTTCAGGTGGGTTCTGAAATTGAAATAGTTTAGGAACATGGATGACTGGGGAGGCTTTGACAAATGGTGAGGGGAACAGCCTGAAACAAGGTTTGGGGTTAGTGTGGAAAGGTTGAGAGAAATCGGCTTTGGTTCCCAAAGGAGGCCTGGGATGGCCAAGGGGACAAGTGGTCAGGAGCGGGGGTGAGGCACTGGCCCCTGGGTATCGGCAGCAAGAGGGATTGTGACTAACAGAGGACATGGAAGAGAGGCGCCAAGAAAGTAGGAGGAGGTACTGAAGGAGGTATTCTGGACAGTTCACGAACTCAGGGGAGTCAGTGGTGGTGGGTGTTTGGCAATCATTCGGGCTGAAGAAAAGTAGGAGTGTGAGAAGAGATGAGCTATGTGGAGAATGGATGATTCTTCCAGAGGGAGGGAATGAGGGAAGAGGAACCGGGGGGTGAGGCTGAATATGCCGAGGAGGGACCTAGGAGAGTCTGCAAACATAATAGCACATGATCATATGCAGGGGAGCAAAAATGGCTGCCCTCCACCCTGGGAGGTTGCTTGACTGAGCTTTAAACTAAATCACATGACCCATATGTTCAAAGAGGTGCAAGGGTAGCTCAGGGGAGCACCCTTGTTATCATGACCAAGGGCCCTGGCTTCAGTTCCCAGCACTACAGGGGAATAGGTGAAGGGTTGCAGAATAGCTTACCTCCAAAGCACTGAGCCCTGGGTTGTATCCCCAGTATTTGGGGACAGTAAGAGGAACACCCCCCCTTTTTTTTTTTTTTTTTTTTTTTTTTTTTTTTTTTTTTTTTTTGATATGTGGTCATGCTATGTAGCCTTAGCTGGCCTAGAATCCACTATATAGCCCAGCCACAGCAATTCTCCTGCCTCCACCATCCAAGTTCCAGGATTGCAGGTGTAAGCCACCATGCAAGACTTTAAAACCCTGGCGGTGGTGGCGCATGCCTTTAGTCCCAGCACTCGGGAGGCAGAGGCAGGCGGATCTCTGTGAGTTCGAGGCCAGCCTGGTCTACCAAGTGAGTTCCAGGAAAGGCACAAAGCTACACAAAGAAACCCTGTCTTGAAAAACCAAAAAAAAAAAAAAAAGACTTTAAAACCATTTCTAACTTGCAGTGTGTACACAAGAATTCCAAAGAACGAACTGGTCAGAAGGGTTGGGTTATTGAGGCTTCTATAGCATCCTGAGCTACGCACAGGAAGGAACAGGGCTTGGAGCTTCGAAGTCAGTGGGGACCTGGTTAGAGAGCATGAGGAGGGAGTGCAAGACGGTAAAGTAAGGAAAGCTTTCCAGGTGATGTGTTTAAGAGAGAAGCCCACGACAGGGCATCATGGTGCACGCCTTTAATCCCAGCTCTCCAGAGGCAGAGACAGGGGGATCTCTGGGAGTTCGAGGCCAGCCTGGTCTACAGAAGGAGTTCCAGGACAGCCAGGGATACACAGATAAACCCTGTGTCGAAAAACAGAGAGAGAGAGAGAGAGAAGCCCTCAGCAGAACAGGGTATGGACTACCTGGGTGTCTGGGTGTGGTGTCCACTGAGTCTTCCTGGTTGATAAGATGTCTGGGAGAGCTAGGTGTGGTAGTGTACACCCATAGTTGCAGCACGTGGGAGGTTGAGACAGGGGGATCACAGTGAGTTGGAGGTTAGCCTCGGTTACATCACAACCCTTGGCTCAGAAAGACCAAAGTCATTTTAATATGAAATAATCACTTCCTGGCCTTTTGACTATAATCTAGTATAAAAAGGAAATAAATAAAAATCCTGGGATGGGGGTAGCGGGGTGCTCTTCCTCCTGTAAGCAGGAGTTATGGGTTTGCTATCTGCAGACAGAACTCTGTGCGGCGACTAGATCTGAAGTCAGTTCAAATGCAGCCTTCAACCTCGCCCCAAGCCTACAGTAGCTACATCTAAATTTGCGTGCGTGCGTGCGTGCGTGCGTGCGTGCGTGCGTGCGTGCGTGCGGTAACTGCACACTATATTCCCAGCATTCAAGAAGCAGAAGCAGCCGGCCGTACTTGGGAGGCAGAGGCAGGAGGATCTCTGTGAGTCGAGGCCAGCATGGTCTACAGAGTGAGTTCCAGGACAGCCAGAGCTACACAGAGAAACCCTGACTCCAAAACAAACAAAAACAAAGCAGGAAGAAAGTGAGGAAGGAAGGAGCAAATGAGAGGAAGAGAGACAGGAAGCACCCTGACGTTAGACAGAAGGAAAGACACATTTAATACACACGTGGAAACATTGTGAGAAAAAGCAAGTGCTCAACAGCCCAGTGGAGATTGGATGCTCATTTCCTACTCTCTGGGTAGTGCAGAGAAGGGGGGATCCAGGCAGTTTAGGGGAGAGTGGTCTCGGGGAGAGACCGGAACAGTCTGAGATAACATCCAGTCTCCCCCAGGGATGAGTACGCTGTCAGCTTTTTGTTGCTGTGACTAGTGCCTCAGAGAAACCATTTCGTGAAAGAAAAGGTTTCTTTTGGCTCCTGTTTTAATGTGTTTTGTTGTTGTTTTGAGATGCGCCTGCCTCTGCCTCCCGACTGCTGGGATTAAAGGACTGTGCCTCTATGCCCGACTGTTTTACTGGTTTCGCTAAGGTATAGTAGAAACAGATGGACCTACTTCTATATCCTATGTTATACGGACACATTTGAACTCCATATTGCAGAAAGGAATCAGTGTTAAAGTGTAACAATTACACACAGTAAATGGCTTGTTTATTCTGAGTCAACCTCTACCCAGCCCAGGTGTTCCTGGAAGTTGGCACTGCCGGACAGTAACTATACTCAAAAGTGCCTGACCTTGACCTCACCTCAAAATATTGTCCAGTTAAGCATGTACATGTTTGGGTTTTCAAGATAGTGTTTCTCTGTGTAGCTGGCTGTCCCAGAACTTGCTCTATAGATAGATCATGCTGGCCTCAAACTCAGAGATCTGCCTGCCTCTGCCTCCTGAGTACTGGGATTAAAGGCATGCACCACCACATGTATACATATTTTTTTAAGATTATTTATTATGTATACAATGTTCTGCCTGCATGTATGCCTGCACACCAGAAGAGGTCACCAGATCTCATTACAGATGGTTGTGAGCCATCATTTGAGGGCTGGGAATTGAACTCAGGACCTCTGGAAGAGCAGCCAGTGCTCTTAACCTCTAAGCCATCTCTTCAGACTGCATGTACATGTTTTAAGTAAAAATAAAATAGTTTGATATGTCAGAAGGAAGAGGAGGAAGAGGAGGAGGAGCCTGAGCCTAGACACTCCGACAGTGAAGAGCTAGCCCAAGAGATACCAATGAGAGAGAAACAGGCAAGAGTAAAGGCTGAAGTGATTGATTCCCATTGTTCCCTTCCCACCCCCTTAAAGCCTGATGGCTGGAAATGAGACCGGAAGTGGGGTGCACCCGGGAGGGTCAGGGGATACTTTTTATTGTTTGGTTGCTTTTTCAGGTATAAATTTGCTGTCTTTTTGTCTGCCAACTCTTGAATAGATGACAATTTAGGCTTTGGGTCCTGCCTCTGCTTATTGGTGTTTGTGGAGGCAGGCTGGCTGCACAGGCTTAGCATTCTGTTGCTTATTTGTTTGTGTTTTGAGACAGGGTCTCACTATGTAGCCTAGGCTGGCCTCAAACTAATAGAGATCTGCCGTCTCTGCCTCTGCTTCTGAAGTGCTGGGATTAAAGGCTGTGCCACTGTGTCCAACCTTTGTGGTTGGTTGGCTCCATTTGCTTTGCTTTGTTTTAATAACTGATTAAGTCAACTTATTAAAATAGCTGACTTAGGCTTCTGCAATAGTGACGTCTACCTCCTGGCCTGGCTCGATATTGATGGAAGTAATGTATTTACCAATCTCAGAAGGATCGCCTAAGCCATTCAGTAGCCTGTGGCTTCTTACTAGGAATCTCGTGTTTTGGAACCTTTACCAGGTAATTTGCTTTCATGGTTCTCAGTGTCTTGGTAGCTTGTGAACTGGTCAGATGCCCTTTCTCTGCACCTCGGATCAAGTCAGCACACACACTCTACAGAGACCTCACATAGCCGCTGATGCGGGTAATTTAAAGTCAGCGAACCCCGCCTCTGGTTCCACGGTGGTCTTTCCAGTATCTTTAAAAGCCACTGTGACTGGAAGACAACTTGTAGAACCAGAGGTTCTGAGCGACTTTCTCTTTGGAAGAAGCAGAGGTGTGAGTGAAGACAGCAACAAACAGAACAGCTTGTCAGCACCCACAGCAAACAGAACAGCTCGTCAGCTCCGACAACGGTACTGAGAGGTCCCTTGCTGTTAGGCCTGTGGTAAGACAGAAACATGGAAGAAAGCTGCTCACCTCACGCCAGTCAGGAAAAAGAGAAAGAGGCCTAAGACTGGAGATAGCCCTCAAGAACACACCCCCAGCGGCTCTTTCCTCCAACTTGCCCCCCCCTCTGCCCCACCCCACCCCGGGAGTTTCCACCATCTGCTAATAATGCTAACAAATTATGAATCCATATCTAGATTGATCCGGTGACTCAGGCAGAGCCATTAGGATCCAGTCATCTCTCAATGATTAATGCATCCATCAAGGACCGAGCCTTCAACACAAGAGCCTGGGGCCGGGCGAGGTAATGAGATTTGGGGGAAGGGACCCAGAACAACCGGATTCTTTCTGAGAAGCCAATCTCAAGACAGATAAGGGAAGTTCAGAAAATGCCTCTCCCTGCTCTTTGAGAGAGAAACAGAGAGGACAGACAGGGTAAGACTCTCCTTCAGTCCCAAGCACTTAGCGAGCGAATGTGGCATGCTTTGGTATCCTTCTCTATGCGTGTGCAGATGTATGGCAGCTGGAGCATTGCATTTGCTGTGTTAATATTCATAAAGAGTTCTGACCTGCAGCTAACGCGTACCTGGGCAGCAGATCACATGCTTAGTGCACACAAGGGTAGTGTCATATGACCTTTCTCTGGACCGCCAGCTCCCAAATAATGGCACGGAGACTTCTTATTAAGTATGAAAGCTCAGCCTTAGCTTAGGCTTGTTCCTAAATAGCTCTTATAACTTAAATTAACTCATTTATATTAATTTACATTCTGCCATTCGGCTCATTATCTCTCCTCAGTACCGTACACCAGACTTGTTCCATGTCTCACTGGTGAATCCCACCTCTCTTCTTCCCAGAGTTCCTGTCTCTGCCCGGAAGTCCCACCTACCCTCTCCTGCCTAGCTATTGGCCTTTCAGTTCTTTATTAAACCAATCAGAAGGTGCCTTGGCAGAGACACATCTTCACAGTGTACAGAAAGATTATCCCACAACACACAAGGCCCTGGGTTCGGTTTCCCCCGCCACTCCCCTGCCCACACACAAAACACTAAATGGGGTGTTGTTGTAGAGACGTCAAATAACTACATTTGGGTTTTTGTTTGTGTTTGTCGAGGCAGGGTCTCATTCTATAACCTTAGCTGGCCTGGAACTCGATCTATCTGCCTCTGCCCCCTGAGTGTTGGGACATGTGCCACCATGCCAGGCCTACATTTGTTCTGTAACCTGCTACAGTTTATCCACATAGCCTAAGACAACCTGCCTTTTCCTGATAGCCTTAGTGCAAGCAGGAAAACCAGAAGAGACTCCCCGCCTCCCCCTCACACACACAATGGCTTTTACATGGAATGTGAGGTAAAGGGAAGTCATACGACACTTGGGCATGGGGAGAAGGTTGAAAAGAGCTTTGTGAGGCCTGGAAAGATAGAACAGTGGTTAAGAGCACTGGCTGTTCTTCCAGGGGACTCAGGTTCGATTCCCAGTACCCATATGGCAGCTCACATCATCAGTCTATGACCCAATTTCTATGGTATCCAATGCTCTTTTCTGGCTCCCACAGACATCAGGCATCACACATGGTACATAGACATACATGCAGACCAAACATTCGTTCACATAACATACTAAAGAAAGAAAGAAAACGGGTGCCCAGAAAGTGAAGAAGTGGCCATGAAGAGGACAGCCCAGAGCTGTCCTCGGCGTCCCAGCCCCACTCAGTGTTTGCCAAGCAGCGGTGGCAGTGGCATGGGAGCCAGGGAACGAGGTCCCCAGGGGTTGTGGGGAGAGACTTGCTATTGAGTTAGGAAGAAAATGACTAATGTGGCCAGGAAATCTGTTGCTTACACCATCCATATTTGAGAATTGTTGGAATATTACTACCAGAAAAGGTGGTTCATCTCCTGGGGGAAAAAAATGCTGAATGCCACATGGGAAATGGATTTCATACAGAATTAAAATCTAAATGTGTCAGAAAACTATGATGATAATAGTATAATAGTATAAGATTTTGCAACCTCTGGCCAGAGATGGGCTTCTTGTGTTTATTCTGTGTTCGGTTTTGGTTTTTGACGCAGAGTCCTGCATTATAGTCCAGGAAGTTTCCACCATCTGCTAATAATGCCAACTGATCATCTGGGTTCAGACCTACTATGTAACCCATACAGCCTCAAGCTCATGTCTATCCTATTTCTTGAGCCTCCCAAGTGCTGGGGTTGTGGCAGGGATGGATTTCTTAAATGCATTTCAAAGCAGAAACTGTAAAGCGAAAACAAAACACATTAACCAGTTTGGTTCCTCGGCACTGAAGATCTCTGCTCAAGCTCATGTATTTGGGACATCTAAGTCCAGCAAGGTGCTGGTACAGGAGGTTAGGAAGCCTTTGGGACATGGGGTCTCAGGGGCAGACATGGGCCACTGTGGATGGGCCTTTGAGGGTTTAACCTGGCGTCTAAAACTTGATAGTAACGGCCAATTGTGCTGACACCATACACTTTGATCACAGGTCATAGGAAAATCAAGCTGGTTCTAACTGGAAGCTTCCTCCCCAATGGTTAGGTTTCCTAGTACCAGAAGGTGGTATAAAGGCTGCTGGGGGGAAAAAAGTCACCAACAGTATTACCCAGCTGTGAACCCTGGAAACTACAATAATGACCAGCTTGACAAGATATGCCCATCTGTATAATAGTGGCATGCATGTTTTGGGGTAACCAACGGCTTTCTCATTGAATTGAAGACCCACTTTATAGGACTGGGACCAATGACTGGTACCTGGTCAGGAGCCCAGGACTTGGTAGGTCCTATTCCTGTTATTATCTTGTCTGTCAGATTCCAAGCTGCCCCAGACACTGTGCCTTCCATGACATGATGGATCCGTGTCTCCCTAGAATGTGACCCCAAATAAACCCTCCCTCCCTTTATGTGTTTATATGGGTATACCGCCACAGCAATGGGACAGTAAGGAATGAATGCAGTTTACTTCTTTGTTTCCAAAGGGCTTCTGAGTATGTATGCCATACACTGGAGACAGAGAATACAGACTAAAGGTGTGACCTAAGACAGTTAAATAGCCACCAGTTCCTCCCCTGGGTCAGTCCTGCCACCACACCTGGCTTATTGGGGGCGGCGGGGGGGGGGGGGGGGGGGGGGGGGGCGGGGCGGGAAGTGGGGGAGGCACAGCATGAGGTCTCATTCTGTTCCCACTGCCTCAACTTCTTAAATGCTGGGATGATAAGCATGAGCCACCATACTTGGCGGGTTTATCTACTTATTTATTGAAATTTTGTGAGATGCAAGGGTCCTGTCAGGGCCTCATGAACGCTGAGCAAGCATTGTATTACGGCTGATCCCGGCTTTTGTTGGATTAGGTTCTGTTTTCTGCGTGTAAAGCTTATTTACTGTGGAATGTATCTTACTCAATAGCAGATGCTACAGGGCCGTGGGTCTGGCCCTGGGAAGGCCTTAACCTGGCCGTAATGTCAGGGTCACTGTTAGTCCCTGTGCTGACAGAATTTCCTGGTTCCTCTGGGCAAAATGAGTCAGCCTTAGGCTGAGCTAGGACTGACGCCATGATCACTCCCGTTTAGGACTGAGTCTCTCGTGTGTACTCTCTAAAGAGGGGCTGGGAGGTGTAGCAGGTTTTCTTGGACAACCAGCCCCAAAACCATGACATGACAGAGACTTATTTTTAATTATGAATGCTTGGCCTTAGCTTGTTTCTAGCTAGCTTTTTTAACTTAACTCATTTTTATTAATCTATGTGCAGCCCCGAGGCTTGTTTACCTCATCTAAGTACTGTCCACCGCTTTCCTGCTTCCTCCACATCTGGCTGACCGGTCACCAGCTGGCTGGCCCCTGGCTCTGGCTGGCCCCTGGCTCTGGCTGGCCCCATTTCCTCTCGGCCTGCCAACAGCGCCCCCAGCCTTCCTCTGCCTAGCTATTGACCATTCAGCTTTTTATTAGACCAATCAGGTGCCTTAGGCAGGCAAGGTGAAACAGCAACACATCTTTACCTAGTTAAACAAATGCAGCATACACAAAAGCAGCACATCTTTACATGATTAAACAAATATTCTATTCCACAACAGGGACGTACCCCATAGGCACTGCAGGAAGGCAGGCAGCCCCAACCGCTAGCTGCAGACCCTAAGACAAACTGTCACCCCGATAGTGATGTCACTTTGCAGAAACAAGGTCCCTGTCTCATGATGTGTTTAGTAGCTGAGCTGTCAGATGCCACCGAGGATGAGTTGTGGGAGAGCTGGGGAATGGCAGAGGGGACGTGGCAACACCCACCTGGCTGGCAAGAGGGTCACTCAGAGTTAAGAGCTGCCGCGGTGCCAACCTCGGCCAGGCCTCCTGGAGGCGGGGCATGTCAAACACTGTGCAAACTGCTGCAAGGAGGCACTAGAGACTACTGAGTTTTCTTGGGTCATAGTCAGTCTGCCTGTGTGGTCTTATTCTCCATCCTCAGTGTATGACCTACAGTCTCATAAGCCTTCCAAGCCCCTTTGAAACAAGGAGGTAAACAAAAACAAAACAAAACAACAAAAAAGGCGAAAATCTAATGGTAGAATCTACAATCTAACAGAATTGAACCAATGTCATTTTTTTGATTCTGCAACATCTTATATAATGTCATCATTGGAAGAATTTGTCAACGAGCTTTTAGGGTAAATTTGTTCTGTTTTTACATCCTGGGAGTCTGTAATTATTTCAAAATAAAATAGTTAACAGAAGGGTTGGGGATGTATTTCAGTGGTGGAGGCTTGTCTAATGTGCCAAGATCCATTATATATTTTAAAAAGAACAGTGATATGCATGATTCTACAATATATATACACATAAGAATATAAGCATGGCCTGGTGTGGTGGTGCACATCTGGTCTACATAGAGAGTTTGAGGCTACCCAAAGCTATATAGTGAGATCCTGTCTCAAAAAGAAAAGATTGAATTAGAAGAAGAAGAAGAAGAAGAAGAAGAAGAAGAAGAAGAAGAAGAAGAAGAAGAAGAAGAAGAGAAAAGCATGTATGCAAGTATCCTGGCTAGTTTTATGTCAATTAGACACAACCTAGAGTCATCAGAGAGAAGGGAGCCTCAATTGAGAAAATGCCTCCATAAGATCAGCTGTAGGCAAGCTTGTAGGGCGCTTTCTTAATTAGTGACTGATGGTGGAAGGCCCAGCCCATTGTAGGTGGGGCCATCCCTGGGCTGGTGATCCTGGGTTCCATAAGAAAGCAGGCTGAGCAAGCCATGGGGAACAAGCCAGTCAACAGCTTGCTCCTGTGGCCTCTGCATCAGCTGCTGCCTTCAGGATTCTGCCCTGTTTGAGTTCCTGTCCTGACTTCCTTCAATGATGGACTAAGATGTGGAAGTGTAAGCCAAATAAATCCTTTCCTCTCCAACTTGCTTTTTGTTATGGTGTTTCATCACAGCATATTAAAGCATACTAAGACAGCATATTAAACCCCTTAGAATGGGGGAAGGGAGAAGGAAAGACAATGAAGGATCCACACCGCCCCATCAGTGAAGGAGTGCTTGCTGTCCAGCCAATGGGGATTATATGTGGCGAACTGAAGCGACACTAACTCCAACCTCCTCACGCCTGAGGTCATGTAGTGGAAAGGGAGGGTATTGACAGAATATTGTGTGGGGGAATCATTAATGGTAAAGACCCGGCCCTTTCTAATGGAGCCTTGTCCAATGGTGTGAAATAATTTCCTCTTTACCCAACAAAAGGAAGGTTGGAAGAGAAGCAGGAGAAACGATGATGGAGAGCAAAGAAGCCGTGGAGCAAGTTTTAAGGGTACATTCTCTTGAGGGCCATCGGTTAATGAAGGAACCAAGGACCACACAGAGACCAGCTGAGTCCACTGGCCTGGAAGGGGCCTGGATTCCTGGTGTTTTTCCGAGCAGCTGGTGCTCCCAGGGTGCTCAGGAAATTGAAAGTAGTAATTCTTTTGCATAGCCTCCAGGGCCACGATGACCTTTGATGGACCTCTAATTTAGCTGGCCTTGCAGCAGCAGCCTTTCCAACTTCTCTGCTTTGCCGGGAAGTCAGTGATAACAGAAAGGGTGGGACGACTTCCAAAGCTGTTTGCCTAAGTGCGCTCACTACCTGGGCTAGAAACACAGTCTGTTTTCTTTTACTGTGAAATTGCCTGCTCATGAGGAGGAAGCAAAAGGAAATAATTGAGGAAGTATCTAAAGGTTTATTGACAAGGATGCTAATCTCAACATTTCTCAAGAACCTTAATAGCAGAGACTTAGTTAAAAATTTATGTTGCAGCCGCAGTGTGGGGTTGTATACACGTTTAACCTCCGGAGGCAGGGGGATCCCAAAGAGCTCCAGGCTCCTTGACCAGCAGGACCTGCATAGCAGACCCTACCTCAAACAAACAAACAAACAAACAAAAAACCCAAACAAGTGTTTACGTATGTGTGTGTGTGTGTGAGAGAGAGAGAGAGAGAGTTAGTAGAGTGATTGTCTATCATGCATAAAACCTTGTTTTCCACCTTCAGTATCCTATAATTCAGTTGTGATTTTCTGCCATCCTCTTATCCCAGGGAGTGGAGGCAGGGGAATCAGAAATTCAAGGTCCTTTCTCCTTTCCTCCTTCAAAATTCACAAGAGTATCCCCCACCCCGGGGTGGCCTTACTTTCCACCCTTCCTGCAGTAAACATTAGTTAAGTAACCCGTTTTGTAGATGTGTCAAAATAACCACTGTGTTCTTTTTCTGCTGGAGCTCTTCCTGAGGAGGTAGAAAGACCATGTACTTAGGACTCATCTGGCCCCGGAAGCGCTGGCCCTTGGCCCATTAACGTCTCCAGCCTCTTAACCAGCCAGCTCTGGCCAGCTCAGCCACTTACATGGCCAGAACTGGTTATTTCAGGAACCGCCCAGAAAGCTGCTGTCCCTTTCTGGAAGATAGGAGAACCCGGACTCAAGGGCTGAAGAGAGCCGGGCCAAGGTCACTTGATAAGCGCTGTTTATATTTATACTCCTATCTCTTCGCTCGCCTCTCCCAACTCTGTGGGTCGCAGGTTACGGGCAGAGCCGTGAGTGGTTTCAGAGGCCACTCTGCACCGCTCTCTTGCCTTGCCTCCGCTGTAAACAATACTACCATTATTGAGAGTTGACCAAGTGCCAGGTGTGTGCTTCTCACCACGACGCTGAGGTCCCTGTTGGTTCCATGCCCACTTTGCAGGTGAACGAAGGCTCAGAGGGGTTAAGACACTTGCCCTAGCGAACACGGCCAGTTAAGTGTTAGTGGATCTGGGTTCCAGTTCCACAGACAGGAGCGCATTCCAGCTAGGAAGACCACCAGCGAGGCCGACCGAGCAAGCCAAGGTCAGTGGGAGGGTGCAACCCAGGGAACTTGGGCCTAGGTGGGCGGCAGAGCCATTGGTGTGGGCTCTGGCCCGACGTGGGGTAGCATCGTGTCCAGAACAGCTGGATCAGGCTAGGGGACCGCCGTGCAGCGGCAGCGGAGCCAAGGAGGGCGCCTCCGGACAATTCCCGAAACGGCGGGCGGGCGGGCGGGGCGGAGTGGGGGCGGGATTTGGCTGCAGCCCAGCATTTCCGGGGACACCGCGCAGGACGCAGGTTTTTCACGATACACTCCGGGTCCCCAGGGACGGCGACCGGACGGCCTGGCAGTGGGAGTGAGTCTGTGGAACTTCGCGGCCACGCGGAAGTAGCCTTGTCGTGGGGGGTAACTCCTTCCAGGTAGGGGACCGGACGAGGTGGGAACCGAGATCTGGGGGTGACACGACAAGCCCAGGCCTTCGTCGTCGCCCCCCACCTTCCTCCCGCCCCTCTCTCCCAAGAGGGCGCCACCTGCGCGCTCTGATGGGCACCAGCCGGGGCCAGTGGGGGAGCCTGTTGCCATGGCAGCGCAGGAGGCTGGGCCCACGTTCCCATGGCCACCGGGGGCCTCCGCGCGAATCCTTTAACAGTGTCTTTCAACACCGCCCCCTACTCCTGAGCCCGGAGGAAAATCACTAGGAAAAGGGCCTTGGGCTCCTCCTCCGAACGTTTGTGGTTGTGACCTCTGAGTTAGGGCCTTTGTCATGGCTTCTTTCTTCTCTGAACAACAAGGTGGATTAAGGGCCAGGAGAGGGAGGAAGTCGGGGTCCTGGGAATGAGGCCTTCGCCTCTCCTTAGCTGCTCTAGCCTCGCACAGAGGCTCAGGAGGCCTGGGTCACGTCGGGAAGGTCGTCAAACCTCTGTTCACATTCCCTCACCTGTCATGTGAATATGTTATTTAAGAATCACAGGAAGGGCTGGTGAGATGGCTCAGCAAGATCGGCGCTTGCTGCCAAGCCCAAGGACCGGAGTTCTGTTTCCAGGACACACACAGTAGAAAGAGAGCACCCGCGCAGCTTGGCACGTGCTATGGCCATCACATACGCAAACACACATAAAGTAAGGTAGTAAATAATTTGAAAGAAAGAAAAAAGAATCGAGAAGCATTCTAAGGGTCGACTGCAGTAAGAACTGGATGCTTTGGAACTGGAGATTTAGGAATCACCCTTTCCCTTCCCTGCATTTCACAGGGGAAACTGTGGGTCCAGATAACTGAGATATTCAGTTATCCCGAGGTGACTCAGTAAATTGGTGGAAAGGTCAGGATTTGAACTCGGTCTCTTGATTCCTAGACTGTGGCTGACAGTGATTTTTCCCCCTGAAGTTCATAGGAATAAGAGTTACATCTTTTTGCACTTAAGGTCTTGAGCTCTTAATGACAGGTGACCTGAAAATGACGTGGGGCGTGTGTGTGTGGCGGAATGGCTGGTAGGATAAAGGTGCCTGTCCTCAAGCCTGATGACCTGAATCTGATCCCAGCTCAGACATGGTGGAAACAGAGCATGGCCTCCTGAAAGTGCCCTCCGACCTCTGCATACATGAAACACATGCTCCTCCCTCCCATGTAAATAAACAAATGCCCTTTAAACAATGATGGCGGGCTGGAGGGAGGGCTCAGTGGTTAAGAACACTGACTGCTCTTCCAGAGGACCCAGGTTCAATTCCCAGCACCCACGTGGCAGCTCACAACTGTCATAACTCCAAGATCTGACACTCTCACACAGACGGACAGACATGCAGGCAAAACACCAATGTACATAAAACAAGAATAAATTATTTAAAAAAAAAAAAAAAAAGAAATGGTGGAGATGGGGCCAGTGAAGCTTCGTGGTAGAGCACAGTGTTTAGTAGCTTGTGTGGGGCCCTAGATTTAATCCACGGGATGAAAGGGAAATGATGGAGATGATGATAACAGGTGAGGGCTGGGTATGGTGGTACCCCATCTTTCCTAGCACTTGAGAGGTGGAGGCAGGAAGATTAAGAGTTCAAGGTTATCCTCAGACACATGAAGTTGGACGCCAGCCTGGGATACATGAGATCCTGTCTCAAACAAAAACCAAGCAACCAAATGAAAAAAAAAAAAAAAAAAAAAGAGAGAGAGAGAATCCCAGAGCACAAGACCTATGCACCAGGAAGACTTTCAGCTCTGCCTGGGGCAAAACCCTCCATGTCCTGCCATCTTCCGGTCATCTGCAATGTCCCCATCGTAGTTTACTGTATATGTCTTATTATGTACATTGTAAACCATGATATCCATTTTGGTATCATGTAATCCAGGCTGGCCTTGACCTCTATGTCACCAAGGGTGACCTTAAACTTCTGGCTCTCCTGCCTCCACTTCCTGGGTGCTGGGATTGCAGGCATGCGCTACCGTGACTTGTTCCACGCAGTGCTGGGACTCCCTGAGCTTTGTGCATGTTAAGCAAGCATTCTACCAAGCAAGCTACATGCCCAGGCTCTGGGACCCTCAGTTTACTGTGGTATCTGACAGGAGCCAAACGTTCAACCTCCCTCCAGCCTAGCATCCCTAGTGCAGAGCTGATGAGGAGAGCGCGAAAACCCTGGGCCGCCCTAAGGCAAGGAAATGGAGCCATGGCCTCCCCTCCCCCACCCCTCCCCCCTGGGGTGGTGCCTTTTCTTATTCACACTCTTTGAAAAGAATAAGAGAAAGGTAGGTAAAAAGGGATCCAGGAATGAATAGAATGAATCACTTGGAAATGCTTTGAGACAGTCCCTGAGAGCAGAAAATGCATTTGTTCATTTAGTCAACATTTACTGGCTGCCTGCTAGTTAGTTCCAAGCTCTGCCCTGAGGCTGGCCATTTAAAAACCCAAGGTAGGTAGGTCTGCTACCTGCACTCAAGAAGCTTGTGGGAAGGATGGGAAGAGAGGGATGAGGTGTGTAAATGAGTGCTTTACTGCAGCATAATGAGTGCCTTAATGGAAACCTGAGCCCAGGGCAGAAAGGAGCCCTGAGGAGCAGCTCCGGAAATCCGTTGAAAACAGCAGGACCTCGTCTGTGCTGCCTGGGAGTCCTTCTAGAGTTCACCAGGCTTGCCCTGGCGACTACCTTTGTCAGGGACAAAGGAATGAGCGAGTGTAAGTGTCTAAAGATATGGAGTCCAGGATGGGCAGGCAGTCTCTGCAAAGAAGCATTTAATGAATGGTGATGAATTATGAAGTCCTTGCCTGCAGCAACTCTGGTCATTTCATCAGTTTGAGCCACGCTTAGAAGGCAGCCAGCCAATGAGAAACCGTGATGGATGAATGGAAGGAGGGAGGGAGGGACAAAAGACAGCTGCTTGCATCATCACAAGTGGAGATGGCTTGCAAGTGGAGACAAAACCAGGTTGAAACTTTGTTTCTTGGTAGAGTGTCCAACGTGAGTTCTGGAGACCGCAGATCCCTGGCCCCAGGTCTTCACCTGGCACACGTGTGGCCCTAGCAAGCCCCTGCAGCCTGTCATCTGTGTAGTGGGAACATAATATAATAACTCTGATTTGCCTCTGCTTTGAGGATTAAAAGTTAATAAATGTGGAAAGATCCGCAGAATGTCTCACAGTCAGTGCGAAGGAAGATATTACCTGTGTAACTGTCAAGTGTGATTTAGGTGGGGGGAGTTTGCCAAGTACTTCTTGTGGAGGTCACATAGCTATTCCAAAAGAAGGAAGATTTCTCTTTTTACCGGATAAAGGCTGATTTTGTAAATTCCCTGTTTCTGCAGGTGAACGCACTTTAAAGAAATGGTTATTGCCGGGTGTGGTGCTACACACCTGTAATTCCGGCACTTAGGAGCCTGAGGCAGGAGGGTCGTAAAGTTTGTGGTCTGTCTGGGTCAAGTTCAAGGTCAGTCTAGGCTTTATAGTAAGACCCTGTCTCAAAACCAAAACCAAGCCAGGTGGTGGCACACTCCTGTAATCCCAGCAGAGGCAGGTGGATCTCTGCAAGTTCGAGACCAGCCTGGTCTACAAAGCAAGTTCCAGGACAGCCAAAGCTGTTTCACAGAGAAACCCTGTCTGGAAAAACAAATAACAAAACAGACAACAAAATTCAAAACCCAAACCGACAACAGAAAGAAAAAAAAGTGAGAGAAAAGACATGTCAGGCAAGCATTCTAACAGCTAAGCTGTATCCCCAGGCCTTGACAAGGATTTTTTTTTAATTGTATGTTGTGTGTGTCGCCACATGTATGTGAAGCACATTTGTGCCTTGTGCCTGTGGAGTTCAGAAGGTGTTGGACCCCCTGAAAGTGGAGTTAGGGGTTGCTGTGAGCCTCTGCGTGGGTGCTGGGAATTGAACCCGGATCCTCTGCCAGAGCAGCAAGTGCTCTTAACCAGCGAGCCCTCTCTCCAGCCTTGACAAGGATCTTTTTGAAAGTAGATGAAAGCTCTGCTTCCTGTTCCCCGGCAGCAGCGCATCATCCTTAGGGCTCCCAGCGCCCCGAATCCCCTGGGGAGGAAGGCCTCTGCTCTGCTGCACTGGCTGCAGGCTGTGGTGAAAGGCGTAGGTGAGGTACCACCGCGTCATGGTGGACATCTGTGGTTGCTCTTTTAAGGGGTTCAGAAAGCCATGGAGAGTGGCACGTAGCTTACTAAGAGCTCCTTCTTCTGGGTTCAAGCCCCAGAGATCCTGGGGTGTCTCACAGTGTACCTCATACCATCTGTGAGTGTGTCACCTGATATCATTTCTTTTTCCTTTTTTTCTTTTCTTTTCTTTTTCTTTCTTTCTTTCTTTTTTTTTTTTTTTTTGTTTTTTTGTTTTTCGAGACAGGGTTTCCCTGGGTACCTGGGTAGCCCTGGTTGTCCTGGAACTCATTCTGTAGGCCAGGCTGGCCTCAAACTCAGAGACTTGCCCATTTCTGCCTTCCAAATGCTGAGATTAAAGGCATGTACCACCACCACCACTGGGCCTGATACCATTTCTTTAGGGTGGCATATTTGCATACTGCCATGGTGGAACATTCCTAGAAATGGCCACCCTGTCAAGACACTGCTGTATTGTAGGAGATCGGTGGCAAGACTCTTGTTCCAGCTCCACCACTCTCCTAAGACACACTTATCCCTGTTTACTCTCTCAGTTCAGTATGACAGCCAAGGGCAAGACTGTGTGGGAGCTGTGTCAGCCAGGGCGATTTAAGATGACAGAAACTTGGGAGCTAGAGAGCTCTTCCTCTGGGAAGGAAGGGGGAAGGGAGAGACCCCGGGATGGAAGCTTGGTTTCCTGAGGATAGAGGCATGGCCTTCAAAAGGGGTCTCAGGGCTTGGAGTAGATTGAAGAGGGAAGGAACTTGATGGCAAATTGGGAGATAGGTTTTTAAAATCTTTGAAACCTAGCAGGGTGGTAGTGGCGCACGCCTTTATTCCCAGCACTCAAGAGGCAGAAGCAGGCGGACTTCTGTGAGTTCGAGGCCAGCCTGGGCTAGAGAGTGAGTGCGGGGCTATAGAAAGAAACCCTCTCTCCATAAACAAAACCAAAAAGTTTAAAATGTTTACTCTTTTGAGACAGGGTCTTTCTAAGCAGCCCTGGTTGGCCTTGAACTCAATCTGTGACCTAGGCTGGCCTTGGAATTTACAGTGCCTCCTCCTGCCTCAGCCTCTCAAGGATTACAGGTGTGATCCTATCCCCGGCTTCTTGACTTGAGATCTTGAGACGGGAACAAGGTTTCATAAGCTGGACTGGAAGCTGAGACTCTGCTACTGGGCCCTTACCTTCTGACCCCAGCCTGGCCTGGCCCAGGATACCTGCCTTCCTTCCACCTGTGGGTGGCCGTAGTTGGAGAGCCGATGATCAGTCACCACTTCGGGGAGCAGCCAGGCTAGTCCCCCTGACTGGGCAGCCCTGTAGGCTCAGATGGCACCTCCTGAACTTCTGTAGGGGAGCAAAGGAAGGACGGGGTAACTTCATGTTCCACCCTGCCTGGGCAGGGACAGGCTGAGCCCTGCTGGTTGCACCACAGCCCTGTAGGGTGGGGGATCCCCTCCCAGGGAGTGGCCAGCTCAGGCCCTAACAGGCCCAGTGGGGGCGGTGCCGTGTAGTGGGCTGCTTGCCACAGTAGGCACACCCAAGGCTTGGGCTGGGCAGGCTTTTTCCTTCTGCCCAGGTGAGCTGCAGCCTCAGCACCGTTTGCAGGAGGCAGCTGAAGCCGAGGGAGTGCTGGGAAGGGGCTTCTAAGATGGGACACTTGGCTGAGGCCATGGGGCGACTTTCAGCTAGGGAGGCGCTAACAGTCAGGGATGTAGGGCATTCACTGTGTGCCATGCTGCTGGTGGCTTTATAGATGCTATCTCACCATGTCCCCTAATGGTGCCAATAAAGAACTGTAGTATTTCTACCACAGGAGAAGTGGCTGACAGCTAGAGGGTCCCTTTAAGGCCCATACGTAATGGGTAGTGATGAATTCTTCTCTATGCTCAACCACTGAACTCTTAAACGGGGTATGTGGGGGCGGGAAGCGCAGCAAGGGCCGCTGGAGGGCTGCTGGTCTGGGTAGGAGATGAGGCTGTGTGATTATATTTGTTTCCAGACTCTGTGGAAAGCTACCCGAGAGAACTGAAGGCCGTGTCAGTGGCCACCCCGGGGTGGATGCCCTCTGCAGTAGAGGGTGCTGCCTGCCCCAGGGAAGTGCCCGGCTCCCGGGATCTGGCAGGCATTGGACGATTTAAAAGCACACACACACACGGACTGGGTCAGCGACTGTGACTTCCTCATCCAAATGTATGGCTGCTGCAGCTGGGTTGCTGCCCAGCCCCGGGGGAGGAGACACAGCCTCGTGCCTAACCAGGGCAGGGTGCGGAGCTGCAGCTGCAGGTTGGCATAAGAGGAGAGCTTGGGGCTACGAGGGGATGGTGGCACGGAGCCAGGTCCTGGCTGGGCCACAGCCAGTTCGTCTGCGAGACCTTGCTAGGCAGCCTGCCAGTCAGCACCCAGGGGTGGGGGGAGGGGTGGAGGAGTGGGAGGAGCCTGAATGCTGCCCAAGGAGGGGTGGGTGGGACCTTTGGGTTCAAGCTCCACTGGGCTTGGCAGGAGGCCCCTCCCCCGCAAGCCAACAACCTCCAACTCCGGAGTAGAACTGTGGGAGTGTGGAGCCCTGCTCCCCTGGGTGGGAGTCGGAGGGGGCAGACCTGGCAAGAGCCCTGTGGCATGTTTCATGCATGCTCAGGGACATCCTCCTGCCTGCGCCTGGGCCGAGGCTGCACCAGAGGCGGAAGGATGAGTGTGTGTGATAGGCCGGCTCTGAGGAGCAGAGAAGCTAGGCCACAGGCAGACATGTCTGCTCGGTTTCTGTTTCCGTTCTTCCTTCCCTTCTTTCCTCTTCCCCTCAGTCCCTCTCGCCTGTCATTCTGTCAGTTTGTCCTTCTTCCATTTGGTTCTACAGTCGCGGTCCATTCCTCACTCCCCCATCTCTTTTCTCCCTTTGTTAATGGGTATAAAATATAGGCGGGGCACAGGGGCACACTCCTGCATTCCCAGCACTGGGGAGGGAGAGGCAGGAGATCAGAGGACAGGGCCAGTGTGGGCCACAGAGCAAGTAGTAGGCCACCTTGGGCTATGTAAGTGAGACGCTATCTAAAAACAAAAGGCTTAACTATAGCAAAAGACATAGATCTTAAGATCGTAAAGCTCAGTACATTCTAGCATTTGTACACACTTGAAAATCCAACACCAGATCAAGATATAGAATCTGTCTGTCATCTCTAAAGTTTCTTCATCTGCCTAGGAGGCATGTGCCCACTGGTCTCTGACATCTCTCACCACACGGCAAGTCTGTCTGGACAGCAGCTCCTTTTAGGTTTTCGAAACAGGGTTCTCTCTGTAGCCCTGGCTGTCCTGGAACTCTCTCTGTAGACCAGGCTAGCCTCAAACTCAAGAGATTCTCCTGCCCCTGCCCCCAAGTACTGGGATCAAAGGTGTGCACCTCCACCACCTGGCTTGTCTGGTGTCTTTTTTTTTTTTTTTAATTTTTTCAAGACAAGGTTTCTCTGTGTAGCTTTAGAGCCTGTCCTGGAACTCACTCTTTAGCCCAGGCTGGCCTCGAACTCACAGAGATCCGCCTGCCTCTGCCTCCTGAGTGCTGGGATCAAAGGCGTGCGCCACCACCGCCTGGCGTCTGGTGTCTATAATATATTCTTATGAACATTTTACCTCTCATCCTTGCACTGGTGAGCTTGTGTGTGGCAGTGGGGAGGGGAAAGACAGACAGACAGACAGGATGGGAAGAAGAATGAAGGTGGACAGTGGGCCAGACTTAACAACTTGTGGATGACTTCATCTAGCAGCCCGGGGCATGGAGGAAGTGTTGCTTTTTCCTTGTTCTGTTTTTTTTTTTTTTTGTACTCTCTTTCCAAGCTACCCCCCTGAGTTCTTTGTAAACGCTGACATCTGGCTGAAAAACACTTGCCTACATCCAAGAGTGGCAGAGGGGAACAGGAGACACATCCTTGGCTTGGGAACCACTCTTTAGCCTACAGGAAGTTAATTCAAAGGGCGTTCTCTGTCAGTCTCCCTTCTGTTCTTTCCAGTCTGGGAGAGCACATCAGAAACCACATTAGCTCACTAACAGGAGACAGTGGAGCCCACCAGGAACAAGGCTGCCATGTTCATGGATTGGAGGGCGCTTCCCCAGGCCAAGAGTCAGGGACCCTCATGTAGATAGCGCTGTGCGGTTCCTACTGGAGTGCTTTGCTAGGCATGGGGGAGGGGTCAGAAGACAGAAGACCTGTCACTGTTCCCTAGGGGCTTGCTGCCCAGTTGGCGGAAGACATACTTTCAAAGCACATGAGCAGGATATAATTAACAACCACGAGAGGCTGCATCAGCCCCTGCCTCCTCAGGGATGAGCACAGCCATCAGACAAGGCTTTGTTGCCAAGACACAAGAGCAGACCAATCCCCTGCAGCTTTAGGAGCTACTGATGCCCAGATTCAGGCGCTCAATAAATGCTAATTGAGGAGGTAGCCATAGATCAGGCCCTACTCTAGAGCAGGGTGGGAAAGCAGGTGCGTAGCTAGCAAAAAATGATTTTTGATGAGGCTTTTGTGTGCAGGTGTATGTACGTGCATGGATATATATGTGCACATATGAGATTCAGATGCATGGGTATGTGTGTGCACATATGAGGCTCAGATGCACATGTGTATGTGTGTATGGAGGCTAGAGGACAATTTGTATGCCATTCCTCAGGAGCCATTTTATTTTATTTTATTTTATTTTTCGGCAGGGCCTCTCACTGGCCTGGAACTTGCCAAGTAAGTTAGGCTGGCCAACAGGGAGCGGCAGGGATCTGCATGCTCCCACCTCCTCGGTGCTGGGATTGCAAATGTGTTTTTACCAAGCTTGGCTTTTTCTCCCCCCCCCCTCTCTCACACACACACAGACACACACACACACACACACACACACACACACACACACACACACACACACACACAGAGTTCTGAGCTCAAACTCAGGTATTCATGCTTGCATGACAAGCATTTTTTAAAATTTATTTTTATTTTATATGCATTGGTGTTTTGCCTGAATGCATGTCTGTGTGAGGGTGTCAGATCCCTTGGACCTGGAGTTAGAGACAGGTGTGAGCCATCATGTGGGTGCTGGAAATTGAACCCAGGTCATTTGGAAGAGCAGCCTGTGCTCTTAACCGCTGAGCCATCTCTCCAGCCTACGTAACAAGCATTTTATCTACTGAACTATCTCCTCAGTCCTAGTCAAGGTTTTTAAATGTTTTTTTTTTTTTGTAATATTATTATGGATATGGTGAAAAATGTGGGTGGAACTATGTAGTGAGGAAGACAAGTAGTCAATTGCTCAACCTACAAGGAGCACTCAGGTGGCAGAGCCAGGCGGATCTCTGTGAGTTCAAGGCCAGTCTGGGCTACAGAGTGAGTTCTAGACAGGATCCAAAGCTACAGAGAAACCCTATCTCAAAAAACAAAAGAAAGAAAAAAGAAAAAGAAAAAAAAAAGAATATTGGTCACTATAACCCTTGTGGAAGTTTCTTCCGGCCTGTCATTGGACACTGTTTTAACACTTCTCATTTTTTTCTTTCCCTAAATGAACTAAAAGACTGGCCCAAGACATCCACAAATCTTTACATAGTTTAACCAAATTTTGCCAACTATGCTCATACACACACACACACACACACACACACACACGCACACGCACACGCACACACACACACACACACACACGTTTTTGCTGGATTGTTGAAAGATAGTTTTTGACATCATAGTGTATCACCTCTGAAAACAACAAAATGTTATCTCCCAAATCTGAGACTTTGTCATACCCAAGAAATTTCATGTTCTTAAGTAAGAAAATGAACATTAAAGTAGCTGGTAAATAGTATGTTTTCAACCTAGCACGGGACTTCAACATTGTCGCTAATATACGATGCACATTAAAAATGGTCTAGTTGCTCCAACACTTTTTTTCCCTCTAAAACTGTGTCAAAGTTCACATATCTTTATCTTTCGTCTTTTAACCACAAGCTGCCCCTATTTTTGCTATTTATTATTATTATTATTATTATTATTATTATTACTTTCACCAGATTGACCTTTTTGACGAGCCCAGGCTCGTCATTGTAGAATGCTTTCCACGCTGGATGTATCCGCTTTCATTCTCATTGTGAGCTGTGGGTTCAACCCTTTGGTAGGAACACGGACGGGATTGAGAATGTGAATCTCTCGTGGCACCGGATGGGAGGGGCCATAGGTCACACTCCTATTGCAGATGATGTTTTCTCCTGACCCCTTGGCTAAGATGGTGACCACCAGATCTCTTTGGCAGAGATACATTTTCCTTTGCAGAAGTCACTGGTGGGACAGACGTTAGACATTGTCTCCTCACAGTCTTTACAAATCCAGCCAGATCTTTGCTAAATTTGCTTCCATCTCCACACTCACCAGGCAGCATTTTTCCATGAAGAAAAGTTTCCTTCCCTTTCTTTCTCTTTCCCTTTCTCTCTGAGTCACACGATGAACTAGTGGGTTATATTTCAATCTGATGCATTAGAAGCCATTACTTATGCCATTGATGACCAAAGTATCATCCAGCTGGTTCCTATCAAAGCGGTCACCAACCTGCCTCTGCATCCTTTAGGCACAGCCCCCACGGTCGGTCGTCAGCCCAACAAAACGTCCTCTTTGCCTTGCACTTTCCCTTTCATCCTCCGTGGAGATCGCTGTCCTCCTTCTCCAGGGGAGTGGTGTGCAGAAACCGAGATCTGGAGGCTAAGTCTGCACACCCATTATTTTTATCAGTGACTTGATTAAAGGTCTAAGGAATACTTAGCCAAATTTACGATGACTCAAAACGAGGGAGGCACCAAATGTGTGATAATGGAATCGATATTCAAAATGGCCTGTGGGATGAAATCTGGGCCAAAACCAATAGATTTAAGAGAGATAGTTTTGAAGTCTTCTGTTCGGTTGAAAAAGCTTATTGCATAATTTCAGGTTTGGGGCACTCTTCACTAGGTAGGAATTGGTGTCGAGAGACTGTTCTGGGTTGTTGATAGGAGGAGGAGTATTCTGTTCATTCACTTGGTCATTCCCTTCAGCCAGTGTTTATTGAAGGCCTGCCTACATAAAATATGGGTGCCGTTCCACGTGTTGGGGGGCGGGGGTTTGAGCAGAGGAAAGCTGTGCCCTGGCTTCTTTCATTTATTTATTTAAGGTTTTATTCATTCATTCATTTGTTCATTTATTGAGACAGAACCTCATGTAGCACTGGTTGGCCTCCAACTTGTTTTGTATCCGAGGTTGCCCTCAAATTCCTGGTCCACCTGTCTCCACCTGCCAACTGCTAGAATTATAGGCATCTACCACCATTTCCAGCTGACTTGAAAAATTTATTTTTAGAGTCGGGCGGTGGTGGCACACGCCTTTATTCCCAGCACTCACGAGGCAGAGTCAGGTGGATCTCTGTGACTTCGAGGCCAGCCTGGGCTACAGAGTGAGTTCCAGGAAAGGCTCAAAGCTACACTGAGATACTGCTCATGGGAGTGCATTCTCTCCTACCATATGAATTCTGGGATTGAATTTAGGCCATCAAGTTTGGCAGCAAGAATCTACCCAATGAACCATGTCACTAGCCCCTGACTTTCATTTTCAAGGACTCTGGCTACCATGTTGAGAAGAGATTATAGGAGTAAGGGAAGCGGCAGGAAGAGGACCCTTAGTGTAGCCAGGAGAGCAACGATGGGATGTAGGGAAACAGTAACTTTCAGATTTGGGGTTTGCTAGTGGGTTCGGATATGAGGAATACGAGAAAAGACATGAGACTATAAAAGGATGTCAGGGTGGGGACGGTACAGACACTGTGGGACATGAAGAAGTCTGGTTGTAAGAAAGGAGACCTGGAACCAACAGCTCTTGTCTACCCTGACTGCCCTCTACCTGTTGGAGAGAGGGTGGGGAACTCTGAGGGTGGGGATGGGAGGACAAAGATGTTGCTTTAAGACTGCTGATATTGGCAGCAGGTGCAGAGTGGCTGTTTGACAACTGCAGAAAATTCTGGGTGAAATGGTCTCATTGCCACAAGAACAATGATCACAGATTTTCAAGTTTTTAATCCTATTCATGCACCCAGGAAAAGCTGAACCGGGTTTCCAAATCCTTGCTCTCTCTTTGTTGATTTTCCTTCCCGTTTCCCACCTCCTTATTTCCCTTTCTCCCTCTCTTAAGATCCACCAAATTGACCTCAGGTCGGGGTACCTGCGGGTATGAATACCTCTTGCGTCTTACTCCATCCTTAGGGAATCCTTTCCTATGCTCAGCCACGTGCGGGTTGTGGGGAAGGTCTAGCCTCTTTGGCAGCGCAGCCCATGAAATCCTATTATCCCACTTGAACTAATTCTGCGCCGCCCCCGGGGTTCGCGTGGACAGAATTCTAAGCATGGACAACCCAGCAGAGTATCTAAATTCTAGACCATGCATAGACCTCCCGCGGAACTAAGACTGGAAAGCCACCAGTCCCAGTGTATGCACAGCTCCGGCAGCAGGGGGTGGGGATGTGTAGGCAGCGAGTCCGGCAGGGTCCCCGGGAGCCGGAAGGAGGGCGGGTCCGAGTGGCCCCGAGCGGCCTTGCGCGCCCCTCAGTCTCCGAGCTCAGTTCCCAAGGTTCTGCTCCGCCCCGTGCGCCCCAGCTCGGTGACCCGATCCGGCGCCCCTTGTACTCCAGCGCCCAGGAAGGAGGAAGGGGGAAGAGCTGGGTGAGAAGCAGCCAGGAGGCTGGCCTAGCCGCCGACTTCCTGCTCCGCGCCCTCCTCCCTGCGGCGGGGCGCGGGACTCCCACTCCTCAGCAATCTGGGCAGAGGATCCTGCGGTGCAGCCGCCCCACGTGACCGTCTTCCCTGCTGCCCCCCTAGGTCCGGAGGCGGAGGCCGAGGGAAGGACTCGGGGGCCGAGCCGCGGGGCGGGGCTGCAGCTAGCGACTTCAGTTAAGCAACCTGAGCCCCAGCCGAAGGACGCTGCTGGCTGCCGCGGTCCGAGCTCCACGCGCCGGGATGGGCCGGGCGAGCTGCTCCGCCACCCTGCTGTGCGCGCGGCTGCTGCTGCTGCCGCCACTGCTGCTGCTGTTGCGGACGACGAGGACGCGGGCGCTTGGCCCCCGGATCAGTGTGCCGCTGGGTGAGTGCTGTGGGGCGCAGCCGAGGGAGGGGAGCTCGGGCCGCGAGGTGGATGGTGCGGGTGGCCACGACAAAGGAGGGGTTGAGATCCAGTAGGACCCCTTCCCTTTTCAAAATGCTGTGATCAGTGGGAGAGGGAAGGGAAGCTAGGGAGCCGAGAGCCCCTTTCTTCCATTTTCTATGTGGACCTGAAGAGGGCCGGCCACTCGCTCTGTTGCTGCTGCTCGTCTCCTAGGAGGGGGCACGCTCGGCACTGTCTGGGGGCCCCAGGTGCTGGCCGTCCCGCCTACTCATCTACTTGTCTTTGATGCTGATCAGAGCCAACCACAGAGTCACCCATGGCACAGGGCTGAGGGTACTGCTGCTGACCGTGCTATAAACTCTGCTTCTGGTATTCTCAGACGGTCACTGCAGAGCCTAAAGCGGGGCGGGTGGGCACCAGGTCTTTCTCCTTCCTGCCATCTCTGACTGACCGACCTGGAGAGCACCACCCTTCCCCTCAAACACCCGGACTTGGAAACTGACGTTCCAAAGACCCTAACTAGAGGGACCTGAGAGTACCATCCTGGTTGGCCGGATTCCTTTCCTGTCGCTTTACGGCTGCCTGTGTTTCCAGCCCTCCGCTCTTTCTCTTTTTACTCTCCTTCATCTGATTGCCCCTGAACCTTCTCCTGGGGCCCTCAAGTTTTGGAATTCTAGGGACTTTGGTCTTTCTTTTGGATTTTTGAGACTTTGAGACAGGGTTTCTCTGCATAACTTTGGCTGTCCTGGAACACACTCTGTTGACCAGGCTGGCCTCCAACTTCCAGAGATCTGTCTCTGTCTCCTGAGTGCTGGGATTAAAAGGTGTGCGCCACCACCTCCTGGCTGGACTTGGGTCTTAAGCCCATCAAGTACCTCCTGATCTCTGCACTCCAGCTTACTCCTCTTCGAAGGTGGCTCAGGCCACCTTGCAATGCCATCTTGGGAAATTAATGAAACTTGGTGCATTAGGTGGGCATCAGGCACATAGGTGCCAACAGACACTGTTTGGCCAGACCCCTCCAAACTTGCAAGCTGTCACGTGTGAGTTAGAACAGAATGTGCATAAATTAGAGGTTACAGACTAAAACTCTACCAGACTTCTTTCTCCTTATAGCATCCCCACCCCTAAAAACATCCCATTTGCAAAAGGGTAGAACCAGCTCTTCAATTAAGGCTCCTGACAGGATCTGAATATCTTATCGGAAACATTACTGGTGGTCCAAGGTCAGGTTCTGCCGCTGCCATTTAGTTCCCCTGTGACCTTGAGTAAACAACTTCTCTGTGCCTTGATTTCCTCATCTGTAAAATAGGGATATTAGCACCTTGCTCAAGGCTCAACCCATTAGCCTTGCAAAGTCCTTAGGATAGGGCTTGGTACAGAAACCTCTCAGCAGGTGTTTGCTGTCATGCTTGTTATGTTAAATGTGGACCACTCCTGCTTGGAACTGGGTGGTTCTCCTTGGGGTGGAGATGGTTCCAGAGTGTTAGTTTGACTGCCGCTCCTTGGGACTGAGATCTGAAACCAAGGAGTGTTGCTCTGCTACTTTTAATTTTTTATTTAGCTTCTGTGTGGGTGTGTGGGCACACGCAACACATGTGGAGGTCAGTGAGGTCAGAGGGCAACTGGCAAAGTTCCCCTTCAGCCATGTGGAGCTCAGCTGTTCACCATCAGATTGGTGGTGAATGCCTTTTCCTGAGGAGCCCTCTGGCCATCCCCCTCTGACCCCCTTTTCCCTCCGAGCTAGGCACGGCACCCATCTTGCCTTAGACAAGTTACCTCTGAGCCATTCCAATTGCTGCTGCTGCCGCCGTTATGTGTCTCCCCAGAGCAGTGGGTCTCAACCTTCCTAATGCTGCGACCCTTACTTAATACAGGTCCTCCTGGTGTGGTGACCCCAACCATACAGTTATTTTCCTTGCCACTTCCTAACTGTAATTTTGCTCCTGTTACGAATCATGATGTATGTATTTTCTGATGGTCTTAGATGACGCCTGTGGAAGGGTCGAGACCCACATGTTGAGAACCATTGCCCTTAGACCCTCTCCGCTTTAGGGAAAAAATGCAGGGCCTTCAAGGTGGGGAGAGAAGCCCCTATGGACTCCACTTCCACAGTAGCTCTTACACATAGCCGGCTTTGTGTCTCGGGAGTGGTGGGGAGACGTGAAAGAGTAAGAAAGAGGCCCCGCTTCCTGGGAGAGCATCACGCCTGGGTTCACTGTACAGTTCCAGGACCCAGCCAGCTTCCACAAGTTTGTGACCATTTAGGGCTGCCACAGGTGGACAAGGGGTGTCTTGTGCACTGTACAAAACTCCAGCTGAGGGGTTGAAAGGGCCTGAAGGCCAAGAACATAATTCTGCTGTGTTTTGGGAGCTGATCCTGCCAGGGGAGTGGGGACCTTTTCTAACTAATCCTCACCGCGGTGTGCAATGTTTCAGTCACGCCCAGCCTCCTGAACCCTGGTGTGCGTCCACATTTGACTGGGCCACCATGCTACCCCGGTGCTTCAACTTCCTGGGTTTCCACAGGAGCCTTCCTTCATACCTGCTTCCGCTCCCTTTCCTCCGTGTACAGGCAGGTCCTGTGGCTGGAGTCCCCAAGGGGGAATGCCCTGGTGACTGAACAGGCTCACCCTTTGAGTCTGGCCTGAGATAGTTCCTGTCTCATCCCTGGGGGCTCGTTAGATGTTCCTGGCACTGTGCCCATTCTTGGCAGGCTCATGGTGACCATGGGTGCCTGGCCCAGGGCCCTTCAGCCTTCTGACACAGGCCTGGAAGGGACAACACAGAACTGAGACCACACCCCTCTTCCCACCACCTGAACTGAATTCACACCCAAGTATCCCCCAAGGACCTGACGCTTCGGGATATGGGCTCTGTCTGTGATCAAAAAGTCCCTTGAAGTGGAAAGTTCAGTTTATTCTGTGTCTAGGGTCTCTCATAGAGAATTCTCATTCCTGTTGATGGTTCTTGGGAGTCCTCAGGTTGGAGGGGGTACTTAAGACCTCAACTGATGGTTAGCAGAGGGAGGGAAGACCCAGGACATTTTAAGTGGGAGCGGGGAGCATTCATGTGGATTCCTGAAATCAGCCTGAAGTCTGTGAGAGCATGAAATTTGGGTTCTTTTGCCCTGAAAACTCCAGGGCCACAATGTGGGCCAAAAGCAGGAGTTAGGCCTCGCAGTCTGGCCTGTTTGAAGAAACAAAACAAAACTGCTCCCACAGCCTACCGAAGTCAGGCAGAGCCCCTTTATTTGGGCCAATTAAAAGAGCTATTAATGACCCCCAGCCCCAGAAGCATCCTGCTAAAAAGCTCTGGAAACAGTGTATGAACCAGATTGCAATTAAATCTGTAGGCCTGCAAAATGCAGTCAACAAAACCCCATTGAAGGCAGAGAACAAGGCCCTTGGCATGAATCAGCTGCCCGTCCTCCGACCTGGAGCAGCATTCAGAGTCAAGGCTGCCCGAGTGGCCCCAGTGCTGGCCGCTGCTTTGGGTCCCTCTTGTCGGCCTGTTGACCTCCCTTCTTGATGTGACCTCAGCCCAGCATGAGACTGTGTA
Organism: Peromyscus leucopus; assembly: GCF_004664715.2. NCBI lineage: Eukaryota > Metazoa > Chordata > Mammalia > Rodentia > Cricetidae > Peromyscus > Peromyscus leucopus. The sequence goes on along the minus strand of NC_051063.1, from coordinate 124,381,422 downwards.
GTTCTGTCCCGTAGGCTGGTCTCTTCATGGTTCTTCAGAGGCAGTTGAGAGCCCTAAGGATGGGTGCTGAGAGCCAGGCTGGGAAAACTGGCTTACTACCCTTATCAGGGACACATCAGAGGGCAAGCCATGGCCTTCTTAAGCCTGTATCCGTGTCTACACGGCAGGAAGAACAACGGGGCCCATCTCCAAGACTCCAGAGAGGATTATTGAAATAATGTATGTAAAGTGCTTGGCACGGGTCCTGCCACGCGCAGCCTGCCCAGCGGAAGGGAGCAGCTTCTGCTGCATGCTCTTCTGCTCGAACCTCCTACAGGCCTCACTCCAGGAGGTGCGTGCTGAGCACTGCCAGTGTCCTGGACTCTGGGAGATGCACAGCTAAACACTGCGTCTGCCATGGGAGCCGAGCAGAGTGGTGTGGCCCTGCTCTGCCCAGGCCGGGAGATGAGGCCAGACTGCCAGGGTTGATGGGTTTGCCCACTTTTCAAGAGCTCCTGGTTCTGTTCTTTCAAAATTCTTCTGTACTTCCAGAGCCTTCTCTGCTTGGTACTCGACTTCCCCTCAAGATCCTCCCCTCCTGTTCTTTGCTGATTCTACTGTGCTCTGTGGTCTGTGGAAGTCCTATTCAGCTGGTGGTATGCCTGCCCAGAACACTACACTTGCAGCGTGTGGGAGGAACCCTTGATGTACCTTATAGCAAAGCCATCATCTGGGTGATGGGGCCTGGTGGGAAGGCTCTGAAAGGTCATGTCACTGTTCATACCTTCCTATTATCCCTTTCTTAGAGCCTATGGCCCCTGTCCCATATCCATAGCTGCTTAGGCTCAGAAACCTTAGGTGAAGCCCTCCCTGCATCCCAGAAAGAGAAGCAACAGAACTAGTAGTCAGAGTTTTCTTTGGGCCACCAGCTCACAAATAATAACATGGAGATTTATTAATTATGAAAGCTTGGCCTATAGATTCCGCTTGCCCCACCAGCTCTTATAACTTAAATTAGCCCATTTATTTTAATCTACGTTCTATCTATCGCATGGTTCCTTGCCTCATCTCTACTGCTCATGCTGCTTCCTCTGGCTGGCTGGTGACTCCGCCTTCTTCCCAGAGTTCTCTCTGCCCGGAAGTCCCACCTATACTTCCTGCCTCGTTATTGGCCGTTCAGCTTTTTATTACACCAATCACAGCAATATGTTTTCCACACAGTGTACAAATATCCCACAACACTGTGGTCCAGGTCTGCCCCTCTCCGATCAGCATCCTGGAGAGCACTGTCTCTCAAGACTGCCTTGTACAGCCACATTTCCCTCTCCACTCTTCTTTACCTTCTGGTCTCCCTGTCCTGGGAAGGTTTGCCACATCAGGAAAGAAGACAACTCCCATAGGGGACAGCATCTTGGCACAGGGACCTCTCCTCTTGCTGTTCTGAAGACCACACTCAACTCTGCTGCTCACTTGTGCTCTCGGATCTCCCTGGTCACTTGTTAGCTGGTTCTTGTGTGTCTCTGTCACGGGGCTGCCTTCAGCCCTCCAGGTGTTCCAGCCTTGGGAACCTAGAAGAAGATCACTGGTGAGGGGATGGATGTAGCTGAGGATCATAGAGGGGAGTGATTTATCCACGTCAGGGTTCTCCCAAGCCTATGATTCCATCTCTTCTTGGGCCCATCTGAAAATCCTTCCTCCAGCCTGGAAGGCCAGCAGAGATGCTTCGGGGAAGGGCTTGTGGTGGGTGGGAGGGGTGGGAGACAGCCCTCGTCCCTTCGTTCTCCTAAAGAGTGTCCAGAGTACCAACTTGCTGCCTTTGGGGAAAGTTTTTGTCCTCAATGCTAGAGTGGAACCCAGGAACCCAGGACCTCGTGGCTGCTAAGGAAACCCTCTCCGATCCAGCTACATCCCAGCCCTGGCCCCTTGTTACTCACCCTCGGTGAGCGGCTACCTGCCCACAGAAGAGGAAGAACACCATCCACAGGCAGTTCCCCACTGGGCGAGGCTCAGTCTTGCCTGTGGAACTGTTTTGTTTCATCCAGGGTAGAAAAGAATGCTGGACCCCAGCAGAGCCACCTGAGCCTGTCAGGGTCGTGGCTCCCTAAAGATAAGAGCCTGCCTGGGTCAGTTTCTTCCCTGACTCAGGAGCCTCATTCTTTCCCAGAGAGCAGTGCCTCTCCCTCCACCTGCCAGTTCCACAAAAGCAGCAGAGTGGTCCAGCTCAGCCCTGTCCTAACTGGTCAGCTGTGCGATTCTGTCTGGTAAAAGTCTGTTGAGGCCACTCATCAGTCACCAGAGCAAGGGAGCCAGCTGAGGCCCCCAGGGCGCTGTCAAATTGGGTATCGGGGGTCTTGGCCAGGAAAATAGGGGTGCGTATATCAGGTTTGCACATTAGGGGCCGTGGCCAACGCCAGTCTGGGGACGTATTTTGCTTGGCTTTCAAGAGACTTAAAATTTTTTAATTAGTGGCTGATACTTAAAACTTAGGAAATTTTATATGAAAATCCAGATTTCCGGCTGCAGGGGTATCTGGCAAGGCAGGGCCCCCTTCCCATTTAGCTGTAAGCAACTCGGCGTAAGCAGCCACCTCCTCTTTCGAGGGCCTCCTGCCTCCAGATGGTTCCACTCTCCCCAGTTCTGTCTCCCTTACCTGGCACCAGGGTGCCAGATGTTACGCAGAGAAGGCTGTCTGGTGCGTGAAAAGGTGAGAGGCAGGGAGGGGAGGGCGGTAGGCAGGAAGGGAGCGCTGCATTCTGTTAGTCATCCACAGGGGAGGCCGGGGACCTGTCCGCAGTCACACGGTGATGACGCCGTCAGGATGCATGGGGCCCTTAGGACTTCCTGCCCACCCCCCACGTCTCTGTGGCCCATTTCCTATTTCCTGCAGCATTTTTAGCTGCCACATGTCTCTTTGTGGCCTCTGGGATGCTGCGACTGACTGAGCTGCCCGTGTGCTAAAGGGGTTCAGACGCCGTGTGGAGCAGGAGCCTTCAGGACCCCCTGCTGTCCCCTGTCAATCTAGGGCTTCTTTCTGGACTATAGTGCCTCAAAATGAGGGACTCTGACCTTCGTTCAGTCAACAAACATTCATAACACACTTCCTTGGCAGTCACCTGACCAGGTGATAGGTGCCTGGGTTTGGAAAAGACAGACCCAGAAACCTCATCCTAAAACAGGGTTGCTGGAGCCCGTGACAGGTGTGGAGAGTATGGCAAGCCCTTGTCTGGCTGGAGGTTCTGGAAGGTCCATAGAAGAGCTGATAAGTGTAGTCAGAGGGAGAATTGTACCTCAGAGCTGGCTGTGACCAAAGCACCCTTGAACTGAACGTCTGTGTCACTCATGAAACGGGTGGGGAGCCTGGGGATCGGGTGATGTTTCACCACCGCGGGCTTTGTGAGGTGTGGTGACGGTTCTTGGAGAACACTCCAGCTGTAGCACGAGGCCTCCAGGAGGCTACAGTAGCCTGGGTGGGAGCATGTATGTAGTAGCCTGGTTCAGGACTGTGGACGTGGAGCAGTGAGGTGGGGCAGATTCGGAAAGAACGGCGGAGGGAAAATTGGCAGAATCTGATGGTAGATTGCATGTGTGTGTCTGAGGGAAGAAGAGAAACACGTGGCAGAGCTGGGTGGGAGAAAGACACCGGACATCAAGGACTGAGAGGTGGAGGGGGCCCATGAGGGTATCCTTAGGTAGAGTAAGTCACTGTGCTTGTGTGGGCCACCAGAATCTATATCATCGAAGTGGTAGGTGTGGACACATGACCCCTCACAGAGTGAGAAGAGCAAGAGCAACCAACACAGGAGAAAATGCTTGAGGGGCGGAGAGCAACGTCCACCAGAGCAGGACAGCGCGGGTTCACATCCCACCTCCTCCTCATACCCTGACCGGAGCTCAGTCCTACCCATGGCCACCTGGAGGGGATTGTGGGGCTGAATCTACAGGGGCCGGGTGTGTGAGGAAGGCATGAGATGACCCTTGAGAGCTTTGGGGCCCAACACCTGGAGGACAAGCAGTGTGACGGGGTCTGGGGCTATCAGTGAGACACTTCCTGGGCCTTGGAGGGCTCACCCACCGGGTGTCGGGCTGGGTGAGGCCAGTTCCCTGGGAGTGGGAGTGGGAGGCAAAAGGAAGGTGGAAGTGGCTGGAACTCTCTTCGGGAGTTTGCCTGTGTTTCTAGACGGAAGTGCCTTCTGAAGGGGAGAGAGAGCCTGTGTGTGGTGGAGCTGGAAGCTGGGGTCATTCATAGTCAATGGCTCCTGTTTCTTCGGAAAAAACTTGGAGGTATCTGTGAGGAAGAAGGTGGGTAGGAGGGCAGAGGCCACAGGAGAGGGAGAGTTAGAGTGGCCAGCCACTGAGCAGGGACACAGGAGCTGACCATGGTCCCGGGTGGGCCTCAGAGGGGTGAGCAGAGGTCAGGCGCTGGAGGTGTTGGAACAGCTTGCGGAGAAGAGACACAGGTCCCGTGGCTTTGGGGTTCTAACAGGAGCTGGCCAGCTCAAACAGGGACAGTTGGGAGGGAGGTTTTCCAGAGTCAACTCACCCACGAACATTTATATGCTGTCTGGTGTATTATTTATTTTATTTTATTTCTTGGTTTTGTTTGAGACAGGGTTTCTCTGTGTAACAGTCCTGGCTGTCCTGGAACTTATTTTGTAGACCAGGCTGGCTTCGAACTCACTGAGATCCACCTGCCTCTGCCTCCCAAGTGCTGGGATTAAAAGATGTATACCACTTCTGCCCGGCACTGATGTATTGTTACTATTATTATTGGTTTTGTTTTTGAGTCAGGGTCTTGCTGTATAATCTAGGCTTTCCTTGAACTTCCAGTAAGTTCTTCCTCGGTCTCCCAAATGCTATAAATGCTTTACTTTTTGTAGGGTGAGGGGTGGGTTGAAACAAAGTCTTGTGTAGTCCAGGCTGAGTCCAAACTTGCTTTAGAGCCAAGGATGTCCTCGAACTTCTGAGCCTTCATACTTTTACCTCCCAAGTGCTGGGATTACTGACCACCATACCTAGCCAACAAATGGATTCTTGACCACTTCAGCCCGGGGGAGGCTTTGACATAGAGTCCTTGACAGTGGCACTGACCCTCTCTTACGGACTCTGCTCTGGCCTTAGCCCAGTGATGTCGACCTTGGTCTGTGCTCACGTAGCCTGAGGACAAGGTGGCTGCTTCCTGCCCAGCTCTGGGGGGTGTGGAGAGAGGAAGGACATCCAGGCCAGTTTGCTGCTGACTGTAGCAAGTGGGTTCAAGGTTCTGGTGACTTAGCATGACGTCCTTGAGACCTAGCCACCCAGGAGGCCTTTCACACCCCTGCAGAAGGCCCTTCCTGGTGTTTCAGGAAGGCTGGTGTTTCCTGGCTGCATCCTGCTGGGACCTGTGGAGGGCAAGAAGTTAGAGCCAGGTCAGCATCTCCCTGTGGTGGCTCAGGAGTCATAGATCAGAGAAGAGTGGGGTGGGACTCTTGAGTCAGCACTACCCAGGGTGGGGCTAAGCCCTATTCCTGTCTTAACCCAGAAAGCCCCACACTTCCGGCTGAGTCACAGGGAAGGGAGAATCTTGGTGAGGCTGGGGGCTGAGGAGTTCCCACATCACTTCCTGCTAGGATGGGGTGTGGGGCCCCGAAGGTGGCAGCCCTGGGGTTAAAAAACTATCTTTTTGAAGGATGGAGCCCTCTTGGGGAGCAGAGACTCTTGGGCAGCCACTGGCTCAAGGTGCCCAGGACCCATGGAAAAGTTCCATCCTGACTGAGACAGAAGCCAGAGCCTCTAGTTAGGGGCTAAACCCCAGGCAAGGGGACAGGCAGGATATGTGAACCATACTTACAGCCAGGAGACTAGGTGGGACATGGTCTTTGGTACAAGAGGTACAACAGAACAACAACAACAACAACAACACACACACACACACACACACACACACACACACATGCACACACCTACACCTCTCTAGTCACCTCTGCACACACACACACAGCACCAGGAACTCAAGTACAAGCCTGGACAGGCCCCAGGTTTCCGTGCACATCGGCACACAGACACACAGACGTGGGCAGGCTCAGGCAGGGCCTTTTGCACAGACGTCCACACAGCCGCTCTGTCACTCTGGATGTGGTCCCAGACACTTGGGAGCTTGGGCAGTCACGGCACTTGTGACTTGTAGATCACATCCTGTTTCTTGAGTTGATCTGACCATGAGACCCTTGTGGACCACGCTCAAGCTCAGGTGGAATGGGCTGGCCCTGTAGCCTCGAGGGAGGGAAGCCACACCCCCTCTCCTGCCCTCTGTGGCTTGCTGGGCTGGATTTTCCTGCAGGGCTTTTGGATTTTGTTTTTGAGCCACTCGAGTGTTGATCGTGTGCCAGGCACCATGCCAGCACAGGGAAAACGTGTGCAAAGTTGTTTTGAGTCAAGCGCCCAGTAAGTGTGGGTCATTATGTACATTATTATTTACATACGTAATCTCGTTTCTTCTCATAACAACTCTGTGAGGCAGAGGGCTATTATTGTTCCTATTTTACAGATAAGGAAAGTGGGGGCTCCGAAAGGTTAAGTGGCTCGTCCTTATTGAGTGGTAGAGGCTGGATTTGAACCTGGTCTTGGATGCTAGTGTATGCTCTCAATCTGTCCTGTGAGATACCCAGTGGGGAAGACCTAGTGAAGTCCACCCACAGGGCTGGAAGGATCACTGGTAGCCAGGTTCGTCAGCACACCGTTTGGGGAACAGGGGAAGGGAGGGGGGCGGGGGGCAAGCTTGGAGGGCGGCCCCAGCATGAGAAAGTGGGTTGTGAAGGCACTGTGCTCACTTTCCACCCCTTGGTCGCTTTGTTCCGTGTGGTTCCAGCAGCCTGGAGGAGTCTGGACCACTGGCACCCAGGCTTCCCCTCCAGGCTGGCTGGCCTTTGTCTGAGGGGCCCTGGGCAGCTTGCCATCCACCAGGCTAGAGTGGAGGGGTGTTGCGCTGCCACCTGGAACTTGTGCTTATCTCGGACTCCTGGCATTTCTGCATCTGGACAGAATCCAAGGGTGGCTTCCCGCTTAGGTCCCACCCAGGTGGAGATGCCCTCCGGTGCAGGCAGATAAGCCTTGGCAAAGCAGAGGCAGCCTGTGCTTCCAGAAAACTTTGAGGGGTGCAAGAGATAAAGGGGTGCAGGAGCTGTGTGTGCCTTGATCTCGCTGAGGCTCCTGAGGCTCCTGTGAGCTGTACTTTTTGTTCACCGTGGCGTGAGTGGGTGTCCTAGGGGAGGGCCTACTTGGTACTCCTCAGAGTGCTGTTCTTGGGCCACCTCCTCCTGAGTCACCTGGTCCAGTGGCTGTCTTTCAGACCAGCAGTTTCAGAAGTTCTAGGGGAGGCCTGGAGTCCAGGAGCTGCTGTTTAGGGATGTCAGGGGTGGTGCTGGATCTTGCCTTGGCCTCCCAGTGTGTAGAAGTCTCGGACGCTAGGGAGTGAAGAGTTGGAGAAGAGGCTCTTGGTAGTTTGAAGAGAGGACATCTGTGCGCTGTGCCTGCCTCTGGTGTCAGTGGCAGAATTCAAGCTCTGGCCTCAAGCAGACCTTTCCTCGTGACTTCTAGTGCAGCCCTGTGTCTAACTCTGCTATGGGCGTGTGACAGAAGCTGAGCTACAGAGGTCATATTTCCCTCAAACTCTGGGTGCTCTCTGTACCACCTTCCTCCCCTGGAGACCGTCTCTGGGAAGCAGCTATGGGCTCCTGTCCGTCATCCTATTGACTGGAGATGCTACCCATCCCACGTGTCTCAGCAGGCTTATTGGAAAGCCCCACCTGAGAGCTTCCCATGCCATGTGGTAAAAGACTGAGCTTCCTTCAAAGGACTGGTGTGTTTTCCCGTTCTTGAACAGTGAGAACCAAGTTACTGCATTTCCCTTTTCTCCGTGGCCACCAGGAGTCTTGTGAAGATCCTATGACCTGCTCGTGAGATAGACCTCTTTCCTCTCTAGTTGAGATGTCTTCAGATCGATTTTTCTCTGCTCCTGATGTTAATGCTTCTCGTTCGCCACTTTCTTGTCTTTGTGTTTCCTTACCTCTTTCTGGAACCAGGCTGAGGGTATGTAAAAACATCGGACATACAAACACACATGAAGTCATCTTCTCATTGCTCGGCTGGCATGCTGCCCCATGGCTTCCCGGCTCTGTGAGTCTGTTTGTTTGCATGGTCCCGACCCGCTGGTCAGTTGGGACATGCCTGAGGCTGCTCAGGGGCTGCTCCCTGCTTGTCTTTGTGTCCTGTCTTCAGCTGTTTAGAATTTTTTAAATAATTTCTCTCTGAACCCATTAGTTATTCAAAGCATAAACAGCACGCAGATGGGTCAGTGGGCGTTGACTTGTATCTTTTTCTTCTCTTAAATTTGTTCTCTTAAATCTTTTTTTGGGTTTTTTTGAGACAGGGTTTCTCGAAACCTTGTTGTTTTGGTGCCTGTCCTGGATCACGCTCTGTAGACCAGGCTGGCCTCGATCCACCTCGTTCTTCCACCCAAGTGCTGGGATTAAAGGCATGCGCCACCACCGCCCGACTACATTATATATCTTTTATATTATGCAAGTATAAGTTGCTTACTGTAAAACCCCCAAATAATAAGTTTAAGGAGAAAATACCTGTGGCCCTTCTAGTGATTGCTTCAGTATTTTGTGCTTCATTTTTTTCTTCGGTCTGGATTTTTTTCTTGTTTATACTTTTTTTTCCCACAAAGTGCAATAATCTGGCCAGACGTATTTTATAACCTTCATTTTTACTTAGTGAAAGATAATTAGTATCTCCTATTTATTACATCTTCTGCAACAATGAATAGGTCCTAAAATTTTCTCAGTGGTACTATGTATTTGTATGTATGTATTTGAATGTATGTATGTATATATATAAATGCACGAGAGCTGAATTCAACATGGCGGAAGAGAGAACCAATTCCCAGACTTGCCCTCTGATACACACACACACACACACACACACACACACACACACACACACACACCATTTTAAATGTTAAACAGGAAAGGCTTTGCTGTAAGGCCAGCACTGTCTCAGTCTTTGCGCTCTGCCTAATTCACAGGGCCACCTCTGAGTCTTTGAGAGTTCCCACGCTACTGAGGTTCCCTCTGGATGCTGACATGAAATGCTCACACCATTTCTCTTCCATCTCTAGCCTTTTGGCGTGCTGCTGAAAAAAATGAGGCTTTCCGTCATCATCCTCGCCCCTCCCTACATGTCTGCCCCTTCCGACCTGTGCTGTGTGATTGCCTTAAACGCGTGCGCCACCACTGCCCGGCTAACATGCATGTGTGCTGTGTGTGGGATCAAACAAACCCAGGCCCTTACACGTTAGACAAGCCTGTACTGAGCCACACCCTGAGCCCTGTTAGCCTGACATGGCATACTGTGACCCTCTGAGAGGGACAGCAGAGTCTCCTTCCCCCAATCCCCTGTCATGCTGTCTGTCTGTGGCACATTCATGTTTCTGAGCTCGAGGCTAAGGACGGTCATTCTCTGTCTAGTAACTCCGAGTCTCCGTGTGCTGAGGGCTCTGGCTTGAGACAGGGTTAAATCCTGTCCCTGCAGGGCCAGGGAAGAGAGGGCTGCCCTTGCCTTTCCTTCTCTTTTGGTCAGATGCTGAGGTGATGTTGATGCAGAGGAGGATGTTAAACGGAGCAGCCTTTCTTCCCTTTAGTACAGTTATTTATTTGTGTGTGTGCACACTACCGTAGCATTCACGAGAGCCTCAGAAGACAGCTTATGGGAGTTCACTCTCTCCTCCTCCCATGTGGGTCCCGGGTACTGAACTCAGGTAGTCAGGCTTGGTGGAAGGTACCATTACCCACCAAGCCACCTGCCTGTCCTTTCTTACATTCTATTATGTAAAGACACCCCATGACTTTAAATTGTAATTTGCTTCATATTTTGACCCTTTCTCTCTCTCTCTTAAAATGGGGTCCCACTTAAGTAAACTCAGATTGTCCTCCAACTTCTAATTCTCCTGCCTCCCTCCCGTGTGCTGGGATTACAGGCATGGACCATCACACCTAGCTAGATTATGTGTTTCTTACACAGCTTCGTTTGCTTATTTTCTGGAGTTGCTAGTTGTTTTTTTGCCAGCTGTATAATATTCCACTGGATGGAGTTTCATAATGATTTTTGTCCAGTCGCTGTCTTTGGACTCTTAGGTTTCCGCTTTCTCAGTGCCATGAATGGAGCTGTAGTTAATGTTCTTCTCCATGTATCTCAGTGCATTCCCTTCGTGCATTTGTGTGTCGGACATGCTACTCTTCTTTATAACCGGCCTGTTGTCCCAGGGTCTTGCCACTGACTGCCCTGCAGACCCGCCTTTTACTAAATTTATCTTTCTTGAGGTGAATGGAAAAGGCGATTCTCAGGCAATGCCCGACTTCCTCCCCCCAGGCTCTGAAGAAAGGCTGATCCGAAAATTTGAAGCGGAAAACATCTCCAACTACACGGCCCTTCTGCTAAGCCAAGACGGCAAGACGCTGTACGTGGGGGCCCAAGAGGCACTCTTTGCACTTAACAGCAACATCAGCTTCCTGCCGGGCGGGGAGTACCAACAGGTGAGAGGGTCCGAGGGTGGCCAGGTGGGTGGAGAGGGTGGCCAGGTGGGTGGAGAGGGGTGGTCAGGTGGGTGGAGAGGGTGGTCAGGTGGGTGGAGAGGGTGGTCAGGTGGATGGAGAGGGTGGTCAGGTGGATAGAGAGGGTAGTCAGGTGGGTAGAGAGGGTGGTCAGGTGGGTGGAGAGGGGTGGTCAGGTGTGTGGAGAGGGTGGCCAGGTGGATGGAGAGGGTGGTCAGGTGGGTAGAGAGGGTGGTCAGGTGGGTAGAGAGGGTGGTCAGGTGGGTGGAGAGGGTGGTCAGGTGGATAGAGAGGGGTGGTGGTCAGGTGTGTGGAGAGGGGTGGTCTGGAAGAACATCCTGCTGGTCCGAGGATGCTTTGGACAGGAGAGGAGCATGGTTCTGCACACCTCCATACTCTCACACCTATTTCCCTTCTTCCTTAGCTGCTTTGGCGTGCAGATGCTGACAGGAAACAGCAGTGCAGCTTTAAGGGCAAGGACCTTAAGGTGAGACTGAAATGGGGGAGGGATCTGGGCAGACACTGAGCAGATATACAGATACAGCCAAGTGTTCTGGACAGAGCATAGCCTAGAGATAGCCAGCATTGGGCTCCCAACCCCAGCCCCATCCTTTCTGTGACCTTGAACAAGCAGATTCATCTAGCCTTCCTTCCTGTTCCCATCTGTAAAATGGGGATCCTGTGTCCCTGGATCAACCAGTGGGTCCAGGGCCCCTGACACAAAAACAATGCCAAATTAGCCTTAGCCCCAGCAGGCTGAGCGAGGTGGTGATTGTGTCGGTAACGAGTCTCCAGTGGAGAGACAAGTCCGGCAAAGACGTTAGATGGGGTCCAGCCCAATACAGGATTCTCCTGCAAGGCTTCTTGCCATTCCCAGAGGCTCCAGGTCCCAAATGGAGCAAGTGGCATCCAAGGCAGCCTTCAGGTCAAGTCCTGGCTGCCCCCATCCAGCCATGCTTCATTCTGCAAACAGTTAGCAAGTTCTTGTTGGCAGTGTGGGGATAGAACGAAGCACCTCCCACGCCAGACAGGTGTGCTGGCCGTGGGCCGCGCCTCAGCCCCTCTTCAGAACTAGTTCTGTAGTGTTAGCTACTAGAGACATTATGAAAAAGTAAAACCATGCCTGTAATCCCAGAATTTGGGCAGAAGGATTCGAAGTTCAAGGTCATCCCTGACGACATTGCAGAGTGACAGACTGAACTCCATGACACCATTTCCAAAAGCTAAAGATGAAAAAAAAATCAATGAAGAATCAGTTTATAAGGTGGTCATGAAAAAGGAAAAAATAGGGCTGGAGGGATGCCTCAGCAGTTAGAGCATGGGCTGCTCTTTCAGAGGACCAGCCTATTTCCCAGCATCCACAATGACAGCTCACAGCCTTCTGTAATTCCAGCTCCAGGGGACCCAGTACCCTCTTCTGGCCTCCACAGCACCAGGCACAAAAGTGATCCACACATAGATGCAAACAAAACACTTGTACACATAAAATGAAAATAAATAAATCTTAAAAAAGAACGAAGGGGTTGGGGATTTAGCTCAGTGGTAGAGCGCTTGCACAAGGCCCTGGGTTCGGTCCTCAGCTCTGGAAAAAAGAAGGGATTGCCTTTAATCTTGTTCTATCCCCACACTGCCTTTAATCCCAGCACTAGGGAGGCAGAGCCAGGCGGATCTCTGTGAGTTCCAGGCCAGCATGGGCTACCAAGTGAGTTCCAGGAAAGGCGCAAAACTACACAGAGAAACCCTGTCTCGAAAAACCAAAAAAAAAAAAAAAAAAAAAAAAAGAAAGAAAGAAAGAAAGAAAGAGAAGAGGGTGCCCAGGTTTACATGATGTAAAGACATTTGAGCCTTTGAGATTTAGAGGAAGGTATGGAACTTGACTCTAATACCCAGGGAGTGAGCAGGACTTCCGGTTTCCATCTGAGTGAATCACTGCAGACGCCAGTGGAAGGCTAAGCAGAGAAGTGGCATGGCCTTGCCTGTGTTTTTTTGCTTCGTTTTACAAACTGGGATCAAGCCCAGGGCCTCACACACGTTAGTCAAGTGCTCTACCACTGAGCTACATCCCTGACCTGGGCAGGTTCTCCCACTGTAGCCTTGTAACCCAGGCTGGTCTTGAACTTGTGATCTTCCCGTCCCAGCCTCCTGAGTGGCTGGAATTACTGACTTGTGCCACCAGGCCTGTCTCGCCTGTGTTTTAAATGGATTGCTTTGAGCTGGGCATGCTTGTGCCTGCTTGTGATTCTAGTGATTGTAAGACGGAGAATTAGTAATTCCAGGCCAACCTGGGCTACATGGTGAGACTCTGCCGTAAACAGAAATAACTAGGTCCCATTGTGTACAGGAGAGAGGGTTCTCTCTGGGACTGGACACGAGGGAGGCCACTGAGGGTTAGCCGATGACAGTGCCCCATCCAGGCAGGGTACGATCCATAAAGGGGTGAGAAATGGTCAGATTCTGGGTTTCTGTTTCTTGACTGTTCATCATCCAGGAAGGTGTGGGCCTTGAGAGGCACTGAGGCCGGGGCTTCCCACTGGAAAGATGGAAGAATTCAGTGGGTCTTTGGGGAATCGGCCGCACCACTTTGGAAATTCCCGTTAGACACCTTGTGGAGGTGACCTTGTGCCAGGAGTGGAGGGCTGAGCTGCTTTGGCCTCTGTTTCCTCACTGGGCTGGAGAAGACTCTCAGGAGGGCAGAGATACTCCAAAATGTGGACTCCCCCTCCAGGGCGCCCTTCACCAGAGTGAGGGAGCATTTGCCAGTCTAGAAACTAGCTGAGCCCCAGGGTCTTCTGCAGGGCAGACCCGCATAGGCTGCCGGCTGGCCCACAGCCCCTGGCTTCTCCAGTCTCTATTGTCCCCTTTCTGTTACCTCTCTGGTCCCCAGCAAAGGCCCTGCCCCCAGGCCTGGTCCTGGGGTCTGGGGAGGAGGCCTCTGCAGCGCCCCCTGGCGGCATATGTGGGCCTGACACTCTCTCCTTCCCCACAGCGAGACTGTCAAAACTACATCAAGATCCTTCTGCCGATCAACAGCAGCCACCTGCTCACCTGCGGCACAGCAGCCTTCAGCCCCCTGTGCGCCTACATTGTGAGTTCCCCCCTCTACCTGGGGCTGGGCTGCAGCTGCCGGGGGCACAGCCCATCTTCCTGCCCGGGCAGCCCTTCTCAAGCCCTGGCTCCTGGTGAAAGGAGGAGCCTCAGGGCAGGCTTCTAGGTAGCAGCGGGCTCTTGAGACCCCTGAGCCCATCATCCTGGGCGCTGCCCAGCCCCCTGCTGGGTCTCCCTGCCGGGGCAGAGAGGGGTGCACGGGGCAGAGGGGTGCACGGGGCAGAGAGGGGTGCACGGGGCAGAGGGGTGCACGGGGCAGAGAGGGGTGCACGGGGCAGGGCGGTGCACGGGGCAGAGAGGGGTGTACGGGGCAGGGCGGTACACGGGGCAGGGCGGTGCACTGGGCAGAGAGGGGTGTACGGGGCAGAGAGGGGTGCACGGGGCTGGGCGGCACGGGGCAGAGAGGGGTGTACGGGGCTGAGAGGGGTGCACAGGGCAGAGGGGTGCACGGGGCAGAGAGGGGTGGTGCACGGGGCAGAGGGGTGCACGCAGCCACCTTGTCCAGAGAGCCTGTCTGACTCCCAACCGGCCGCCCTGTCCCGCCCTCCACATTCTTTTCCTCGCTGCACTTGATCCTCTCGCGTCATCGTCATCGTGTACCCCTCAGCATATGCCCGCCCCGTGTTCCTCCTCCTCCTCCTCCTCCTCCTCACCCTAACACACTCTAGCAGAGGGTGGCATTGAGGCTGTGTTTTGGGACACAGGCCTTGGAGCCAGAAATTCCTGGGTTTGCATCACGGTGCTCTCCCTGGCCCCAGGACTACTTTCCAAGCCTCGACCCGTCCCTGCTCGCTGGGGATCGGTGCCCACTGCACACATGCCTCCATGTAGAGCACAGGAAAGGAGGGCACGCACTTGGGCACCTGCACACCTTCCCCGCTGTGCACTGCCTTGTTCCCGAGCTACTTTTCCCCTCCCCCACAGAACATAGCGAGCTTCACTTTAGCGCGAGATGAGGCCGGCAATGTCCTCCTGGAGGATGGCAAGGGCCGTTGTCCCTTTGACCCCAACTTCAAGTCCACTGCCCTGGTGGTTGGTAAGTAGGGGCGGAGGCTGAGCGCTTTTGGGTTTCGTGGAGTCAGAAGATGCACAGGGCGGGGGGCCCTGATTCTGGGATGTGGTCTGTGCTCTGGGCAATGTGTGTCCCAGGGCTGAGCTGGTGTCTCCTTGCTGTGCTGGTTCCCAGGGGGCACTGGGTGACCCTGGGCTGTCCTCCCCTTTAACTCTTCCAAGTTCCTGCTTCCGCCTAAGCAGGATGGATGGGGCTGTGGTCACTGTGGGCCCTGAGCAGGGCACAGGGCCTGGGCCAAGGGAGCCATTCCCATGGGAACGTTCTCTTGGCAGATGGTGAGCTGTACACGGGAACAGTCAGTAGCTTCCAGGGAAACGACCCAGCCATTTCCCGGAGCCAGAGTTCCCGCCCCACCAAGACTGAGAGCTCCCTCAACTGGCTACAAGGTGGAGTTCTGCCTCGGCCCCCTGAGCAGTCAGCCCTTGGGGGAGGGGACAGTGTCCCAGAGGTTCCTGGACTGACTGTGTACCCTCCACTGGCCTCTGCAGATCCCGCCTTTGTGGCCTCAGCCTACATTCCTGAAAGTCTGGGCAGCCCAGAAGGTGATGACGATAAGATCTACTTCTTCTTCAGTGAGACGGGCCAGGAGTTTGAGTTCTTTGAGAACACCATTGTGTCCCGAGTTGCCCGAGTCTGCAAGGTGAGTGGGGTGGGGAGGGGAGTCATCCACCCAAAGGGCAGCCCACATCTGTGACCTTCCGAATCATCCTCTGGGGAGCAACAGCTCAACCAGCTGCCTATCAATCTTCTTCCTCCTCCTCCTCCTCTTTTCTTTTTTTTTTTTTTTTTTTTGAGGTGAGGGCTCACTATATAGTTCTGTCCTGGAACTCACTCTGTAGCCCAGGCTGGCCTTGAACTTACAGAGATCCACCTCTCTGCCTCCCAAGTGCTGGGGTAAAGGAGAGCTCCACCATGCCTGGCTGGCCTCCCTTTTCTTAATTGAGAAAATCTCATATTGAAGGTAGGTGTGACAGTGCACACCCAAAATCCTGGCACTTGGGGAGCTGAGGGGCAAGGATCGCAGGTTAAGGCCATGCTGGACCACATAACAAGATCCTATCTTAAAAACTTCTCTCTCTTTTTTTTTTTTTTGTTTTTTTTTTGAGACAGGCTTTTTCTGTGTAGCCTTGGCTGTCCTGGAACTCACTCTGTAGACCAGGCTAGCCTTGAACTCAGAGATCCACTTGCCTCTGACCAAATGCTGGGACTAAAGGCGTGTGCCACCACTGCCCTGCTTTAAAAACTTTAATAGTACTAGCTCCTCTCTTAGATAGGGTCTCACGTATCCCAGGCTGGTCTCAAACGTACTGTGTAACGCAGGATGCTTGTGTTATCCCACCTGGTTTCCATGGTGCTGGGGCTTCAGCTCGGGGTTATAAATACGAGGCAGACACTCTACCAACTGCGCTACATCCCTTTGGAAAGAAGTCTGGCTTTCTCTTGAAAACTGAAAACCCAGGTTCCTGGTTCAAATTCCACTCCTCATCTGTGGAATGGCAGTAATAACACCTCCACCACCAGAGCTGTCCAATGGGTTAAACTCTGCCATGTAAAGCCCTTAGGGTCCCTAAATGTGAAAACCTACCGCCCCCACAAGAAGGACCACTGTCAACATGAAAGCGTTCTTTACCGAGCTGTTAAAGCTGACGTTTGTGTAGTAACTTAGTTACAAACTTGAGTTGCGGTAGTTCAAGGTGCTTTGGGCTCCTTGTTTGCTCAGTAATCAGTCACGGACTCCTTCCCCTATTGTTTATTTATTCATTTATGTGTTTATTGAGTTGAAGTCCCACTGCACTCCCTGGCCGACTATGAACTCCTAGACTCGAGTGATCCTCCTGCATGACCTGAAGCTTCAGGTTACTGGCATGGCCAGTGATGCTGGCATGCTGGGTGGCCTCGTGCCCCTGAACTATGTCCTGTGCCTTCCCTGTGTAGACGGCTTCCCCTTGGTCCTTGCTTGCTCATCCTCCACAGTACGGAATGAGCTTTCATGATGGGAAACACACACTCCTAAATTTTCTCAATTTTAGTTGCATGTTCGTCCTGGCTTTTTTCTCGTGCTTCGTTCATTTCTGTGTGTGTCTCAGCTGCCGCTGAGGAGGGCTGGCAAGGCAACACGGTGCTCCCGCCTGTGGCCCTTGGCTCGGGACTCAGACAGCGGCCCCTCTGCTCCTCCAGGGCGACGAGGGTGGAGAGCGCGTCTTGCAGCAGCGCTGGACCTCCTTCCTCAAGGCTCAGCTCCTGTGCTCCCGGCCGGATGACGGCTTTCCCTTTAACGTGCTGCAAGATGTCTTCACCCTGAGCCCCAACCCCCAGGATTGGCGCAAGACCCTCTTCTATGGGGTCTTCACCTCCCAGTGGTGAGTGAAATGCCAGGATTTAGCTGGGGACAGCAGGGTAAGGAATGGCTAGACCCCGCTGACCCCGGCTTCAGCCCTGACTCCTCCCAGCTCAGAATGGACTTGGCTGTTCCTTTGGCAGGCACAGAGGGACCACAGAGGGCTCCGCCATCTGTGTCTTCACCATGAACGATGTGCAGAGGGCCTTTGATGGCCTCTACAAGAAAGTGAACAGAGAGACACAGCAGTGGTACACTGAGACGCACCCGGTGCCCACACCCCGGCCTGGAGCGGTGGGTATCAGTGGTTGACCGTGAACTCCTGATCTCTGCCTCCACCTCCCAAGTACTAGGATCACCAGGGGGATGCCACCACCTCCAGCTTTGAACTGTACTCTACAGTACTACTACTGTCCCTTTACTCTGTCCCCCCCAGACTCCTTATTCAGTCATCAAATGACCGGATGACCGGATCCTAAGCAATGGTCCTTTCTTAATTGCTTGTCACATAGCGGGCCACAAGGGAAACTTGACACCAGGCTGAGTGCCCGCAGTTTGGTTGGGAGGTGATGCTGAGAAGCAGGGTGAGGGAATGGACAGGGGCAGGCGGAAAGCTGCATGTGTCACTTAGCTTTGACTCCGGGCTACTGAGTCTGGACCTTCCCGGGTACCACACGAAGTTGTGGAGCCCATCTCAGACCCTCACACTGACGGAGCTGAAGCTGTTTGTAGTGTACTCCATTAGTCGCGGGTCACTGGGCGTGTTATCTCACAGGCAGAGAAACTCTTGGGCCGGGAGAAACAGGACCCGGGTGGGTGTGGGGATCCGCCGTGGCTGGCTGTACTGAGATATTGATCAGCCCCAGCTTCTTGAGGACCCCAGGGTAAGAGGCTAGCCAGCAAGAGGAGGCCTTTGTACAACCTGGGTAAGGAGCAGTGGGCCCAGCAGGCCACCAAGCCCTTGGCTGCCTCACATGCCAGGTTTGCGTTTGGACCAGCACTGTGCAGAAAGGCAGCTGTGCCGTGGTTTCTGGAGCTCGGCGGGTAGAGCGGGCCGCTGCTGTCCCTGGTGGAGGCCTGCCTCCTCTCTGATTCCTGTGGCCCATGCTTCTGTTTCCTACAGTGCATCACCAACAGTGCCCGGGAACGGAAGATCAACTCGTCCCTGCAGCTTCCAGACCGAGTGCTAAACTTCCTCAAGGACCACTTCCTGATGGATGGGCAGGTCCGCAGCCGCCTGCTGCTGCTGCAGCCACAAGCCCGCTACCAGCGTGTGGCTGCGCACCGCGTGCCTGGCTTGCACGGCACTTACGATGTCCTCTTCCTGGGCACTGGTGAGTGCTTGCAGCCCAGCAGGATCGAGTTAAGGAGGGGGATTCATGCATGGTTGGTGGATCCTGGGCATTGGGCCCCACCAGGGCCTGAGTGGTGTCCGTGTTCCCAGGTGATGGCCGCCTGCACAAGGCAGTGACCCTGGGCTCCAGGGTGCACATCATTGAGGAGCTGCAGGTCTTCCCTCACGGCCAGCCTGTGCAGAACCTGCTCTTGGACAGCCATCGGGTGAGTGGGCCGTAGAATGAGCTTGGCACCGAGCCAGCTCTTCCTTCCCTGCCCAAGCAAGATGGGAAGTTTAAGGAGCCCCGACTAAGGGCTGTCAAAAGGGTGTGGGGCAGAACTTGTCAGAGGCTCCCTGGGATGGCTGTGGTGAGCATATGAGGCTGGTGTGACTGAGTGACGGGGAGCCCATGCTTCTCCCTCACTCTCCCTGTTTGCCTATGTAGGGACTGTTGTATGCCTCCTCCCATTCTGGCGTAGTACAAGTGCCGGTAGCCAACTGCAGCCTGTACCCAACCTGTGGAGACTGCCTCCTCGCTCGAGACCCCTACTGTGCCTGGAGCGGCTCTAGCTGCAGGCTCGTCAGCCTCCACCAGCCTGATCTGGCCTCCAGGTGAGAACTCCCAAAGTCCCTGAATGCCTATCACTTCTGAGCACCCAAGTCTTCTCTGGGACACCTGCGAGGTCTCCTGTCTACCCTCATCTCCACATGGTTCTCCGTTCCCTACTTCCCTCAAAACCAGTATGGACTGGACAGTCAGTGTTTGCTGTACCTACCTGGAAAGGGCAACAGGATTTGGTAGAAGATGAGACATCTAGTGAAAGCCTGCCAGGAGAAAGTGGATTGCCATGTGAACATAGCTTAGTGAAGAGCACAGCAGTGTACTAAACCATTAGAAAGTAGTCAGAGTAACATGTGGATTAGAGGTGTCGATTTAGAAAATAGGGATTTGGCATAGTGGCACATTAGACCTTTAATCCCAGCATCCAGGAGGCAGAGGCAGAAAGATCTCTGTGAGTTCAAGGGCGTCTTGGTCTACATAGATGCAGGCCAGCCAGGGCTACATAATGAGGTCCTGTCTCAATTAAAAAATAAAAAATAGGGATGAGTCAGTTGAGGTAGGAGCATGGCTATAATCCCAGTACCTGGTTTTGCTGTTGCTATTATTGTTGGTTTTTTGTTTTAGTGAGACAGGGTCTCATGTAGCCTAGGCTGGCCTGGATGGAACTCAGTATATGGTTTTGGAGGCTCTAAAGAAAACAGGGCGGCCAGAACATGGTGGCGCTTGTCTGTAGTCCTAGCACTTAGAAGGCAGAGGCAGGAGGTTGCATTCTCTGCAACCTCGTAGGTTTCCAAGGCTAGCCTAGGCCATGTGAGACCTGGGCTCACAAAATGGTGGTGCTGGAGAGATGGATCAGCAGTTAAGAGCACCTATTGCTCTTGTAGGAGACCCAGGTTCCATCCCCAGCACCCCTGTCAGGCAGTTCATAACCAACTGCCTGGAACTTCAGTTCCAAGGGATCCAACCCTCTGGCCTCCTGCACACACCTGTACATAGAGACTTAGGCACAGATAGATACACATACATAAAAGTAATAATTCATTCTTTTTTTTTTTTTTCTTTTTTTAAGAGGAGAACAGGGATGTACAGAAAGTAAAGCACCACAGTGCCATCACTGGCTTGCATTGTAGCATACCGCCCTCATATTTTTCTACAAATGTGTAAAGCAAACAGTGTTGTAGACATGACTGTCTCATTTGTAGCGTTTACAGGAGAAGGGACATAAATGAGCACATTCCTAGAGCATGGACGTGTTAACCTTCCTGTTAGTTGTGTTCCTGTTTCACACAGGGCCGTACACTTGGTGTCTGTAAAGTGTTTCAGGAACTTCAGTATTTGGGGATGGTGGTGCATGGTCTGCAATTGTCCCATTAGTAGGCAGGTAGAGGCAGGAAATCTGCAGTTCATAGCTATCCTTGACTGCATAACAAGTTTAAGGCTACCCTAGACTACATAAGACCCTATTTTGACCAGGTGCTATGGCTCACACCTTTAGTCCCAGCACCCAGGAGGCAGAGGCAGGAAGATCTCTCTGAGTTTTGAGGTGTCTGGTTTGTAGAGTGAGTTCCAGGACAGTCAGAGCTATGTAGAGACACACTGTCTTGAAAAAGACCCTGTTTCAACTTCCCTTCCCTGCTCCCTGTTCCTCCCCCGCAACAAAAATAAAAGCAACCCAACCTTTTTAGGAGCTGATAACCTGGAAGGTTATACCCAGAAGTCTGTCTTGGCTGTTTCATAGTAGATTATGGAGGCTCCTGTAGTGTTTTTGTTTTGTTTTGTTTTTTCTTTATGCTTGGTTGTATTTTCTTTTTTCTTTTCCTTTGAGACAGAGTCTCACTGTATTTTAACTTTATTTTATGTGCATTGGTATGAAGGTGTCAGAATCCCTGGAACTGGAGTTACAGACAGTTGTGAACTGCCATGTGGGTGCTGGGAATTGAACCAGGGTCTTCTGGAAGAAAGCCAGTGCTGTTAACCACTGAGCCATCTCTCCAGCCCCCTCTAATTTTTTAGTTCATGAAAAAATCATCTTTTTTTTTTTTTTTTCCGGTGTACACACCTATAATCTCAACACTATAGAAGCTAAAGTAGAAGTTTGGGAGTTGGAGGCTAGCCTGGGCTACACTGCATATCCTAGCAATATAAAATATTATAATGTTTTAAAAAAAAAGAATGAAGCCGGGCGGTGGTGGCACATGCCTTTAATCCCAGCACTCGGGAGGCAGAGGCAGGCGGATCTCTGTGAGTTCGAGGCCAGCCTGGTCTCCAAAGTGAGTTCCAGGAAAGGCGCAAAGCTACACAGAGAAACCCTGTCTTGAAAAACAAAACAAAACAAAACAAACAAACAAAAAAAAAGAATGAAAGAAAAGTTTCTTTTCTTTTCTTTTTTTTTTTTTTTGTTTGTTTTTTTTTAGACAAGGTCTTGCTCTGTGGCTGCGGCTGGTCTGTAACTCATGACAATCCTCCTGCCTCAGCCTCTTGGGTTTTTAATGGGGGTGGGGGTGTATTTGATACAGGGTCTCATGTAGCAGCCTTGACTGGCTTCTAGTTCACTGTGTAGTCAAAGATGATCTTTATTTCTGTACCTCCTGTCTACTTCCCATGTGCCAGGCACATTATGCTTTTATGGTGAAAGGAGATTGTGACTTTTATTTGTAATAACGTGTCGACGGGGCTGAGAAGATGGCCCAGTCAGCGAAGTGCTTGCCTCAGATGTGTGAGAATCTGAGTTTGATTTCCAGAGTGCACATAAAAATGCCAGGCATAGTGGTGGCATGAGAGAGACAGACAGATCCCAGGGCTCACTGGGCACCCTGTCCATCCTAGTTGGTAAACTCCAGGCTAGGAAGACACTCTGCCTTAAAGGAGGCGGACGGTGTTCCTAAGGACGATACCAAGGTTGTCCTCAAACCTCCACATAATGTGCGCACACATAACTGTGACTGGAGACGCCCTGTGGTGGTAGAGACTCGGCTCAGCAAAGTGTTAACTGCTGCTTTGGACCTGACGGGCCTTTCACACCAGGTCCCCTGCCCAGGTCCAAGATGGGGGAGGGAACACTGGCCCATGGGGTCCTACCCAAGATTTTCTCGTACCCAGGCCATGGATCCAGGACATTGAGGGAGCCAATGCGAAAGATCTCTGCAATGCTTCCTCGGCCAGGCCCCGGACTTTAGTGCCAGCAGGTAAGATGCCCTAGAAAAGGTGGGCTGTATTTGCTTGGAAAAGGCTTCCAGGTATTTATAGGTATAGATTTTTCTTCTAGTCTTATAAAAAGGGGTCCAGATAGTGAGTCTCACTCAGTCCCAAGAATCGCCCAAGTTAACATCTGTCTTAGTTAGGGTTTTATTGCTGTGATGAGACACTGTGATCCCGGCAACTCTTATAAAGGAAAACATTTAAATGGGCTGGCTCAGAGATGTAGTCCATTATTGTCATGGCACACAGGCGGACATGGTGCTGGAGAGGTAGCTGAGAGTTCTACATCTGGATCAGTGGGCCTGGCTTGGGATTCTGAAACCTCAAAGCCCACCCCCAATGGCAGACTTCCTCCAACAAGGCCCCATGTCCCAATGGTGCCATTGCCTGTGAGCCTATGGGGTTTGTTTTCATTCAAACCAGCACCAGAGCACAGTCAGGAGGGCGGGGCTAAGCCTGGGGCTGCTCTAGCCATTGGCTCCTTCTACCCCTGCATCTTCTGCCCACAGGCAAGCCATGCAAACAAGTCCAGATCCAACCGAACACAGTGAACACCCTGGCCTGCCCACTCCTCTCGAACCTGGCCACTCGGCTCTGGCTGTACAATGGGGCCCCTGTCAATGCCTCTGCCTCCTGCCGCGTGCTGCCCACCGGCGACCTGCTCTTGGTGGGCAGCCAGCAGGGGTTCGGGATGTTCCAGTGTTGGTCAATAGAAGAAGGATTCCGGCAGCTGGTGGCCAGCTACTGCCCGGAGGTGATGGAGGATGGGGTGGTGGGCCAAAAGGACCAGCGTGACGGTATCCCAGTCATCATCAACACATCCCGAGTGAGTGCGCCCGCTGGCGGCAGGGCCAGCTGGGGTGCAGACAAGTCCTACTGGAACGAATTCCTGGTGATGTGCACTCTGTTCGGCCTTGCCGTGGTGCTTCTCGTTTTGTTCTTTCTCTACCGACATCGGGATGGCATGAAACTCTTCCTAAAGCAGGGCGAATGTGCCACCGTGCACCCCAAGACTCGTCCTGTGGTGCTCCCACCCGAGACGCGGCCACTCAATGGTGTCGGCCCTCCTAGCACCCCGCTTGACCACCGAGGCTACCAGGCCCTGTCGGATAGCTCCCCAGGGCCCCGAGTCTTTACTGAGTCAGAAAAGAGGCCGCTGAGTATCCAGGACAGCTTTGTGGAGGTGTCTCCCGTGTGTCCCCGGCCCCGGGTTCGGCTGGGCTCTGAGATCCGAGACTCTGTGGTATGAGAGCTGACGTGAGATGTGGCCACCCAGGCCTCAGGCTGTGACTGTTCAGCGGAGGTCAGCTAGACCTGTGCTTCTCACAACACAACCATGATACCGTGCCGGGGAGGCAGCTGGTATCACAGCCCCGACAGCCAGCCAGCCGGTTCCAGGGCCTGGCCGAAGACGGCTCTGCCTCCAGGGGCCAGAGGGCCCTTGTCGGGTGGCAGAATTCTGCTACTTAAACTGAGCCCTTTGTTTAAAAAATGTGAAGCCAGGGTGAGAGGGAAGAGAGACAAGAGACAAGGAAGACTACGACACAGCCACTCCAGTGCAGCCTGCCTGGGCTCTTGGGGACTTATCCAGAGTGGCTTTGTGAGACAGAGTTGGAAATCCCTCCCCCGCTGGCCTGTTCTACCTTCCGCCTTACTCTGCTGCCTTGAGCTACCCTTTCTCAATGCAGAGCAGGGGCCCTGCTCCAGCTCCAGCCAACTGAGGACGTATCTGTGGCCACTGACACCCCACCACCTCAGGGACCAGAGGGCTAGGCTGGCTCGCAGCCCTCCCCACCAGACGCGGGCCCAGGCCCAGTTCCTGGACTTACCAGGCCTGTATCAGGCTGTGGCCTCGAGCGAGCAAGGGACTGACCCCAGGGGAGCTGGCGACAGAAGACTGTTGTTGCCTGCTGCCCTTTTCCCAGTCAGAGAACCATGCCCCCCCACCTCCCCAGCCCCATCTTCCAGTTCCGACACGGGGACTTCTGAACCCCACCTTCTCCAGCTCCGAGTTCACCGCCCTTGCCCCACACTCTAAGGGATACTGACACTGCCCATCACAAGGACCCTGAATTTACATGGGTTTTGTATTTTTTTTAATAAGATGCACTTTACTTTCTTTTTTAAATAAAAGCGGACAAATGATAGTTAATTGAGGCCCCAATTCTTGAAGGACTTTGCTTTGTGTGTATGTTGTCATGTGAATGCCTGTGTGTGTACATGTGGCGACCAGAGGCTAGCCTTAGGTGTCATCCTTAGGAACTGCACACCCCTCTTTAGATGGGGTCTCATTAGCTTGAAGTTCACCGTTAGGCTAGGCCGCTGGCCAGTGCACCCCGGGATCCTCCTGTCTCTGCCTCCCCAGGGCTGAGACTTAAGGACTGAGGTCCTCATGCTCTGAGGCAGACACTTGAACAAGTGAGCCATCTCCCCGGCCTGGCTCTGCTTTCAAGTTTTATCTTTTTGGGGCTTCCAAGCCTTTTTCTAAAGGATGACTGATGTCACCTGGTGGAGTGTGGTTCTTAGCGGGGTGAATCCCTGTCCTCTGCACCCAGTTCGGGGCACAGGAAGGACTTTTTTTACTCTTCAGTGTTGTAAAGCTTTCAGATGATGATGTGGTAAAATTGACTTTTCTTTGGCATGCCATTCTGTAAGCTCTCACACGTGTGGAAATGAACTTGAGTGTCTCCAAAGCGGTGGCGATCAGCGGCTCGTACAAAGTCTGCTAGTGTCACACAGGGAAGTCGAACATTTCTAAACCTTTATTACCGATTAGTAAAAACCGTGATGAGAACAGCAGTGAGAAGGGGAGGGAGGGCCTCCCCTGCCGGTGGGCCAGACTGCAGTACCCTCTCCAGGCTGGGCCGGCCCCGGGCCTGACAGCACAGGCCGAACCTTGGCCACATCTCAGCAGTGGAAGGTCTTGGACAGGATGTTGGTGCTCAGAAGCCATCACAGGACAATCTTAAAGGAGCTGCATGGGGAAGGAGGGAGTTGGCTTTGGGGCTGGGGATCAAACCCAGGGCCCGACACAGGGTTAAACATGTATACTCCACCACTGAGCTACACTCTAGCCCGTGTCGGGTTTTCTGAGAGAAGGTGCTGCAGACCTTACCAGTCACACCCGCTTCTCTCCTGGGACTTTTTTCCTTTTGGTCCCCCTGAAACAAGTTCTAGCTGACCCTGTGCAGACCAAGCGGGCCTTGGATCGCAGCAGTTCTGTCTTCTCTGTGCTGGGGTCACAGACCTGCACCACCACAGTTTTAAGGTTCTCGTACGAGGGGCTGGAGGTGTAGCTCAGTAGACTGCTTGCCTAACATGTTTGAAACTCTGGGTTCAATCCTTGGCACCACATAAATGAGGCATTCCAGCACTCAGGAGGTGGAGGAAGGGAGACCCCAAGGTCAACATTTAGGCTAGGTGTGGTGGCGTGCAACTTGAACACCAGCACTAGGGAGGCAGAGGCAGCTGGAGTTTAAGGTCAGTCTCAGCTACATGAGACCCTGTCTCAAAACAACAATAATAGAGCGGGCTAGGTCCCTAGTGTGTCCCCTCTGGAAGAACATCCTAAAACACCCCTGTAATATCCCAGAGTAGATGGTACTCAGAATGCAGGGGTGCTCTGGTCACACCTGGCAAAGTCGGGTGAACGAGAAATGACGTGCTGGAACTCGGAGAGATTGATGGTTCCATCCCTGTCAATGTCCGACTCTTCCAGGATCTGGAGAGGGAGAGGCGGGCGGATGTTAGGCTTCAGCCCCAACCCTCCCCCGACCCAGCACCCTCAGGCCCAGCCAGGAGTCAGCTCACGTTGTCGATAAGCTGCTTCATCTCGGAAGCACTGAGCCGTGTGTCCTCGCCCTCTCCTGTGAGGCAGTTCACAAGCCGACTCAGGTCTTCTCTGTCCAGGGTTCCATCATCATCAAAGTCTAGGCAGCAGACACGGAGCAATACAGACATGCACAAGAGGTGTTCCACAAGCTCACCCCGACCCCCACTTCCTGGGTAGGAAGGAGCGAGCAGGCTCCAGCAGTTCTTTGGGTGCTTACCAAAGATGCGGAAGGCATAGTGTGACTTGATGTCTGGGGTTGCTGTGTCACTGAAGACACTCAGGAGGTCCAGGAAGTCCTCGAAGCTCAGGCTGTCCCTGGTAGGGGACGTGGAGAAGACCATGCAGATTCGCTCCTTGAAGGGGTTGGCCTAGGTAAGAAAGCCTTCTGTGAATGTCACAGGGCACTGCCTGGGTTACATGCTCGGCCAACTCAATCGGAAACTTGAGGGAGGGTCTCATAAACCCAGGCTGGCCTCAACTCTCCTGTCTCTACCTCCCAACTGATGGATTACAGGCGTGTGCTGCCATGACTGAGTCCCTTCTGGAAACCTGAGGCAGCTGACTACAGTAGTGGCACTATATGGAGTTCAGGCTCGGAGGGGAGAAACTGAGGCCAGGACATGGAGGGCTCAGGAGGGACCACTAAGCCAGCCAGGGAAGGGGCAGAGATGCCCCCGGGGAGTCTAACTCAGGCTCACCACAACTGGAGTCACAGCAGGAAAAGGAAGGCATCCTGAGCAAAGCAACAAGATGAGCAGATTATTATTCTAAGCGTGTATATGCACATGTGAGCACATGCCACCACACATGGAAGCCAAAGGATAAGTTTCCATAGTCAACTCTCCTCTACCATAGGTTCCAGAGGTCAGACTTAGGTCCTCAGGCTTACAAGGCAAGTGTTTTTATCCTCTAAGCTACTTGGCTGGACCAAGCTGGTCATTTTTAAATATATTTAATCAAACAATTACTTTGTTACAGAGCCAGGCTCTTTGCATAGAAATTTCATAACAGATAGGTGTTATGGTCTTTTCATTCCAGCACCAAGGAGGCAAAGTCTAAGAGTTCAAGGGTAGCCTGGTTTACATAGTGAATTCCAGCCAGGCTAGCTGGGACTCCACAGTGAGACCCTGTCTCAAAATAATAATAATAGCTATTATTCTTATTCACAGTAAGCTGGACATGGGGATGTATGCCTATAATCCCAGCGCTCAGAAGGCAGGAAAAGGAGGGTTGAAACAAGTTCAAGGCCAGTCAAAGCCGCAAAGTAAAACCCAGATCAGAAGAAAGAAGTGGTGGGGTGCTTGCCATGTCAACATAAAGACCTGCATTTAATCCCCAGAGCTGCCGTTTTTAAAAAGAGGAGAGGGCTGGAGAGATGGTTTAGAGGTTAAGAGCACTGGCTGCTCTTCTACAGGTCCTGGGTTCAGTTCCCAGCAACCACATAGAGGGTGGCTCACAACATCTCTTGTGGATCTGTTGCCCTCTTCTGGTATAAAGGTATTCATGCAGATAGAACACTCATATACATAAAATAAATACATAAATCTCAAAAAGCAAAAGATGACTCGGTGATTAAGATCCTGCTCTGTTCTTGTAGAGGACCCTAGTTCTGTCCCTGGCACCCATGACAGGCTGTATGTAACTCACAGCTGCCTGTAACTCCAGCACTAGGGGATCCAACGCCTTCCTTCCGTACTCCACAGGCACTGGCACTTACATGTGTGCAGACCCACACACAAACAATTAACGCATCATCATCAAAACAAACCCAGGGTGTGGTGGCACGTGCTTCCAACCAATCAGAATGGCAGGAAGAGTTAGGGACTGTACCAGAGACAGGGTGGATAGAGGGGGTAGAGGGTGGAGTGGACAGAGGACTGAACCTTGAGCTCTGGAAGGCTGAGAATCTGCTCGGATGACACTCGGATCTGCAGCGACTCCTCCACGCTCCGATGCTCCGGGGGAAGCAACTCACAAAACCGCCTGTGGGCTCTGGCAGAGAGAGGGGAACTTACTGGTGCCTTGGAGCAGCCCAGTCTCCCTGTGTTCCCTACATTCCCATTCCGCATTTTGAACGCCATGTAAATTGGGTGTATGACTAAGTCGTCACGTAACCAGAACTTCAGTCACTGGGCAATCTTCAGTCAAAGAGAGGGAAGTCAGGCACAGCGCAGCAGAGGCCTGGGCTCCCATCTTAAGGTGGGTATTTGTGGAGGGGGGAATGCATGGAATGTGTGTGTGTCTGACACTCTCTGTAACCGTTCTGGCAGGAAAAAGATATTCTAGAGAGATCTGCGCCTCTCCCTTTGGCTGTCAGACTATAGAATCAGTGGTCCTCAAGATATTAGAATTTCCCAGTAATCTCACATGGTAAGAAGGATGAAGCTTGGTATCAGCCAAGGAGGAAATGTCTACCAGGAAGAGATTTCACACAGTTCCAGCAACTTGTCAGATCATCTTTCATAAGACAACAGAGCAGAGACAAGGATGGAGAGACCACATCTTGACCAGACTGTTTAGTTACACATACCTCCTGCCGTGTATTTAAATATAAACCTCACCTCAGCTCGACATGAAGACCGACTTGGAGGGAGGAGCTTGTCACTGGACTTCTTTGTTCTTTTTCCCAGTGTGGCCACATTGGATACATTTGATTTCTCTGCTTTTCAATACTGTCCCTTTAATTGATCTACTGAGGGCAGGTAGCCCAGCCTAGCTGGTTAGGAC
This sequence comes from Peromyscus leucopus, assembly GCF_004664715.2. Taxonomy (NCBI): domain Eukaryota; kingdom Metazoa; phylum Chordata; class Mammalia; order Rodentia; family Cricetidae; genus Peromyscus; species Peromyscus leucopus. The sequence continues at coordinate 124,352,684 of NC_051063.1, read as the reverse complement.
TACCTGTGGCCCAAGTTCCTGGACTATAACAATTACAGTAACGATTTCAAAGATTCCTGGAGAACGGAGAGGTTAGGGAGGGAGCTATAAGTGACCCTAAACAACGGGGAGAAAAGAGCAACACTACGATGTCACTTTCACTCCAGGGACCCCCTTCTCTCACCCACCACCTCTTTCCCAGTGGAATCACATTGAAAGAGACTAGGAACCTCCCTAGGTCAAGCGTCCTGGCCATCAAATCACTTACAGTGTGCTTTATACGCAAAGTTACCAGAACCCTCTGAACCTGTTTTCCTGTTCTGTAAACCTCCTCCTGAAGATTTAAGTAATGTGGGAATCACTCCGTAACTCCTGGGCAGAGTAAGGGCTCAGTAAACGTTAACGGTTACTGTATTAAACAAGTAAAGTTGGGAGAAGAGCGAGCTAGGCTCCTCAAGGCTTCTTGTTTTTACCAGAGGGCAAAGTCCGCATAGAGCCACAGCTGTTCCAGAAGACAGCAGGAAGCTCGGCAAAGAGGAGGCTAGCAGGACTCAAACAGCCCAACTTTTCCTGGACACACAGAGGTATGCGTGGTGCAAAGTTAAGGCCCGCGCGCGGGCGAGACCTGCACTTGGAGCCTCCGGTTCCAGATCCCGCTGATCTTGATTTCCGTGAAACTCGGCCCCACCCTCGGAAGAGAGGTGTCCAGTCCGTTCCCCGCTAGGACAGCACCCCCCAGACCTCCCTGGGCAATCCCGCAGTGGAGGGTGGGAGTCGGACTCACAGGAGGATCTCCTGCTTGGTCAGGAACGTCAGGTCCTGAAAGGCAAATCCAGACAAGGGTCGGCAAGCCGCCGGCAAGCCACCGCCGCCCCGCCGCCGGCTCCCGAACCCTATTCTGCGGCGCGGGCCCGCACGCGAGCTCCGCGAGAACTGGCGCCCCGCGCACCTGGTACTCGGCCAGCAGCTCCTTGGACAGGCGACTGCCCGAGCCTCCCATCGCCGCGGTGCGCGCCCAGCTCCGCCAACTCTCCCCGGGACTCCGGCAACTTTCTCACTTCCGTCCTCGGGGCCGCGTCCCCGCCCCGTCCCCACAGCAACCGCTGCCCGGACTCCGCCCCCGGGCCCGCCCCTGCGTACAGTGCCCCGGCACCCTCGGCACGGCTCAGTGGGCCAGCTCCCGGCTCCCCGCGGGCCCAGGAGAGCTGGAGGCAGGGCCCGGGGAGGAGCCGGACGCGCCGGGGCGGGGCCCAGGCCTCATGGCCCCGCCTCCTGGTGGGCGGGGCGGGCCGCGCCGCGCGCGCGTGGTGCCGACTGCGCCTGCGTCCGGAATACCACGCCCCTCGCTGTGTTCCGGGATGCGTCTGCGCGCAGAGCCTTGAGATGCATCCGCCTCGTCTAAAGCAGGTGTTGGACACCTCAGTCCTGGGAGGAGGTGGGTAACCTCCACATTTGCTCCCGGGCTGGAGGAGATCCGGTGCCCCTCTGCCGAGAGGGACAGTCCCAGACTCTTCCCAGACACGAGCTGCAGCCCCCACCACCTTGCCACCACCTTGCCGACCCTTCTGGAAGTAGCTTAGCCTTTATGTGCTTTGGGTTTTACCTCTTGAAGCTGTTTGCTGCGGACTCACTTGTGCAGTTATTCCCCATTCGTGGAACAGTTGACAAGGTAGGCTTCCATTTTACAAACATAGATCCAGTTTCAGTGATGTTTCCGGGCGTTTAGAGGTCGGTCCTGTCCACCGATCCCCACTGCTGTTTTGTCGTCACAGCTGACATGCCTCCTTTGACCCAAAGTGCAAGCTTCCAGCTCTAGAGCCCAAGGTTGGTCTGCCTATTTGCTCTTTTCTCCTGTTAACCCCTAGGACATTCAAATAATTACCAGATGCATGTACGAATGAGCAAATTAACACTGCGTGAAAAAGTGAGGGTTCTAAGCTGCTGGGAGGAGGAGTTAATGCCAGTGGTCAGCTTGATTGGGTCTGGAGTCAAGTAGAGGGCAACAGCGCTGGGCACTCCTGGGAGGGATTTTCGGTCAGATTCTTTGAAGTGGGCATGTGCACAGTGCCTTCCGGTGGTAGCCCATACAAAAGGAAGTGGAAGAAGGGAACTGCTTTGGGCCTGTTTGCCATCGCTTGCTGATAAGTTCGTCCCTCCTTTACTGCCACTGTGGAATTCATTTGCTGACGTTAGAATCAGCCTCTTCAGCTTCCCACTCAGACTAAATAAAGACCAGCAGCTCTCCAGGAACCGTCCAGATTGGGATTGCTGAGACACCCATCCTTGTGGACTGAGCAACTAACATTGTTTGTCTGTCCAGACCATATCGAGTAAACCAATCTAATAAATCCCCGTTTAGTATATAGTCATCAGTTCTGTTCCTCTAGTGCAGTGGTTCTCAGCCTTCCTAACGCTTTGACCCTTTAATACAGTTCCTCATGTTGTGACCCTCAACTATAAAATTATTTTTGTTGCTACTTCATAACTGTAATTTTGCTACTGTTATGAATTGTAATGTAAATGTTTGTGTTTTCCGATGGTCTTAAGGGACCCCTTAAGGGGTCGAGACCCACAGGTAGAGAATCACTACTCTAGAGTAACCTAATACAGATTCTCTCTCTCTCTCTCTCTCTCTCTCTCTCTCTCTCTCTCTCTCTCTCTCTCACTCACACACACACACACACACACACACACACACACACACCACCACCACCACCACCACCACCACACCACCACCACTATAGTATATAAGCAAAAGACCAATAAAGTTAAAAACAAAAGCCCAAACAAAGCATTATGGGACAAAAGGAATTCTCCCAAAATACTATCGAGTTAGTTTTGAGTTGGCCATCTACTGCTGGGCATGGGGCCTGCCATTGAGTATGGTTTGTATCCCCAGTGAGACTCCAGTGTATAAATTCTTTTTAATGATTTATTTTTATTTTATGTGCATTGGTGTTTTGCCTGCATGTATGTCTATGTGAGGGTGTCAGATCTTGGAGTTACATACAGTTGTTAGCTGCCATGTGGGCACTGGGGATTGAACCTGGGTCCTCCGGAAGAGCAGTCTCTGCTCTCAACCGCTGAGCCGTCTTTCCATTCCCCAAATTCATTCTTGATTGTACTCACTCATTCTAATTTCTGAGCTTTATTAAACCTGAGCATATATGTCTTAGTTTAAAGTTACTAAATAAGTTGGATTGGTGGCACAGATCTATAAGCTCAGCTACTTAGGAGGCTTGAAGCAGAAGGATCACAAGTTCAAGGCTAGCCTGGGCAAACTAGTGAAACCCTAGCTCAAGATTTAAAAAAAAGCCGGGCGGTGGTGGCGCACGCCTTTAATCCCAGCACTCGGGAGGCAGAGCCAGGTGGATCTCTGTGAGTTCGAGGCCAGCCTGGGCTACCAAGTGAGCTCCAGGAAAGGCACAAAGCTACGCAGAGAAACCCTGTCTCGAAAAACCAAAAAAAAAAAAAAAAGATTTAAAAAAAAAATCCACTAATAATGAAAAAGGGGATAGTGATGGGTCTTAGGGTTTCTGTTGTTGTGATAAGACACCATGACCACAGCAACTTGGGCAGGGAAGCGTCTGTTTCATCTTACAACTCTCAGGTTAACTTCATCACTGAGTAGAGTCAGGAATGAATCACCCTGGAATCAGGAACTTAAGTGGAAGCCATGCAGAAACACTGCTTACTGGCTTGCTCCAACTGCTTTCTTGTTCAACCCAGGACCACTTGCCCAGGAGTAGTATCACCCACAATGGGCTGGCCCTCCCATATCCATCATCAGTCAAGAAAATGCTGCACAGACTTTCCTCCAGGCCAGTCTGATAAAACCTCAGCTGAGATTTCCTCTTCCCAGATATGCCTAGGTCTGTGTCAAGTTGAGAATGAATGAATGAATGAATGAATGAATGAATGATAAGTAACCAGAACAGGCTGTAACTCAGTCTAACATGTTTAAGGCCCTAGCTTTGATCCCCCAGTACCACAAAAATAAATAAATAGGAAGAAGGAAGGAAGGAAGGAAGGAAGGAAGGAAGGAAGGAAGGAAGGAAGGAAGGAAGGAAGGAAGGAAGGAAGGAAGGATTACTTTTTGGTAAGAGGAGAGAAGAGAAACAGACTCAGGGATAAAAAACAGCAATAATAGTCTTTTATTCATGACATAAACCTGCAAGAGATGCAGTCTCTAAGAATCCAGCCCATTGTCTTGGGGTGGTCATGGGGCAGAAAAAGTTGGGATGGGGGTTGGTTGGAAGGCTTCCTCTTTTGGCCTGCAGTTGCCCGGAGGAACAGATGAATCAGGTGTCAGGCGATCAATCAGTATTTCTCATGGCAGCCATTACTGGGGACCATAGGGCAGGGAAGGCAAGAATCTAGAAAAACAAGTTACTTTAGTTCTGGAAACCAAATTACTTTCATCTTGGAGTTTGTCACTGCACCCCCAATGGGGATGGATCACAAAACAGACGTGGCTGACGGTTCGAAGGCCCTGTCCTGGTCCTCTCCAACCAGACTTCCCCCTCTGCGCTCTCCGTGGTTCAGCCGCTGTGCGCATGCCTCCTAGGATCTGCACAGTGTCTTGTATTCTCCCACACGTTGTCTCCTATTCACAGTTTAAGTTAACTCTAGTTAGGGTTGGGTTAATGTCTTTTTCCTCCACTCCGCAAACCTCATAAGGAGCTCTGAGACCCATGATCTCCTGTACCGAGTGACCAGTGTTCCCTGCGCGGCATAGTAAGGTGTCCGTCTGCACATAACTGCTATCACTACTTCCACGTGTGATTTCCACTGTGTGCAAATATTTCACGAAGGGCGGGCCATGCTAGGGGAATGCCAAAAGCAATCATTTTTGTGTGAGGACAGGCCATTTGTTTTGGCGTGTTGTCGAGATAGGTTCCTATAGTTCATGCTGGCCTGGAACTGGCCATTGTAGCTATACCTATTTTTAATTTTTTTTTAATTTTATAGTTTTATTCTAAGTGTGCCTGTGAATGTATGCACATGTGTCTGCATACATGTGCCTGCAGGTGCCATGGAAGCCAGAGGATGTTGGATCTCTTGGAGCTTGAGTTATAGGCAGTTGTGAGCCATTTGATCTAGGATTGGAACTCCCAATTCTCACAATTAAGGAACAAGCACTCTTTTTTTTTTTCCTTTTTAAAAGATTTATTCATTTTTACATGCACTGGTGTTTTGCTTGCATGTCTTTGAGGTGCCAGATTTCCTGGAACTGGAGTTACAGGCAGTGTGAGCAGCCATGTGGTTGCTGGGAATCAAACCCAGAAGGTCCCCTGGAAGAACAGCCAGTGCTCTTAACCACTGAACCATCTCTCCAGCCCAGGCAACAAACATTCTTTTTTTGTTTTTTTTTTGTTGTTTTTTTTTTTTTTTTTTTTTTTTTTGGTTTTTCGAGACAGGGTTTCTCTGTGTAGCTTTGCACCTTTCCTGGAACTCACTTGGTAGCCCAGGCTGGCCTCGAACTCACAAAGATCTGCCTGCCTCTGCCTCCCGAGTGCTGGGATTAAAGGCGTGCGCCACCACCGCCCGGCTTTTTGTTTGTTTTTTGAGACAGGGTTTCTCTGTGTAGCTTTGTGCCTTTTCCTGGATCTCTCTCTGTAGACCAGGCTGGTCTCGAACTCAGAGGCTTATTCTTAATTATGAATGCCTGACCTTAGCTGCCTTGTTTCTTGCCATCTTTTCTTAAATTACCCCGTCTGTCTTTTGCCTCTGGGCTTTTCCCTTTCTCTTTTTCTTTTTTTTCTAGATTTATTTATTTATTATGTATACAGTGTTCTGTCTGCACACACCTCTGCAGGCCAGAAGAGGGCACCAGATCTCACTACAGATGGTTGTGAGCCATCATGTGGTTGCTGGGAATTGAACTCAGGACCTTTGGAAGAACAAGTAGTGCTCTTAACCTCTGAGCCATCTCTCCAGTCCGCCCTTTCTCTATTTCTGTGTCTCTTTCTTTCTTACCCCCTTGCTGGTTGTGTAGCTGGGTGTCTGGCCCCTTGCATCCTCTTCCTTCTCTTGCTCCTTCCTCTTTCCTCCTAGATTTCTCCTATATATTCTCTCTGCCTACTAGCCCCACCTATCCTTTCTCCTGCCTTGCTATTGGCCATTCAGCTTTTTACTAGGCTGTCAGTTGTTTAGACCAGCAAAATAACACAGCTTCACAGAGTTAAACAAATGCAACATAAACAAAGTAACACACCTTAAAATAATATTCTACAGCATTTCCTTTTTGTCTGAATAAGAAAGGTTTTAACTTTAATGTAGTGAAACTATACACAACAGGGCTGGAGAGATGGCTCAGAGGTTAAGGGCACTGGCTATTCTTCCAGAGGTCATGAGTTCAATTCCCAGCAACCACATGGTGGCATACAACCATCTATAATGAGATCTGGTGCCCTCTTCTGGAGTGCAGGCATACATGCAGGCAGAATACTGTATACATAATAAATAAATACATCTTTAAAAAAAACTATACACAACAAAAACAGTTATCAAGTAAGAATTTACAATATTCTGTCCATTTGTAGTTAGCATATTCAGAGAAAATAATGCATTATCTACCCTATCTTAGTGAATCCAAAAGTTTTTTTTAAAATAATATATTCAAATTTATTTTATGTGCATTGGTGTGAAGGTGTCAGATCCCCTGGAATTGGAGTTACAGACAGTTGTGAGCTGCCATGTGGGTGCTGGGAATTAAACCAGGGTTCTCTGGAAGAGCAGCCAGTGCTCCTAACTGCTGAGCCATCTCTCCAGCTCATGAATCCAAAGTTTTTTATACCTAACTTACTTTCTGTCATAACTAAGGAAAACTACAAGTATAACTATCTAGTCTTCAACTCCATCAAAGACCCATAAGGATGTAATATTACCTAACAACAGAGACATTTTTCTGCCTGGACAGCCACCCAAAGTTCCTCTGCAACATTGAGGCATCCATCTTCAGCCTATAGGCCTAGAGTATCAGGCAGACTTGTCAGTGAAGAGGGCACCAGCTCAAATTATAGATGGTTTTGAGCGATCATGTGGAATTGAACTCAGGACCTCTTGAAGAACAGCCAGTGCTCTTAACCTCTGAGCCATCTCTCCAGCCCTGACCTATGTTTCTTGATTGTCTTATATAGGTTAATAATAATAGCTTTCAAAAACTAGAACTTCCCCCTATATTTCCAAATGAACTGCATATGTACAATACCTTAAACAAGAGCAAAAACATATATACAATATGTTGTAACAAAAATGACCTTAAATTTGTATCAATATACAAAAGTCCTTTAAACAAAAGTAGAAACATATACACAGTATAACAAAAATAACTTTAAATTTGTATCAATATACTATATTCTCCTAAATGATAACAAACATCCATAACCCACCAAATAACCAAAAGCCCCCCACGCCCCTCTTGGAAATGTGGACGTCTGGTTCTCCAAACGGCTTCCTGCTGTCTGTGGGTGAAGGTATCTTTTTTAGGGATCGCTGAGAATATTTAAGATAATGGCCAAGTCCTGGGAAGACCAGCAGTAACCTTTGCTGATAGATATCACTTGTTGTGGTGATATTTTTGTTTGTGCTTTAACAAATAAAGCTTGCCTGGAGATCAGAATGCAGAGCTAAACCACTAGTTAGCCATAGAGGCCAGGCAGTGGTGGCACACACCTTTAATCCCAGCACTTGGAATCTCACGCCTTTGTTCCCAGTACTTGGGAGGCACACATGCCTTTAATCCCAGCACTAGGGAGGCCGATATATGAAGTGATATGGCTGGGTTGAAAAAGGACTATAAGGCGGGAGGAGACAGGAGTCAGTCCTTTTCGACTGAGGAGTTGGTGAGGTGAGAGATGGCTGTGGCTTGTTCCTTTGTCTCTCTGATCTTTCAGCATTTACCCCAATATCTGGCTCCAGGTTTTGATTAAGACCAATTAGGATTCGTGCTTCAACCTGTCAAGATTCAGGGGGTCTCACCTGATCAAACCTGATCCCTGTTAACCCTGAAGGGATCCACAACCCCTCATCTCCTATGGGAACAAAACTCCAAAGCATTTTTTACTTCCATTTGACAAATATATTTTTTTACTTTTTTAAAGTTAAGGCATTCCTAAAGTATCTAGATTTGTTCAATTTACAGTCCAGTTCACAATTTCATGTCTCCTAAAATTCAAAATCAACTCAATAACATACAGGATACAGACTCCCTATGTATTTCCTGTTTCTACATGATTTATTCTTTTTTATATTACTTTACTTCTCTCTTTAAAGACTTTAAGCGAGGCGGTGATGGTGCTGGGGACTGGCCACCCAGCTCCCAAATAAATTACACACGGAGGCTTATTCTTTATTATAAATGCTCGACCTTAACTTGGCTAGTTTCTAGCCAGCTTTCCTTAACTTTAAATTATGCCCATCTGTCTTTTGCCTTGAGGCTTTTTACCTTTCTCTATTTCTGTATACCTTTTCTTTCCTTCTTACTCCATGTCTGGCTGGGTGGCTGGCTCCTGAAGTCCTCCTTCTTTGGCTACTTCTTTTTTCATTTATCCTCTCTGCCTGCCAGCCCCGCCTATTTCTCTTTCCTGCCTTGCTATTGGCAGTTCTGTTCTTTATCAGACAGTCAGGTGTTTTAGGCACAGTAACACAGCTTCACAGAGTTAAACAAATGTAACATAAACAAAAGTAACACACAAAATAATGTTCTACAACACCTTAGGTTTACTTCTATGTATCATTTTGTTTATTTTCTTCTGGTTTGCCAGGATGAATGTGTGGACCAGCAAAGATGAGGGAGAACAAACAGGCTGAAGCTGGTCTCTCTCTGTCTCCCTCCCTCCCTCCCCACTTATCGTCGTGCAAGAGGAACCTGCCAGACTCTGTTTTGAAGGCAGGAGCCATTATGCTGTATTTTCAAAAATAAGTTTCTATTTACTGTGTGAGTTGAGTAGCTCTTGTTTCCTGGAACCTGACCTTCCCCAACCCATGACCTTGATTCTTTAGACCCTGACACTCCCTCTTTCTGACCCCTCCTAATCACATGGTAAGTGATCATATGATGTTTTTTAAAGTTTGGTTTTTTTTTTTTAATTTCCTTATTGCCCCATTGTCTCCCTTCTGTGAAACTACCACTAGTGATTTTACTCCTTAAAAGGGGCCCAAGAAGTGGATTCGGGGCTGCTCTATTTAAACCAACTTGGGAATCAGTCACTGGTCAGCTCTTGGGTGCACTCCAATAAAAATCAGGCTTGCTTCAAATTTGGCTCAAACTATGGTATTGGTTTTAATCTTGTCGTTGGTATTAACATGCAGATTCTTACTGTGTAGGCTGTTTTGGACGTAGAGTTGGTCCTGACAGCCTCACAAATGCTGGGGTCACAAGTGTGTGTCACCACCTCTGACTCAGTCTGATTTTTATTTTTGAGAAAGGATCTCATGTAGCTCAGGCTGGCCTCAGATTCACTGTGTAGTCAATGCTGAACTTCTGATCTGCCTGTCTTCACCTCCCAAGTGCTGGGGTCATAGGCATGAGCTACCACACCCAGATTATTTAGTCCTGGCGATCAAACCCAAGGCTAGGCAGATAGTCTACCACCTGAGTGAGCTATGTTGTGGGATATTTGTACACTGTGTGAAAATGTATTGCTGTGATTGATGTCATAAAAGCTGACAACCAATAGCTAGGCAGGAGGGATAGGTATTTGCCTTCAAGGCAAAGAGAGAACTCTGAGAAGAGGTGGAATCACCAACCAGACTTGGAATAAGCAACATGAGCAGTATGGAGAGACGAGGTAACAAGCCACCCAACAGAACATAGATTAAAATTAATGGGTTAGTTTAAGGTATAAGAGCTAGGGGGACAAGCCTAAGCTAAGGCCAAACTTTCATAATTAATTATGTCTCCATGTCCTTATTTGTGAGCTGGTAGCCCAAAGAAAAATTCAACTACAGGTCTACAACCAGAGCCCTCAGAAAATTTAAATTATGTGTGTATATATACATACATACATACACACACACACACACACACACATAGTGTTGAGTTTATTTGTTGTTTGTGTATGGTGTGTGTGTGTGTGTGTGTGTGTGTGTGTGTGTGTGTGTGCACCTGCCACACATGTAGAGGTCATAGGACAACTTTGGGTGTTGGTCTCCACCTTCTATCTTAGGGCAGGAACACTGGAATTACAGGCATGTAGCACGCTCAACTATACTTGGCTTCTGGGGATTCAAACTCAGTTCTTCACATTTGCAAGGCAGGTGCTATAGCTAGAGTTTTCCTGTCTTGCCCACAGTCAGGACAAATCTCTGTCACCCGCCAGTCCCACAGCCGCTCAGACCCAACCAAGTAAACACAGAGACTTATATTGCTTACAAACTATATGGCCGTGGCAGGCTTCTTGCTAACTGTTCTTACAGCTTAAATTAATCCATTTCCATAAATCTATACCTTGCCACGTGGCTTGTGGCTTACCGGCATCTTCACATGCTGCTTGTCATGGCAGCGGCTGGCAGTGACTCATTCCGCCTTCCTGTTCTTTCTTTTCTCCTCTCTGTTAGTCCCGCCTATACTTCCTGCCTAGCCACTGGCCAATCAGTGTTTTATTTATTGACCAATCAGAGTAATTTGACATACAGACCATCCCACAGCTAGCTGCAGCAGGCAGTAAGGCTCTTAGCTCTGATCTCTTGGCTTTCTTCTTTGCATTGGTTCTGTGTTTCTTATTTAATAAGACAGTTGGTTACATCTACAAGGTGCTTTACCAACTAAGCCAGGTTGGGGGGGGGCTGTTCACAGAGATATGCCTCTGCCTCCTGAGTGCTGGGATTGAAGGCATGCACCACTATGCCTGGCTATATTTTTAATTCAGTAAAAACACCCTCATTTGCAGATGGTGGAATTATGAACAATGTCTATGTTTTCTAAATATTTTACCAAGGGCACATATTATCCCTTACTTTTATTTTTTATTTTCTTTGGTTTTTCAGGATTTTTAATGCATCCAAATGAGGGGCCTGGTTCATTTTAGCTCCTTTGCTTCCAAACCAGGGGGAAGGGACACCTTCAGCTCCTCTACCTTCTCCTTGTCTATGATGACCAGGCTGTAATCCTGCAGCATCAAACCTTGAACTGCACTGACTTGAGCTGACTGACTTGGCATCCTTTTGCCTGTGAGCAGCAAATGCTTGACTTCCTCAATTTTCCGAGGCATGTCAACAGATTCCTATCAGTTTTATAAGTAGGAAAAAAAAAGATGATTCAAAAATAATCTCTGGTTGTGCTATGGTGGTGCGCCTTTGATCCCAACACTTGGGAGGCAGAGGCAGGTGGATCTGCAATTTCCAGGCCAGCCTGGGCTACAGAGAGAGTTCCAAGACAGCCAGGGCTACACAGAGAAATCCTGTCTCAAAAACCCAATAAATAAATCATCATCATCATCATCATCGTCATCTCTGGGCTGGGCCATGATTGTGCAGACCTCTGGGAATGGGCTGCTCTCCTCCGTACTTACGCACTCTCTTCATCTCTGATTGTTTCAGGTGGCCTTCATGGCTGTTCCACATGATTCACAGGAACCTTCCTATCTGCTTCCCCCAGACCCTGAGGACTGGGAAGGACGAGACATCCCAGACTTTGTTTATGGACAGAAGGACCTCGTAGGGAAGGGAATTCAGTGGCCAAGGAATGCACCCAGCACCCTGGACGAACTGCCACGGTCCCGCTTCGACTCTGCCCTCTGCTCTGCGTGGATACAGCGAGTGGAACTGGGCCTGTTTCGATACCGCCTAGAAGATCTGCAGACCCAAATCCTCCCTGGTTCCGTGGGGTTTGTAGCTCAGCTGAATATAGAGCGAGGAGTACAGAGGAGGCGCCCTCAGAATATCAAAAGTGTAAGGCAGGAATTTGACCCCGAACAGTTTAACTTCAATAAAATCCGACCTGGAGAAGTCCTTTTCCGTTTGCAACGGGAGCCTAACGGCCCAGCTGCCCCAAAGCAAGAGGACATCCTTGTGGTGATCAATGTCAGCCCCCTGGAGCGGGGCCATGTACTGCTGGTGCCTGAGCCAGCTCGTGGCCTCCCCCAGCGCCTGCTGCCCGGGGTGCTGCGGGCCGGGCTTGAAGCTGTGCTTCTGAGCTCGCACCCAGGCTTCCGCGTAGGCTTCAACAGCCTGGGAGCTTTGGCCTCTGTGAACCATCTGCACCTGCATGGCTACTACCTGGCCCACCCACTGCCTGTGGAGGGCGCCCCAAGCACACCTCTGGATCCAAAGGGCTGTCTACATCTGCTGCAGTCGCTCCCAGCTCCTGGCTTCCTCTTTTACGCTAGTGGGCCAGGGCCTGACTTGGAAGCCTTGATTAGCAGGGTATGCCGGGCCACTGACTATCTGAGTGACCACGAGATTGCACATAACTTATTTGTGACCCGGGGAGCTCCACCTGGGCAGGCATCCTCTTCCTCAGGCCTCACTGGGATCCGAGTCATTCTGTGGGCCCGGAAGTCCAGCTTCGGAATTAAGGAAAGCGGGGCTTTCAACGTTGCACTCTGTGAGCTGGCCGGCCACCTACCGGTTAAAACATCCCAGGACTTCGGCAGCCTGACAGAGGCAGCTGCAGTGGCCCTCATCCAGGACTGTCTGCTGCCCCAAACTCAGGCAGAGGAGGTACAGGCAGCACTGGTGGCCCTGGTGGCCCAGGAAGAGCTGTGATTCTTCAGTTCTTTCTTTACTGATTTGAGGCCCTTTCTAAAGACTTAATCACTGGCATCTGGGCATTTCATGACTACCTTCCCACCTCTCAGCTTGAGGAGTATAGCGAAAGCACTGAATGAATGAATGAATGAATGAATGAATGAATGAATGTATTCTCGTGAAGGTTTCAATTGCTTCTCATCTCTCTTCTTAGATAAGCCCTAGGGGTAACAGATCTGCCTTTAAGGGCCAGCGAGATCACTCAGTGAGGGGGACGAGTGCTTGCTGCCAAGCCTGTCACCCTGGGTTCACCCTCCAGAACCCACACGGTAAAGGTTGTCCTCTGAGTCCCACATACATGCCATGGCACATACACACCCATCCGTGTACACATACATGAAAGTGAGTGTATCTCAAATAAAGTAAATGTGCCAGGTGGTGGTGGCACACACCTTCAACCCCAGCACTGGCTGGTTTGGGGGGGGGGGCGGCAGAGGCAGGGAGATCTCTGAATTCCAGGTCAAGTTCCAGGACAGCGAAGGCTGCACAAAGAAGCCCTGTCTGGAGCTGGGGGTGGGAGGCGAAATCAGTGAGTGTGAGAGCTTCACACTCCTGTTCTATCTGGCTTTGCCTTTGGTGAGAATCATTGTCTCTGCTTTGGTGGGTTCTGGATGCATCCAGCTACCATTTCCTTGACTTTCCTTTGCTCTTGTCCCTTTCCCAACCACTGCCTTTTTTTTTTTTTTTAAATAGATGGAGTCTGCTCTGTTGCCCAAGCTAGCCTCAAACCTCTCAAATCAAAGAACTAACCACACACACACACACACACACACACACACACACACACACACACACGTCGTCTTGGTTCCCTGAATCTCCGGGTCTCCAGCTTTGCCTGTGTGGCTGGTTTTGCCTCTCCCTTGTGCTTGGCACTGCTTCATCTTGGGGCTCAACCTCCTGTCTCTCTGAAACTCCATCCTAAATTTTCTTCTAGCCCCCAATAACAGAGCTGACTAGTGAGTTCAAAGCCGTCTTAGGTTACATACCAAGTCTACCTCAATTTGTTTGTTTGTTTGTTTGTTTGTTTGTTTGTTTGTTTTCGAGACAGAGTTTCTCTGTGTAGCTTTGCAGCCTGTCCTGGAACTCACTCTGTAAACCAAGCTGGCCTCGAACTCTCAGAGATCCGCCTGCCTCTGCCTCCCAAGTACTAAAGGCGTGCGCCACCACCGCCTGGCCAAAAAAAAATTTTAAATGCTAGTCGTAGACTAGAGAGGGTGCTCAGGGGACAAAGGTACTTGTCATCAATGACAGGAGTTTAATCCCTAGGACACACTTAGTTCAAGGAGAACGAACACTTGCAAGTGTGTCTGGCTTCCCACACATGCACTGAACAAACATACAAGTTTTCTGGTGTTGTTTGAGACAGGGTCTCACTATGTAGCTTTGACCGGCATCCAACTCACAGAGATCTGAGTGCCTCTGGCTCCCGCGTGCCAGGATTAAAGGCGTAGCCTGGCTTAATTTCTTAAAGACCCGCTGGTCCTTTTCCTGCTCCCACATAACAGATGAAGACATGGTTGTTGACAGTCACTTCAGGTCAGGCAGCAGTAACAGTCAAGGCTGAAGTGCAGGCCTTGGCCTGCGAGGCCAGAACTTAACGCTGGAACAATGTGTAGTGGAGACTGTTTACCCATGATGGTAGTGCCGTCTCAAAGTTGGCGGCCTCCTGGGATCTTTCAACAACCAAGCCCCTGTACCCCAATCTGTAGTTGAGTCAATCTGGGAAGTTTTTAAAAGTCCCATTGCTGAGTCAGGTATGATGGTACACACCTGTCATCCTAGCATTTGGGAGGCTAGGGCAGGAAGACGGCCACAAATTCAAGGCCAGCTTGAGCTACAAGCATCACCCCTGTTTAAAAAGAGAATGGAGAGATGGCTCTGCAGTTCCGAGTGAGGGCTGAGCCAGGCTCAGATTTCTGTGACTCGGAGGGTATCCAGGGCTCCAGGAGAAGACCCTGTCTACAAAACAAAAAATACCCAAACCAGACAAAGTAGTATAACACCTGTAATCCCATCACTCAGGAGGCAGAAGCAGGCAGATCTCTGTGAATTTGAGGTCATCTTGGTTTACATAGTGAGATCCAGGCCTGCCAGGGCTACATATGAAAACCCCCGTCTCAAAACAAAACAAAAACACCCACAAATATTAGGACCAACTTCTTTGGGATTCCAATGTAGACCGAAGACCTGAAGCTCTCCAAGAATCTTTCAGTCCTCCAGGGCCAGAAAGGGACTGCTGAGACATGCAGCCTTGTAGACTGAACAACTACTGAACAACAACTCTTGGCTTCTCCAGGGTGAGACAACCTCCTATACATAAAGAGAGAATATAGAGAATATATAAACAAAGCTTTGTTCCTTTAGAGAACCCTGACTAATATTCCTGCACAAGATTTGAACAAGATCAAGCCAAGCCAACCAACATTCCAATATAGATGGGGAGTCTTTTTTTTTTCCTGGTTTTTCGAGACAGGGTTTCTCTGTGTAGCTTGGTGCCTTTCCTGGAACTCACTCTTGTAGCCCAGGCTGGCCTTGAACTCACAGAGATCCACCTGGCTCTGCCTCCCGAGTGCTGGGATTAAAGGCTTGTGCCACCACTGCCCGGCTAGATGGGGAGTCTTTGAAGACACAGTTTATTTAAGTAGATTTCAGGCAATCTATTTTCTTGTTTGTTTGTTTTTTAAGACAGGATTTGTCCACATAGCCCTGGTTGTCCTGGAACTTACTGTGTAGACCAGGCAAGCCTTGAATGCTGAGTGAGATCTGCCTGTAATGCCAGGATTAAACATGAGCACCCAACACACAGCCTTTTTAGGAATTCTAGTTCACAACTAGAACTCTCTCTGTAGGTCAGGATGACCTTGAACTTCTGACTCTCCTGCCACCCCCTCCCACATGCTGGGGTCACAGATGAAGGCCACTATGTCTGTTTCCTGGGATGTTAGAGATCAAACCCGGGGCTTTGTGAGCATTAGGCCATCAATCTACCCAACTGATCTACACCCCAAACCCATGTCTTTACGTTTATTAATTTACTTAGTGTGTCTAGATTAGGGGATAAATTTGGGGAAGTCGGTTTTCTCCTACCTTAGGGATCCTGAGGAGTCTCTAACTTAGGTCCTCAGCCTTGGCTTCCTTCCTTTTTTTTTTTTTTTTTTTTTTTTTTTGGTTTTGGTTTTTTGAGACAGGGTTTCTCTTGTGTAGCTTTGCGCCTTTCCTGGGACTCACTTGGTAGTCCAGGTTGGCCTGGAACTCACAGAGATCCGCCTGCCTCTGCCTCCCGAGTGCTGGGATTAAAGGCGTGCGCCACCACCGCCGGGCCTTGGCTTCCTTCTTACCTGCTGAGCCGTCTTGAAGCCCCTGCCCTTATTTATTTTATGCAAATGCCTTGATTTAAATTACGAGGTTGCTACCAGATTACATCACTTTTCAGAGTCAGTAACATAATGATCTTGAGAAGTATAGAAAAGAACTTGACAAGGGTATATCAAGTCCTAAACACACACTTTTTGTTCTCTGTTATAGGTATGAAATTAAAATTTAAAAGATTGTACACTTAGCATACGTTACGAACTCACTCTCCTGAAGAAATGTCATACTCAACAACATCTTAAATGTAAGGGAGAGTTTGATTGCGCAGGCTTCAGAGTAAATAAGTACGTGTTGAATCGACCTGTTGAGGACCAAACGTTTCCTTTGTTTACAGCTCAGATGTCAGGGTGGTGTAACCTTAGGGCACATTTTTCCTGCACTTAGAATGTTGGGTTATTTACTTACTTGAAACCCCTTTAAGGAGTAACAAGGTTGGCATATTTGTTGATGATATTTATATCTATCTATCTCTATAGAGAGACAGATAGAGATATATGTTGTTTTTTAAGATTTATTTTATTATGTATACAGCATGTATGACTGCAGGCCAGAAGAGGGCACCAGATCTCATTACAGATGGTTGTGAGCCACCATGTGGTTGCTGGGAATTGAACTCAGGACCTCTGGAAGAGCAGTCAGTGCTCTTAACCTCTGAGCCATCTCTCCAGCCCCTTGTTTTTGTTTGTTTTTTTAACTTTTTTTTTTAATTTAAAGATTTATTTATTATGTATACAGTGTTCTGTTTGCATTTATCCCTTCAGGCCAGAAGAGGGAGCCAGATCTCATTACAGATGGTTGTAAGCCACCATGTGGTTGCTGGGAATTGAACTCAGGACCTCTAGAAAGAACAGCCAGTGCTCTTAACCTCTGAGCCATCTCTCCAGCCCTTGTTTTTGTTTTTCAAGACAGGGTTTCTCTAACAGCTCTGACTGGTTGTTCTGGAACCCACTCTGCAGACCAGGCTGGCCTCAAACTCAAGAGATCCTCCTGTCTACCTCCCAAGTGCTGGGATTAAAGGTGTGTACCACCACCGCCTGGCTAGAATAATACTTTCTTAAATCACATAGAATACTGATTTTAAGACTAAAAGAATAAGTGTCTGGAGAGGTGGCTCAGCAGTGAAGAGCACTTACTCTTATAGAGAACCAGGGTTACTGTGGAAATCAGTATGGCAGTTTCTCAGAAAATTGGGAATCAAACTACCTCAAGACCCAGCCATACCACTCTTGGGCATATACCCAAGGAATGCTCAATCATAACACAAAGATACATGCTCAACTATGTTCATAGCAGCATTATTCGTAATAGCCAGAACCTGGAAACAACCTAGACACCCGTCAACTGAAGAATGGATTAAGAAAATGTGGTACATTTACACAATGGAGTACTACTCAGCAGAAAAAAACAGTAACAGCATGAAATTTGCAGGCAAATGGATGGAACTAGAAAATATCCTGAGTGAGGTAACCCAAACCCAGAAGGACAAACATGGTATGTGCTCACTCGTGAGTGGATACTAGATATAAAGCAAAGATCAGTCAGACTGCAACCCACAGAACCAGGGAGGCTACATAGCAGGGGGGACCCTAGGATGACTGTGGCTTATAAGTTTTGGTTTCACTCAATCACTGGGCAAGCCTCAATGAAACATTTCACTATTAGGATAAGAATGTGTATTGTATCAAGCTGATGATAGAAAAAAAATTAAAAAAAAAAAGAAAAGAAAACCATGGTTTGGTTCCTAGTAACCATATGGCAGCTAACAACCATATGTGACTCCATTTCCAGAGAACCGACAACCTCTTCTGGCCTCTGAGGGCATTTGCACACATGTGGTACACATACATAAATGCATGCAAAACACCCATACACATAAAATAATAAGCAAATCTCTAAAAGAATAAAAGAGGGGGCTGGAGAAATGAATCAGTGGTTAAGAACACTGGCTGCTCTTCCAGAGGACCTGGGTATGATTCCCAGCACCCACATGACAGCTCACAACCATCTGTAACCCCAGTTACAGCAGATCCAACACCCTTCTCTGGCCTCCTCTAGCTCTGTGCATACATGGAGCACAGGCACTCAGGCACAAAGAAGCACATACATAATTTTTTAATAATAAAAAATGCTGGAGAGCCGGGCGGTGGTGGCGCACGCCTTTAATCCCAGCACTCGGGAGGCAGAGCCAGGCGGATCTCTGTGAGTTCGAGGCCAGCCTGGGCTACCAAGTGAGTTCCAGGAAAGGCGCAAACCAGCACAGAGAAACCCTGTCTCGAAAAAACCAAAAAAAAAAAAAAAAAAAAAAAAAAAAAAATGCTGGAGAAATGGCTCACTGGTTCAGAGGACCCAGGTTCAGTTCCCATGGCCCACAAGGTGGCTCACAACCATCTGTAAGTCCAGTTCCAAGGGATTTGATGTCCTTTTCTGACTTGCACCACCTCCAAGCAAGAATGTGGTCCACATACATACGTGCGGGCAAAAGCTCATACACATAAATTAGTATTTTAAAAAATTAATGACATAAGCTTCCATCACCGCACAACTACTTACTTAAGCACATTTTCAATATTACAGGGTAAGCAGAAAATACTCATATTCATGTAACTTCTAGAATGTTTGTCGTTTTATGAACAAAAACTGCTCAATTCTTCTCCGGGTTTTGCCACACAAAATAATCTGAATTTTAAGAAGTTGTGTTGGGTTTGGTGGAGGAAGCGAGTGGAATTCACAGTGGGGGAATGTCAAGTATAGGAAGGCGACAATGACAGAGCAATGGCATGAGATAACATTTCCTTTTCTTTCAGTTAAAATTTTTTTTCTTTATGGTGGTGGGCACCACGCCAAGGCGTGGGTATAGAGGTCAGAGGACAACTTACTGTTGTCCTGGCTCTCATCTTCCACCATGTGGGTTCAGGGAGTCGAACTCAAGTCCTCCGACTTGTCAGCAAGCACTCTTACCCGCTGAACCTCCTCTCTGGCCCTGTTCTGTAATTAGTTAATGGAACTGTTAAAGCTTAACAGGGTGAAACCCTTGGAAGGCAAATGTCCTAATCGCTGCTGTCCCTGTCAGGGGCGGGGACTTTTCTCGTGGCACCATTTCTGAAATGCAGAAGAAACACAAGCGGCTATTTGTCTCAAATACAGACTTCTTTGCCTTGGCCATCGGAATCCAGGAAAGTCACCAACGCGGGAGGACCACAAGTCCCATAATGCATTGGAAGAATCCCTCTTCGCTGAACACGGGCTCTTACACACTTTGACCTCCAGCCGCACCGGGCAAAACCCGACAGTCGGGGGCCAAGATGGCTTCGGCAGGCACCAGAGGGGGTGTGGTTCCCGGGAAGGCCACGCCCCCAGAACGCTACTCCAATAGGGGCCGCCTTCGTGTCCATAGCGACGGCGGCGGCGGCGGCCGTCGGCTTGCTTAAGGAGGCGCCGCCGCCGCCAGGATCTCGGAGCTAGGAGTTAACCCCGAGGGGGAGCGGGCTCCCCCTCGCGACGGCGGGGACAGACAGTCCTGTGGAACGAAGAGACGGTCCTCGACGTCCAGCAACGCCCAGGAAGAGCTGCAGCGGGCGAGGGGCGGCCATGAGCGACCAGCTGAGGCCAGCCCCGGGCTGCTAGGGGCAACTCCAGCAGCCCCTGAGCTCTCCTCGAAACCTCGGGTGGGCAGTGTCTGCCGTGGGTTTCCTTTCCTCTATCCGAGCCCAAGGGGTATCAGCCATCAGATGCCCGACCCCGACGTGTTCACATAGGGAAACTGAATCCTGGCTCGGGGAAAGGGCCGGCCCGAGAACCTTTGATCATCAGCTGTATTTTAAAGCAAAGAATCATCCAGTTCTGTCAGCCACCTCTCTTCCCATTCAGGAAACAAAACAGCCGTGATCGTGGCTTCTGCCAGCTCTGTTCTGCATGCACTGCAGTGTTTTGAATGATCCAGGGTAATCCTGGATGATGGTGGGGTCTTTTAGTTAAGGACTTTACATCCTACCAACATCCCATGCTCTCCCCATAGCCCTCTACTTGGAAACAACCTAGTCTACAGTAGAATTGGTCTGAAAGGGCAACATTTCCTTATAGCTCCATAAAGGGTCTCTGGGTGAATTCCTGCAGGACTTCCTGGGCCTGGAAGGAGGTCTGATATTTTATTCCCATCCCTTTCCCCTTAGAATCTAAGAGGATGGAGCCCAGTACCTGTAAGACCAGTGAATCTGAGGAAGAATATGTTGAGGAAGAAGAGTCTGAGGAAGAGTGTGTTAGAGAAGAATCGACCACCCCCAACTCTTCCCAGCAGGCACTTGCAAAGGCTGACTATAAAGAGTTTGAGAATGGGGTTACCTTATCTGTTGTGGCCAAGAAAATCCCAAAGAAAATCCTAAGTGTAACAGACACAGATGATTTGGAAGCTGGGAGGAGAAAGAGGAAGCGGAAACGGAGGTAACTTTTCCCTAGATCCCCACAGATCTGGCTCTAGAGAGTCAGCCCTTCAGCCTCACACCGCCATTTGGTAGAGGAGAACGATGAGATCTAAGCTTTTCACATTAGCCTTTGGGAGAGGAGAGGAGAGCCAGGCTGTGCAGAGCCAGGTTGTGGTGCACGTCCATCAATAATCCCAGCAATAGGAAGGCTGAGACAAAAGAATTACTATGTATTCCAGGCCAGTTTGGGACCCTGATTCAAAAACCATATAACAATGGGCTGATGGGATGGCTGAGTTGGGAAAGAGAGTTTGGTGCACAGCATGAAGGCTTGACTGTGAATCCCCAACGCTCACACACACACACACACACACACACACACACACACACACACACCCCAGTCATGGCGGCATATGCCTTTGTTCCCAGCACTCAGGGGCAGGCTGATCTCTGAGTTCCAGGCCAGCCTGGTCTACAGAGCAAATTTCAGGACAGCGAGGGCTACTCAGAGAAACCCCCTCTTGAAAATCCAAAAAGAAAGAAAGGCTGCTGCAACAGAAAAAAAAAAAAAAATTCAGAGCCGTTTGGGTCTGCCCAGCTTGGAATTGTAGCATGTTGGTTTGGTATTTAAGTTACTTCTAGAGAAAATGAATTTGCATTATACATACCTTAGCTATTCCTTCACCTGGGCTCCTGGCTGCCTGGAGCCTGTCCTTCCCTCCTCCTCTGCCTGATTTCTGTTCTTCCTTCATTTCAGACCCCTGGCCATCAATCTGACCAACTGCAAGTATGAGAGCGGTAAGCACTGGGCTCGTCACTCACAGCCGGGTGGGCAAGAGGGACCGTTGTTGTTCTTCCTGGGGCAGAAGCACAGCCATTCCCCCAGCCCCTGGTTACCTACTGCCTACACTGAGGTCCCCAGGCTGAGCTCCTCGAAGCGGAGATGTCCATATTTCAGCTAGTCTCACTGGTAGGGAAGGCATCTCCGGTTAGCTGGCAAAAAGAAACAAACAAAAAAACCACAAGCCAGGCACTCGGGAGGCAGAGGCAGGCAGATCTCTGAGTTCCAGGCCAGCCTGGCCTACAGAGTGAGTTGACAGCCAAGGCTACATAGTGAGACCCTCGGGGGGGACGGGGGACTAAAAACTAAATAATGATAATCATTTAAAGGGGGGGCTGATATAACTCATTGATAGAATACTTGTCTAACATGCATGAAGCCTTGGGTTTGATCCTCAGCACCCCATTTAACTGGTCCTGGTAGCTTCTGCCAGCATTTAGAAGATGGAGTCAAAAGGATCAGAAGTTTAAGGTAATCCTTGGTTACATTGCCAGCAAAAAACACGACAAAAAGTCTGTCGGAGTGTCGCCATTGCCCTGCCCTTCAAATGAGGAACAGAAGGAAAAGTTAAAACTGCTTTGGGGACTGGAGAGAGAGCTCATTATATACATGCACTTGTCAACAAGGCTGAGAACCCAAGTTCAATCCTGGGGACCCACATGGCAGAGGGAGACCCCCACATGCACATGATCTGACACACATGTGCCCACCTACACATACATGATTAAAAATAATGAAAATCTTTTTTTTTTTTTTTGCTTTTTGTTTTTGTTTTTTTCTAGATAGGGTTTTCTTTGTATAACCCTGGCAGTCCTGGAACTCACTCTGTAGACCAAGCTGGTCTTGAACTCCCAGAGATCCACCTGCCTCTGCCTCCTGAGCAATAGGATTAAAGGTGTGCACCACCACTGCCCAGCAAAATAATGAATATCTTAAAGAGCAAACAAACAAAATCCCAGCTATTTTTTGAAAGGTTGAGAATTTAGCTCAATGGTTAGGTTTAATCTCCAACACCACAAAAACCAAAAAGCCATGTCGTGTCCCCGTCCCGTCCCGTCCCGTGTGGTGTCCCTCCCCCCCCCCCCCCCCCCCCCCCCCCCCCCCCCCCCCCGCCAGAGGCTCTCAAGGAGCATAACAATGAAAAGTCATAGCTCAGCTAGGTCAAGGTTTTCAGCTGTCTCCTCCTCTCCCTACTGACATCTGTACAAAGAGCCACATCAGAGTCTTAGATGCCAGTGTGCTCCGACTGAGGGTTAGCTGGATATCCAAACAGTCCTGACCCAGAGCAGCAGAGCCTAGCTCTTGTTTTCTCTGCTAGCCTCGTGAACTTGAGATTGCAGCCTGGTAACTATGAGGCTGAGGTAAGAAGCACATGCCTTTACAGTCTGCTCTCTGGTCAGGTCTGCTCCTTCCTCAGCCTGGCTAGAGATCCGGGGCTCATGGCTGGTGCCCAGGCTGGCAGCATTAACTCTTCCTGTCTCTGCAGTGCGCCGGGCAGCCCAAATGTGTGGCCTGAAGGAAGTGGGGGAGGATGAAGAGTGGACTGTGTACTGGACAGACTGCTCTGTCTCACTGGAACGAGTCATGGACATGAAGAGGTTTCAGGTACCAATGTCCTGGCCCAACATCCAAAATGAGCATTCCCACCCACTCTGGCTGCCCTGACATGGGGACATTGCCTCTTTCCATTGCTGTGCCTTATCCAGACAGGGAGGCCACCCCCAGGTCTTCTGCTCCAATAAAAATATTCTCCTCTTGGCTCTCTGGAGCTTCTGTTACCTGAAGTAAGTGTTGGGTGGGGACGTCCCTGTCACATTATTTGTTCTGACCGGTGGCTTCTGACTAGCCCGTCTGCCTCATTGAGAGCAGGTGTGCCCATCTTGGGGCGAGGCCTAGAAAGCGGCTTCAGCAGAAGGCTAGGGACTTGGCTCAGTGCTCTGTGGTAGAGTGCTTGCCTAGTATGCAAAAGGCACCGAGTTCAATTGCCAGGATCTAAAAAAAAAGGGAGGGAGGGGGCTAATGATTATGCCAGATGGATGGTTTAGTATCTAAGCAGCTTAGCATCACACATCTACCAAGAGAGTGTGGAAGAGCCAAAGGTGGTAATATACACCAGTGATCCCAGCACTTGGGGGGTGGAAACCAGGAGCAGGAGGATCTCAAGGCCATCTACATAAGACCCAGCCTCAAAAAAGAAACAAAAGAAACACACACACACACACACACACACACACACACACACACACACACGACAGAGAAGGGGAGGGCAGGAGAGAGAGCCAGCCAACAATCGTATGCATGGGGCTGGGCATGGTATAGTGGTACAGGACAGTAATCCCAGCAGTCAGCACGCTGAGTCAAGAGGATGAGGTTTTTTTTTTTTTGTTTTTTTTTTTTTGGTTTTTCGAGACAGGGTTTCTCTGTGTAGCTTTGCGCCTTTCCTGGGACTCACTTGGTAGTCCAGGCTGGCCTCGAACTCACAGAGATCCACCTGGCTCTGCCTCCCGAGTGCTGGGATTAAAGGCGTGCGCCACCACCGCCCGGCGAGGATGAGGTTTTTGAGGCTATCTATCCTGGGCTGTCTATCAATACCCTGACTCAAAACAACAAAAAGCAAGACAGTGTGTCATCATGTCTGGTGAAGTCATGTGTGGCTTAATGATGAGGATTCGCAGGTAAAGAATGGGTTGGTGGGCGATTTCCTCGCGGGAACACCGCAAGTGCAGTAAACAAATGTCTGTCCAGTCGCTAGGTGATGAGGTTTTCTAGGAGCACCATTTGGTCTGTGCTTTGTCCTTACCTGAAATGTCGCTATGCAGTACGTGACTAATTAAGAAGGGTCTGCAGGCTTCTCTAGGGGAGTCGAGAAAGGGAGCCCAGGAGAGAGTAACTGCTCTAAATGCTGGAGAAGCTGCAAAGAATGCAGGGAGCTGCTGTCAGATGGGGGTTACTGATTAACAGCTTTTACCAAGGGATTCCTGTGTATCAGCCAGATGCTGTTAGGTGTTTTTATATTGCTTCTTCATTGAATCCTTAGCATGCCTGAGTGGCAGAGAGCGGTATGTTAAAAAGAGGACAGGAAGGCTCAGAACACAGAGTTCACACAGCTAGTGGCTAAGGAAGGCAGCTGGATGCACTCTGCTGTCTCATGCTTCTGCCTTCCATCCCCGCAGGGTAGAACAGCTAAGGGCCCCAGCAGACCCCCTCTCGTGCCGTGTGGTCTCTGGGTGCTGTGGCGTGCATTCCCTACAGTCCTTTTGGTTTCCTTTTCTCCTCTGTGTCTTCATGGAGATGCGTTTCTTATTATTTCTTTGTGTTATCATGTATCATTCTTCTTTTGAAAGTGTGTGTTTGTGTGTGTGTGTGTGTGTGTGTGTGTGTGTGTGTTGCTGAGAACTGAACCTAGGACCTCATGCCCACTGATCAAACACTCCATCACTGAGCCTTATCTTGGTGGACCAAGGATGTGAGATGGTGGCTGGAAAGCACAAGGTCCTGGCTAGTCTACACTTTTCTAGCTGTCCTCTCCTTTCTCAGCCTTGCTGTAAATGTCTACTGGGGAGAGGCCATGGAGTGACTTCCCACCTGCCTTATGGAAGCCTCCGGTTTCACCCTTGCTGACTAGATACAGTGCCATCCTCCCCTGGGACTTCCTTTCCTTTCCAGTCCCTTTCCATGGCTCCATGGGATGCCCAGGTCCTAGGAACTGCCACGTACTCCCGGGGGCAGTATAACCAACTGACTCTGTTTCAGAAAATCAACCACTTCCCTGGCATGACAGAAATCTGCCGCAAAGATCTGCTGGCTCGGAACCTCAACCGCATGCAGAAGCTCTACCCTACCGAGTACAACATCTTCCCTCGAACCTGGTGTCTCCCTGCAGAGTGAGTGAGCCGAGATCCTGGGGGCAGGGTAAGGAGTCACTCTCTGTGGTCTTGTGACCCAGACGTGTTTAAGAGGGTTGGAACTGGACCAAGAAAGATTCAGCTGACCGGGTGGTGGCGCACGCCTTTAATCCCAGTCCTCGGGAGGCAGAGGCAGGTGGATCTCTGTAAGTTTGAGGCCAGCCTGGTCTACATAGCAAGTACAGGCTAGCCAGGGCTACAAAGAAAGACTGTCTCAAAAAAAAAAAAAAATTCAGCTGGCCAAAGCAGAAGTGGGTCCAAGGCTAAGTGCTCCAAGAAGAGCCTGGAAATAGATAACAGGAAGATGGCCATGGGGGTCCCAGGACAGTCAGGGTGCACAGAAACCCTTTGACCAGCCTCTCTCTGCATGTAGCTATGGGGACTTCCAGGCCTACGGTCGTCAGCGGAAAACCCGCACTTATATCTGCAAGCCAGATAGCGGCTGTCAGGGGCGTGGCATCTTTATCACCAGAACCCCTAAGGAAATCAAGCCAGGAGAGCATATGATCTGCCAGCAGTACATCACCAAGGTGAAGGCCACCTCGGAGCCCCCAGGCCTTTCCCCACACTGGGATGCCTTATCCCTTGTACATCAGGGCAGATGTCAATTATAGGCTTGTGCCCTCTCTGCTGTCCTTATCATCTTACAGACTGTAGCCATTGTTCGGAGCTAGCCAGCCTTGGTTTGACTCACAGCTTTCCCGTATCCCAGACACATGATCTTGGGCAGTTATCTGGCCCTTTCCTTGGTACTATTTCCTCACTGTTAAAAAAGAATAACAACAGTTACTGCTTTGTATGATTATTGTGAGGATTCAATGTGTTATATAGTGGAAGCACCTGTAATAACCATATATTGCATGTAATACGCACTTTAGAAGTTCATTAGTATTCCCTCTGGGTTTGCGTGCTCTTAGCCCTTCCTCATTGATGGCTTCAAGTTTGACATGCGAATCTATGTTCTGATCACTTCCTGTGACCCTCTCCGGATCTTCATGTATGAGGAAGGCCTGGCCCGTTTTGCCACCATGCCGTATGTGGAACCTAGCCATAACAACCTGGTGAGGAGGCAGGGTGGCCCCCTCTTCTCCTTCATTGCCATGAGTGCCTTGCTTCTAGGGACAAGCATGGTAGGAAAATTTGTCATTGCCAGCCATGACCAAGGGAGGGAGCCAGTGAGAGTCATAGCACCCGGGGGAGCCCTTGCTGGGTGGTGACCAAGGAAAGGTTCTGTCTGAAGTGACCAGGATCATACAGGACAGTCCCTGGTGAAGAGGGCCAGGTGATGAGCAATCTTGGGGCGGAGCAGTGGGTAATAAGAAGGCACCAAAGAGCTGGAGAGGCCACACAGAGGCAGGGTGAGCCAATACCGGGCCATTCACTTCACAGGAGGATGTGTGCATGCACCTGACCAACTATGCGATCAATAAACACAATGAGAATTTTGTCCGGGATGATGCTGTGGGCAGTAAGAGGTATCCCCTATTCTGTTTTCCCTTGCTTCCTCTGCCTTTAGTCCCACAGTCTCAGGAGCCCATGAAACCCAACTGGCTCTTGGGAAGCTGATTTCTCAGGAGTCTCTGATTTTGAAGACCCTAGTCCTGTGTCCGAGCTCTTAAGTGCAGACTCAACCACCTAGGGCCCTAGTAACTAATCCCAGCTCCCAGCTACTAGCAGCCCTTTGAAGCCCAGGGTCCCAAACACCGAATTGGGGTTAACGTCAGGGAGCCTCCTGCCTGCAGCCAGGCCTTGCTGGCATGGAAATCGGTCTTCCTCTGAGCACTGGGCCTCATAGGAAGCTGTCGACACTCAATGCCTGGCTGCGAGAGCACAGCTATGACCCCCGAGAGCTGTGGGGGGACATCGAGGACATCATCATCAAAACCATCATCTCAGCCCACTCTGTTCTTCGCCACAACTACCGAACCTGTTTCCCCCAATATCTGTGTGGAGGTACATGTGCCTGCTTTGAGATCCTGGGTTTTGACATCTTACTGGACCACAAGCTCAAACCCTGGCTTCTAGAGGTAAGACTTCTCTCCTCAACTTGCCAAGGCCACAGTCAGAGGCCTCACCCTGGGAGGAGTGTACTCACACGGTAGAATAGGGAGGACAGGGAGGTAGAAGTCTCAGGGTGGGCAAGAACCAGGTGACAGCGTAAGATTTTCTCATTTACCAAGACAAACACTGGTGGTCTTTGCCCTCTACAGTAGTAGTTCAAACTGGGCATGTCCGTAATCTTAGTGCTTGGGAAGCGGAAGAAGGAGGATTATGATTTCAGAATGAGCCTCAGCTACATAGTGAATCTGAGGCTAGCCTGGATTCTATGAAACCCAGTCTCAAAAACCCAAGGAAAGCAAGCAAGCAAGCAACATAGCAATCCATGTTCAGGACTCCCTAGTGCTCCCTGAGTGAGTCTAGCCCTTCAGGACCCTGTGTCAGCAGTCAAGTTGTCTGGCTTTCTCTCACTAGCCCATAGATGGGTCAGATCTCTCCTCAGGTGTCGGCTCAGGCCACAGGAGGGAGCGGTTTCTCCCCAGACTAGACCTACAACAGACCAACCCCTGCTCAGGTGGTCTAGGAAAGGGACAATAAGGACTCCTCTCGGCAGGTAAACCACTCCCCAAGCTTCACCACAGACTCTCGCCTGGATCGAGAGGTGAAAGATGCACTTCTCTGTGATGCCATGAACCTTGTCAACCTCCGGGGCTGTGACAAAAAGAAGGTGATCGAAGAGGACAAGCGTCGAGTCAAGGAGCGGCTTTTCCCATGCCACCAACAGCCACGAGAAGCCAGGTGTGTCCAGTATCTAATAGATATTTGTTTATTTGAGACAGGTCTCTGCCTGGCCTGGGACTAGATATGTAGACTAGGTTGGTCTCAAACTCACAGAGATCTACCGGCCCCTGCCTCCCAGTTGCTGGGATTAAAGGTGTGCATCACTATGTCCAGTTTATTTATTTATTTATTTATTTATTTATTTATTTATTTATTTATTTATTTATTTATTTATTGGTTTTTCGAGACAGGGTTTCTCTGTGTAGCTTTGCGCCTTTCCTGGGACTCACTTGGTAGCCCAGGCTGGCCTCGAACTCACAGAGATCCGCCTGCCTCTGCCTCCCGAGTGCTGGGATTAAAGGCGTGCGCCACCACCGCCCGGCTTATTTAGCACATGTTTTGTGTGTGTGGTGTGTGTGTGTGTGTGTGTGTGTGTGTGTGTGTGTGTGTGTGTACTGGGCCATGCCAGACCCGTGGTCAGAGGACAACATGTGGTAGTTGGTTCTCTCCTGCCACCATGTTGGAGCATGGGGATTGAACTCAGGTCCTTAGGCTTGGCCACAAGTATCATTATCCATTGACCCATTCTGCAGGTCCTGGTAGGTGTTTAGTTGTGCAACTTAACTGCTTTGTTATTACTTTCCTGAGAGAAGGAGCTAATTAGCTGAAAAAAAATTTTTGCATAGATAATACACTACATATTCTAGAGACATATTTTTAAAAAATACATTGAGTAGTCTTTTTCATGCCCCTCTCCTGCAGTGAATCAGTTTTCAGCTGACTCATGTTACTATTGTATATTTATATTTGTACAAGCATTTAAAAGTCTAGATGAGCCGGGTCTTGGTGGTGCACGCCTTTAATCCGAGCACTCAGGAGGCGGATCTTTGTGAATTCAAGGCCAGCCTGGTCTACAGAGCGAGATCCAGGACAAGAACCAAAACTACACGGAGAAACCTTGTCTCGAAAAACCAAAAAATAAAAAATAAATAAAAATACAAGTCTAGATGTGGGGCTGGAGAGATGGCTGAGCGGTTAAGAGCACTGGCTGCCATTCCAAAGGACCTAGGTTCAATTCCCAGCACCTACATGGTGGCTTGAAATCATCTGTAACTCCAGTCCTAGGGGATCTGGCCCCCTCCTTTGTGGGCACTGCACATACATGGTGCACAGTCATACAGGCAGGCAAAACATCCTCACATGTAAAAATAAATATTAAGAAGGTCTAAATGTATTTATACAAAATCCTTTCTCCTGGTATCCCCAGACTGTTAAATAAGTCACACTCTGTAGCTTTCTTCAGTAGGTACATAAGGAACTGTATGTTGTGTGGTCAGCTGGTTGGAGCTGTTTAGTTCTGACACATTATTATTATTATTATTATTATTATTATTATTATTGTTATTATTATTGGTTTTTCGAGACAGGGTTTCTCTGTGTAGCTTTGTGCCTTTCCTGGATCTTGCTCCGTAGACCAGGCTGGCCTCAAACTCACAAAGATCTGCCTGGCTCTGCCTCCCGATTAAAGGCGTGCGCCACCACCGCCCGGCCTGACACTTATTTTTTTGACACATGTTCTTGCTATATACAGTGGCCCAGGTAGCCCAGGCAGGCCTTGAACTAATGATATACCATAACTCCCAGTTGGGTTTTTTTTTTCTATTTTTATTTATTTTCAGAATTTCATAGATGCATATGGTGTATTTTGGTCAAATTCACCCCTGCCCCCCAACCTGTAACTTCTCCCAGATCCACCATCGTAACTTCTTGTTTTGTTTTGTTTTTAATAACCCACTGAGTGTGGTTTGTGTTGTCTGTGTACTCATTGGAGTGGGGCTGTCCACTGGAGTGTGGTCTACATACCAGGAGTCACACTCTTAAAGAAAACAGACTATCTCTCCTCCCGGAAGACATCAACTGTCAATAGTTTCTCATCCAGAGATGGGGCTTCTGAGCCCCTCCCCCCTCCGCTGGAATGTTGACTGTATTGACTTGGTGCGGATACTGTGCAGGTACCCACAGCTGCTCTGAGCTCTTGAGAGCATCTGTTCTGTTAGGTCCAGAAGAGACTTCATTTGCTCCAGTCCTCTCTGACCTCTGGCTCTATGATCTTTCCATCCCCTCTTCCGCAAAGGTGCCTGAGCCTTGGGGGGGGGGGGCTGGTCTGTTTTGTATCAAAGCTCATCTAGAAACCAGTTCCTGAGAATCCTTGCGACAATGACATCCAGGAAGCAGTTCAGTTGTATATGAAATTGTTTGAGTTGTTCTTTATCACTCACTATTTTCACTATAAAATGGTTTACAATAGGTTATAATAGGTTGCTAATACTGAAATTATAATTTGCTGATGAGACATAAAATTGAATTGAATTAATCTGGAGAGTAGCATTGTTTTTCTCTGTTTGCATTTTGATATGCAGAGGCAAAGTGTATTGATTCCTCGAAATAGCGTTAGGGACCGGCACATAGCAGCCACTCCAATATTTGTGTGGTGAATGGGGGTGAAGGGTCATTTGTAAGCACCCTGAATAACCCCAAAATATGGGGTGGTACATCTGAATGAATCGTGTCTGTCAGTGGGAAAATGTGTGGAAAATACTGGACTAAAGAAACAAAGGAATCCTGGTGTCATGGTGCAGGACTGGAATTCCAGCACTTAGGAGGTAGAAGCAGGAGGGTCATAAGATCAAGACCAGCTTGAGCCACTTAGCAAGCTCTTGTCTCAGGCAAATGGACAAACAAATGTTAAAACTACAAGAGCTTTTTCTTTTTTATAGTCTAGGAATGAATTGTGTGCCTCACAGCAGTGAGCACGAGGCTGGCTGGTTGGCCTTGATCTCACTAAGAAGCTGAGGCTGGATTCGCACTCTAGCTCTTCTGACTTCCCAGTGTTAGGATTATAAGCCTGTGGCACATCTACTTTAATTTTTTTCATATATATATATGGTTTTTCAAGACAGAGTTTCTCTGTGTAGTTTTGGAGCCTGTCCTGGATCTCGCTCTGTAGACCAGGCTGGCCTCAAACTCACAGAGATCTGCCTGCTCCTGCCTCCCGAGTGCTGGGATTAAAGGCATTGCCACCACCAACTGGCTTTCTTTTACATTTTCTACATCGAATTGGTATTACTCTTATAATCAGGAGCCCAAAAGACTGTGGTAACTAGATTGTTTGTTTATGACTAGATCACTCTGAATTTAGGATGAGAATCAAAATTCTGGAAACCACACCTAATTTGATGATTACGTACATGGTGGGGCTAGCCATGAGCTTGGATGCTTCCCTACCTAGGCAGGGCTCAGGGAGACCCGGCAGGCAGTAGGAGGTTCTGAAAGCCTTAGCCAGCATTCTTTTCCCTCCGGAACATTCTCACAGCCTTCCTCTGACTCCCCTAAGCTTGGTTTCTATAGGCGAGAGCAGATTGAGTCATCCCAGGCTGCCATGCAGGACCAGGAGCGATATGAAGATTCCCACCTAGGGGGCTACCGGCGGATCTACCCTGGGCCCGACTCAGAGAAATATGCACCCTTCTTCAAGCACAACGGCTCCCTCTTCCAGGAGACTGCTGCCTCCAAGGCCAGAGAGGAGTGTGCCAGGTACCTTGGCTGCATTTTCCTCTGTCCAGGTGGGTTGGGGGCAAGTCCTGAAGTTGAATTGCTCCCTAGCAGGGGAAGAGGAAGGCGCCACATACTTGAGAAAGGAGAAATAGAGAAAGATTTCTAACAGGTTCTCCTCTGTGTCCAGGAACATGCATGTATGCCTTCACTTGAACGTATGATGTGTATGTATGCAATGTATGTGTGCACACTATGCATGTGGAAGCCAGAGGACAACCTTGGGTGTTGTTCCCTAGCTGCTTACCTTGTTTGTGCATTTTTGTTTGTTTTCGAGACAGGGTTTCTCTGTGTAGTTTTGGTGCCTGTCCTGGAACTCACTCTGTAGACCAGGCTGGCCTCGAACTCACAGAGATCCACCTGCCTCTGCTTCCTGAGTGCTGAGATTAAAGGCATGCATGACTACTGCCCGGCGTTTGTGCATTTTTAAATATGTAAAAATTACATTTACTTATTTTCATGTGTATGTATACACAGTGCACATGTGGAAATCAAAAGAACTTTCAGGAGTCACCGTCTCCTTCCGCCATGTGGGTTCCAGGGAATGAACTCAGGTGGTCAGGTTGGTGGTCAGGTCAGGTTGGTAAAGCACCTTTACCAAAGAGCT
Source organism: Peromyscus leucopus (assembly GCF_004664715.2). NCBI lineage: Eukaryota > Metazoa > Chordata > Mammalia > Rodentia > Cricetidae > Peromyscus > Peromyscus leucopus. The sequence goes on along the minus strand of NC_051063.1, from coordinate 124,320,419 downwards.
GAGCCATCTTGCCAGCTCCACTTAGTTGGTTTTTTTTTTTTTTTTTTCCAAGACAGGGTTTCTGTGTAGCTTTGCACCTTTCCTGGAACTTGCTTTGTAGACCAGGCTGGCCTCGAACTCACAAAGATCCACCTGCCTCTCTGCCTCCCGAGTGCTGGGATTAAAGGTGTGTGCCACCACTGCCTGGCTCCACTTTGCTTTTTATTCTGTATTGTTATTATTATTTTTTAGAGTCTTGTGTTTTTGAAATGGGTCTCAATATATAGCTTTGGCTGGCCTGGGACTTGCTGTATAGACCAGGTTGGCCTCAAATGCGTGGAGATCTGCCTGCCTGTGCTTCCCAAATGCTGGGACTAAAAGTGCCTACCACTAAGTCTGGGCCACTTGATTTTTTTGAGTCTCTCATTGGCCTGAAACTCACCCAAGTAGGCTAGGCAGGCTGGCCAGCAGGAGTCCCAGGGAACCTGCCTATTTTTGCCTTCCGGTACTGAGATACAAGCATGTGCTACCACATCTGGCCTTTTTTAAAAAACAACAAAAACAAAAAACCACAGGTTCTGAGGCTTGAACTCAGATCATTCTTTCAGGTCAAGGACTTCACTGCCTGAGCTATCATCCCAGTCCACTAACAGATTCCCCCCCACCCCCCACCCCCGTTTTTTTTTTTTTTTCTCCCTGAGACAGGGTTTCTCTCGGTAGCTTTGGAGCCTATCCTGGAACCAGCCCAGGCTGGTCTCGAATTCACAGAGATCCTCCTGGCTCTGCCTCCCGAGTGCTGGGATTAAAGGCGTGCGCCACCACGGCCCGGCACAGATTCTTGATGAGTCTTTCCTTTAGTGTGTTTGCTATGCTCTCCCTCGTTCCTTCTCGTCAGCTCCAACACTGCATGCAGCATGATTTCCTTTGATTAGCCCATCCTGTTTCCCCTCGCCCCTTCTCCCCGCACAGCCTCTCCCGTGTCTGAAACTGCTGTGTCTTGTCAGGCAGCAGCTGGAAGAGATTCGCCTCAAGCAGGAACAGCAGGAGAACCCAGGCACCAAGAAGCGAAGGGAGAACAAGGACCAGAACCAGGGGGAATCGGCTGGGGAGAAGAGCCGATCCCGAGCCGGAACACGCGGCCTTGTCACCAGCTTGGCTTATAGAAACCGGAACCGGGAGAAAGAGGTGTCAGGGGCTGCGGCTCTTCTCTTTTCACATGAAACTAAATGGGGACCAGTAGAGAAGGGAGTCCCTGCTGTCCCGTCCTCTCCTTGCTCGAGAGAGACGAATCCCTAACTAGTAAACTGAATCTGACCTTCTGGGACAGAAGGGGAGAGAAGGGACAGCTGGGGGACCCTCACCGTGAGGTCTGGGGAGGGAAGGAGGTAGCGTGGAGCAGGGGCCCGCAGCCATCCTTGCTGATGGTTCGAGCCCCATCTTGGACATCCTCTCTCTCTCCTGTGCCTTGTAGCTGCTACCAGCACACCTGGACACCATGCAGCCTCAGGACATTGTGGAAGAGGAAGAGCTAGAGCGGATGAAGCTCCTGTTACAAAGAGAGAATCTCATCCGAAGCCTGGGTATTGTAGAGCAGCTCACGCGCATGCTGTACCCCAGCCACCGGGGCCACAGAAAGCTTCATGAGTATCGGGTGAGGGTCCCTGAGAAGCCTCTCACAAAGCCAGGGAACAAGGGCTGTGATGCCAGCACATGGTGGTGGTTACACCAAAGGAGGTTTATGTGATGGTATCTGTCACTGGAGCCTGGGAGAGGGTCTGTTGCTTCCATGATGTCTGTTCCCAGGATCCCTTGGGTTTGGTATTGCAAGCCAGCAAAGTGCAGCTCCCAACTTTCTCAATGGCAAGAGACTTGCTCTCTCTATTCCTGTTTCGCAGCAACTCACAACTCATGACTGACAAGTAACAAGGCCACCGCCATGCTCAGTGGCTTCCGTGTAACCGCCCTAGCATTGCCAATACCTGGCTCCAATGGGAGCTAAGTAAACAGTCTTGGGCAACAAAACAGCTGCCGTTTTCACTCTTCCCTGGGCTGGTAATGAACCTGTTGGGCCCTCTGTTTTTGTTGAACCCCCAGAGAGTAACTAGTTAAAACAGTGGCTATGGCCTAGAAGAGATTGTTCTATTTTTCAGTTGCCTATTTCTTCCAACACGCTATCCAGCCTCACAAGAAATATGGTAAGGGGCTGCTCTTCTCCTCTAGCCTAGATTTCACCAGGACGGGCTGGGCAGTCAAGAACTGCAACCTGTGAATTTGGTCCCACTGGTGTTCCTGAGAGGGGCCGCCTCAGAACAGGTCCCTCCTCATTTCCTGCAACCACTCCGGCCCCACGAATTGATCCCCAGGATCTTAGGGCCACTCTCAAGCACGAATCCCGAAATTGCACAGCATTCTCGGTGCCATCTGCAGCCCAAGAACTTCAACTGGATAGGCGATCCAGCAGCCACTGGCCACTGTTCATTGTCAATGAAGAAATCTGGGAAGCACTATTTTTCCAGCTCTAGAGTCAGGCTCACTGGCCGTAAGTATACAAAACTAGCTTTGGTCACTTTGACTGGTGTAAATTCCCAGTGGCAAGTATTACAGCTGGGATGATCCCAAGATATAAAGTGGCACTCCTGATAGTGTAGTCATGGGGGAAGGCAGTGGACCCGTTTATTTACTTCCTTCTGTCTAGTGACCCTGGTGATAGACATGGCAGAAACAGTCCCAGCCCTCAACAAAGGTTAACAGGGAAATGGACATATAAACAGACTAATAAAATACGTGTGGTAAAGATGCTGGAGGGAAGCTTGGGATGCCAGTCTTCTGTGTAATTGGACCACAGTTGGGAAAGAGGTGAGAACATCTCTTCCATGAGTACCACAACTTAGTGGGAATCCATGTTTCTACTGCAGAAGGTCAAGCCAGCAGAAGGCTAGAAGCCATAAACCGAGCCCTGTCAGGATCAGTGCCACCCACTTTAACCCCAAAGCAGGGCTATCTTCTGCAGCCCGAAAGACAGGGAAGTGACTCATGGACTGAATGCTGCACCTTGCCCTCCATGGTAAACTCTGGCCACAGAGGAGCAAAGGCTGGGAATCTCAGCCTATGCCCTGCTTCTGCACCAGTGCTGCATCATTCCAGCCCACTCCTCAACGTCGTCCAACACAGGTAAAAGAAGGGAAGCCCAGCACTCAACTAAAAGAGCAAATGGCCTTCAACCATTGCCAATGGAAAGACTGCCACCCAGTTCCAGTTTGAAAAGCTCTGGCCAGGACCTTTGTTTGCAAAAGGCAAAACACAGACACCAAGAATTCTTCACCATTCTAAGATTCTTTGGTAAAGATCAAAAAGATCGGTAAAGACTAAAAGATGAAGCGCTAAGACCAGCATGTATGCGTCTCTGCTCATCAAGCCTTAGGCTGAGTTTACCGCTAAGCGATGGGTCTGAACCCTGGTTGTGGCCTGTGGCTGGAGGTCATTGGGCAACAAGGAGTTCCTTTCCGAGTGGAGTCAAATGCCCAAGGTACGGTGTAGTCGCCATCAGAAGATTGCTTAGGGTTCGCCCTTCCTGCCACAGTGGCAGAATCAGGCAGGCCTGGGCAGCCTGTGCCAGAGGGGCGGCTCTGGGCAATGAACCCGTCTTTTTATTAAAGTTTATGTCATTTTCCAGGTGCGTCCTGTACCTCCTTTCGATCCTCGCGTCTGAGGCAAGCTCTTCTCACTCACGTTACCATAGGGAAGCCCAGCGTGGTAGTTCAGGCCAGTAATCCCAGTTACTTGGGAAGCTGAGAAAAGAAGATGAACCCAAGGCTAGGACAAGTCAGACAGTCATAAAAAATGCTTTTTTTTTTTTTTTTCTTTAATGGCTAGGGAGATAGCTCAGTGGCAGAAGCTTGCCTAGCATGTACGAGGACCCGGCTTGGCTCCCCAGCACCGCAAAAACAAAATAAGCAGAAAAGGGTGGGTAACTAGACAGTGCCAGGGCAGCCTGCGCCTATTTGGTAAACTGAAGGCTCGTGATCCCGCCCCACTTCCGGCTCTGCATTCTGCTTCCGGGCCCGCCCTCCCGCTTCCGGTGCCTTCCGGTCGCGAGCTGCGGAGCACCGTCTCGGGTCGCAATGGCGCTCACCCTGAGCCTCTTGTTCGGCCGCCGTGTCCGCGCTGCTGTTGCTCGCTGTGGGTTCGCGACCCAGGGCGTGGCGGGCCTGGGCCCCGTGAGCCGCGAGCCGGACCCCGATTCCGACTGGGAGCCGGAGGAGCGGGCGCTGCAGGAGGTGGAGAGGTACCGGCTCCTTGGCGGGCCCGCAGCCCGCAGCTAGGCCTCCCGCCCCCCAGCTTCGGGCGCCCAGCCGCCGCGTCCGCAGAGGCTCTAGTGACTTCCCACCCGTGGCCGAGGGCGCAGGGGCGAGGGGTCCGCTCCCTTTGACCCCGGGTCCCCTCGCTAGTGACGTGTTTGAAGAGTTCGGCATGCTCACGGCCAGGCGGTGTAGGTGTTAGGTTTCCGGGGCAGCGTCCAGAGGGCTTTAACCTGGCACACATGGCCGGGCTGCCTTTGTGGGCACCCGAGAGGGCTGGGCTCTCCGTGAATTCGTCCGAGACTCTTTAAACACCCACCTTGCTTCCACGCATGGCTTCTGCCATTGGTTCTTTCCCCTAGCGCCCTGAAACGACAGAAAAAGGCAATGCGATTCCAGAAAGTTCGAAGGCAGATGGAGGCTCCAGGTGCCCCACCCAGAACATTGACGTGGGAAGCCATTGAGCAGATCCGGTAAGACGTTGTTTTCACAATGGGGTTTACTTTTTTTGAGGGTTTTGATTTTGTCGCCTTAATAGAAAACGCCATAAGGACCTTCCTAAACCTGTCAAGATTTTTTTTGTTTGTTTGTTTTGCGGTGCTGGGATCAACCCAGGACCTCGCTTATGGTCCGCCAACGGCATTACCTCGGACCCACAAACCGCATCCCCAGCTTGGGGTTAGTATGTTACCATTACGGACAATTGGTGGTTTTGGGTTTTTGTTTTGTAAAAATATGAATATTTATAGAGGCCCAAACACCTTACATCTGAATAGGATGTGATGTTCTCCTCCTGAGGTCGTGAAATGGAATTTTCCGTGGTTGTGTGCATTGTTTCTGGAAGAGAACTGTAACTTAGAAGTATTGGAAGGAACTTTTCTTGACGGTTTCATGCAGCCCAGGCTGGCCTCCAGTACACTGTAGCCAAGGACGGTCTTGAACTCCTTGTCCTCCTGAGTGCTATATGTGAGATTACAGGTATGTGCCAACTCGCCTGGATTTTTTTTTTTTTTTTTTTTTTTGGACAGGACTACTATTAGGCCGGGGTAGCCTGGAATTCTCAGCAGTCCACCTGCCTCTGCCTCCCAAGTGCTGGGATTACATTGTGTGTGAGCCACCATTGTTGTTTGAAAGGGGTCTCAAAAGTACCGTTTTTTCTTTTTTTTTTTTTTTTTTTTAAGTGTTAAGGTCTGTTTTCTCTTTTAGGAGCTGGGGGAGATCAGTTGGTAATTGTCTAGCAAGTGTTACAGGGACCTGAATTTGGTTCCCCATTACTCATGGAAAAAGCGTGATGTGGTGGCATATGCTTGTAATTGTAATTCCAGCAGTGGTGAAATGGGAAGCAGAGACCAGGCATACCCCCGGGCTGGAAGGCCAGTTAGTCTAGCCTCCACGGTAAAGTTGCAGGCCAGTGAGAGACCCTATCTCAAAAGGATAGAAGGTGTCAGAGGACCAACATTAGAGATTGATTGTCCTCTGAGCTCCATGCATCAAGACACATACATGCACCCTCTACATGTGACCACACACACAATATTTTTCTTAAATCCTATTAGCTAGGTTTGGCCTCTATACAACTGTGTAGGCAGAGTTTTCCTGTCCCGTCCACCTGCTCCAAAATAACTGACAGCTGCTTCCCAAATAACTGACTTGGAGACAGTATAAATTATAAATGCTCAGCCAATAGTTCAGGCTTGTTACAAACTAGCTCTCACAACATAACCCATTTCTAATAATCTGTGTGCTGCCCTGAGGTTCGTGGCTTTTACCTCTGTCTGATTTTGTGTGTCTGACTCGTTCTCTTTCTGGCTCATGACTCCTCTGACTCTGCCCTTCCTAGTTCTCAGTTTGGCTTTCCCCACCTAACTGTCCTGTTCAGCTTTTGGCCAGTCAGCTTGTTTATTAAACCAATCATGACATATATTCACACAGTGTACAGAAGGATTATTTCACAGCACAACTGTAATCCCACTATTGAGGAGTGGAACAGAGGCAGGTGGATCTCTGAAAGCCCCTGTCATCTACATACTGAGTTTGAGGGCAGCCAGGGCCACATAGTGAGTCAAAACAAAACAAATATTTTGAGAAAGGCCCAGGGTGGTCTCGAATGTGTTATGTAGCTGAGAATGACTTTTTCCTTTGGAGACAAGGTCTGACTATGTAGCCCTTGCTGGCCTCGAACTCACAGAGAGCTGCTTGCTTCTGCCTCCTGAGTGCTGGGATTAAAGATAAGTGCCACCATTCCTGGCCTTTCTACCACTTTGGATAATAGCTTTTAACCAACCTTTCAGCTTTCTACCTGTGTGTTCCTCCTTGCCTATAGTCAATAAATGTCCTTTAGCTTTTCAACAGAAAAACAGGTTATGAAGTAAAGCCTGGCAGCCTGCCCATTATCTTGCTGATGACAGTACGCTGTCAGTTTTCCTGATGCAGATTTTGGGTTTCCCATGGTGCCCACTTCTCAGGCAGTATCTTTGTTTGCCCCTTTGTTTTTCCCAGCTTGCTTCTTCGTTATCCTTTTAGATCATCTCTATCTTGGACTCTTCAGGCATTCCTGGGTCAGACTGCAAGTGGTGGAATTGCCTATCCCCGCTCTCCCTCTGGGTGCACTAACTGCATCTTTTGCATTATTATTATTTTGCATTATTGTTACGTTGTGGTATATTGTAGATGTAACGGTCTTATTAAATAAGAAACACAGAGCCAAATACAGAGTTAAAAGCCCAAGAGGTCAGAGCAATAGCTAAGAGCTGAGACTTAAAACTGCCTTCTTAACCTTTGCTGCTGTCCTTCCCCTCAGAAAGAGACCTACTTCCTGTGTGTCTGTCATTTTATTGACTTTCTGTTCTGCCTTCCCATTGGTTGTAAACCCAATCACATGACCTCTTCACTGCCTGTCTATACAGACCTCCAGGTCTTCTATGGTTGGTATTGAGATTAAAGGTGTGTGTCTCCATGCTGGTGGTATCCTTGAACACACAGAGATCTGCCTGTCATGTGATCGGGATTAAGGGCGAGTGCTACCACTGCCAGACTTCTGCTATGGCTTGCTATGAGCTCTGACCCCCAGGCAACTTTATTTATTAACATACAAATAAAGTCACATTTCAGCACAAATAAAATATTACCATTGTATATATCTACCACCAACCTGTATAATCTTGGAAGTGAAGGCCAGTCCTACATTATCAGGACCTAACTAACATCTCTATCAGTAGGTAGCAGTTGGTAGCTGTTGGTTGATGTGAGCTGTCCTGTGGCCCGGCATTGCTGTTTGCACACAGGTACAGAATTAATCGGCGCAGTCTCAGGACCGCATTGGAGTTTTCCCAAGCCTCTTCTTACTTATTTGTCATTAGCATTATCACTTTAGCTCTTCTCATAGAGACTTACTCTCCATTTGAAAAACTGCTGTTTTTCCCCATAGGTATTTACATAAGGAGTTTGCAGAGTCCTGGTCAGTTCCCAGGTTGGCAGAAGGCTTTGATGTCAGCACCGATGTTATCAGAAGGGTTTTAAAAAGTAAGTTTGTACCCACTTTGGAGCAGAAGCAGAAGCAGGATCAGAAGGTCTTGAAAAAAGCTGGTTTTCCCCGAGTGGTTTCTGGAGACGCCTTGAAGCCGCTCAGTGCAGGCCATTCTCTATCTGGCCCGCTGCTGCCGCCAGGGGATGAAGTCTCCTCTAAAAGTCAGCCTCACCGCACGGCTTTGAAAGTGGGAGGGTCAGACACTCATAGCACAGGTGCACAGAGGAGCCAGGAAGAGAGGAATAAAAGAATCCAAGGCTTGGAAGAAAGCTTGGTGCCCACCACTGCAGCCGTGGAGCATCAGAGAGAGCTTCAGAAAGACCCCACCAGAAGAGCTGACAGCCACAGATGGCCACGTGTTGAGAAGCCGCAAGAGGTGAAGGCTGGGGAGGCAGGGGACCAGAACTTCAGCAGCAGAGTAGTCCAGAGGGGGCGGGAGTTCTTTGACAGCAATGGGAACTTCCTCTACAGGATTTGAACTTGACCTGGCGTTTGGAGACTCTTTGACACAGCTGGGCAAGTAGATTTGAACTTGCCAGCATTTCTGCATGAGCGGCCACTTTGGAAGAAGAATTGAGGCTAGGATGTGGGTGGAGGAGCTACTTGGCTAGAGTCAGATTTCCTGGAGTAAGCCTCACTGAATCCCTGTGGATCTAAATACTCATTCATCCTTTGCTTGGTCTCTGTTGAGAACAAGTATGAACATGTGATGTGTCATGACTTTCTTTGTGTGTTATTGTATTGGGAAGAAATGGAAAGCCTGCCTCCTGACTCATTTCCTTGATCACAACACTAACTGTTCTTGAACTGCTTAATCATTTGGTTTCCTTATGTGAAATAAAGTAAAACGGAACAGTTTGTTGATTGGTGCTCTCTGGGGTAGGATTTAAAGTTTGAAAATTAGATTTTGTATGTGTGCCACACTGTACATGCAAATGTCATAAGACAGCTTGTAGCAACTGGTTTTCTCTTTCCACCATGTCTGTCCTGGAAATGTAACTTAAGTTGGCAGCAAGAACCTGTACCTGCTAAGCCATGCTACCAGCTCCCATGGCAACCAAAACTTGGACATCTTTGAATTGCTGGGATTCTGAAAACGATTTGGGAATAGGAACAAACAGCAGTTTTGAAACAAAGCTGTTAAACTTTTAATGGTTAAAGGCTTAGCGTCCCTAACATAGTCTCCCCAACTATATGCTAAACTGGATTTGATATCCCAGTTGATGCCAGCTTTTCCTAAAGATGCTGTGAGTATGTATGTATCCAGGAACTCAGCCCCTGTACAACTGAACAGACCCTAAGATGGCTGCTGATAAATGGCAGTTCTGGGGCTTGAGCCCAAACCTCCTTTAAAATTCTAGTAATACAGTGCTATGTGGGGCAATTCCTGGTGGTTTTAGGAGTTGACGTTTGTCCACAACAATCCGGTAACATTTTTCACCTCTGCCTCATTTGAACCCCTTGTCAGTAACACTGGTACTCCCAATTATGTTGTCACTTTAACACATGGACATCCCAACTTGACACTTCATTAGAGTCTAGCTATCTGAAATGTTGATAACAGTCATTATAATATAGACTGCTGTCTTGTTTCTGAAATAGGGTCTTACTAGCCCAGGCTGTCCTAAAACGGCAATCCTTTTCCTCAGCCTTGGGAGTGCTGGGACTACAGGCTTCTGATGTCATTTCCTGGAGGCTTCCCCAGCCACCTGGTCTTAAGCAGCTCTGTTAGGTGTTCTGTGTTGCATCAGCCAGTCAAAGAAGGAGAGGCACCCTGGAATGTAATTTAGGCTCTCTGGCAACGGGGAGAAACAGTTTCTGAGAACTGAACCCCGAACCTCTGTTCAGAAGCATATTTATTGGCTGTACACAAAAGTGTTTAGGATACAAGAAGTTCCTCGTGTCAAAAGCCCGTGTGACTCATTCTGTGTTACCTGAAGAAAATCATCACACCCTCACAACCCTTAGTCCTATTGTGTGCTGTTTGCAGTACCCAATAATACCAGACCTCCAAGTGTGTCTGGATACTCTTGTCACCAAAGATAGGCAACAGATGGATCACCCCTTCAGAAAAATAACTAATAGAAAACAATCACTGTTCTTTACATGATTTCTTCAAGGACCAGACACCTTCAACAAACACTAATACATGAAACTGTCGCCCTAGATAGAGTGAGAAACAACTATTAGATTTTATGCTTACCCTAGATACAGTGACTGCTAGATTCCCACTACATAGCTCTCAAGTTCTGACCCTACCCTTACTCTGCAGTTCAAGAAAATCTGTCATCCTTCACCTTCCCTCGTTTTGAATGAAGACCCCACAAAGGCAGGAGACCCCATGCATTTATCACTATGTTCCCAACTGCTACCAGACTGGTTAAGTGAAGAGCTAACTGAAGGACTTCCTAACAATCAGTGAATCTATTGTGGTAAGCATCGACTTTTAGGCTTGCCATCTTACCCAGATCTCAGCCAAGGTACAGAAACTTCCCAGTGACCTTTCCTGTGTGTCCTGTGGTCTCAGGTACTAACTCACTGGTGTTAGAATGTGGGGTGGAGTACAATTCCAGTCTGTATCCCCTGGGCAGTGGTTACAGGATGAAGACCATCACACTGAGTGAGGTAGAGCTGCACTTCGGAGCACAGTTGCCATGGGTGGTGGAAGAAGAAACAGGTAACGAGGTTTCACGTGAACTGCAAAGGGCAGCCACAGAGGAGTGGGCACCTCACCAGCTTGGGTTGGCAGAGCTCGGCAGAATGGACGCTGCTGCACCACAGAGGCACACGCACTGCTCTAAGGAGCACGGGGAGTGCAGGCATCTCAGGGAACCTCGGTCCCCCAGTGCAGCACACATCACCTAGAGAGGACGATGTGAGGTCAGGCAGAGGTCAGCATAAATGAGTGGAAGCACTGCATGAGCTCAGGCCTTGTTTTTTTAAAGTTTATTTTAACTTGTTTATTTTAATGGTGCTGGAGATTGAACCACCCAGTCTGTTTTATAAGTGGCTTTCCCCATTGGTTTGTTTTTCAAACAGGATTCATGTCAAGTAACACCACTGTTTTGTTCCTTAAGTCTTTTAACCCTTTCTGGGGACTAAGGTAACAAATTCATGAGACTAGGGAAAAAAAAGCTGTTGTTAATATACCATTCTGCAGAAAGGGATGCCAGCATAGAGAACAAGCAAAAATGGCTGGAATGCCGATTTGGTGCAAGATGGTAGTTCTTAAAACTGACCATGAGAAATCCCTGCCCTCTCTTCCCCATAGGCTGTTTGGGATTCACAGTCTAGCATAGCCCCCTTCTCTCAAATTCATCCTATTGTCTTAGGAGACAACCCCCCCTTTTTTAAATTTATTTTTAATTTGTGTGCATTGGTGTTTTTGCCATGGGTGTCGGATCCCCTGGAAGTGGAGTTACAGATAGGTGTGAGCTGCCATGTAGGTGCTGGGAATTGAACCTGGGTCCTCTAGACGAGCAGTCAATGCTCTCAACCACTGAGCCATCTCTTCAGCCTGAGGCAAAACCTTTTAATAAGCAGCTGGAGGCTTGAAGTTGCTCCCCTTTTTGTAGCTGACGGTAACTTTATTTATTTAGAGATAGGATCTGGGGAGCACCAGCTGTATTGGAACTATGTAGACCAGGCTGGTCTTGAACTCACAGAAGACCCTGCCTCTGCCTCTTCCTCCCAGTACTGGGATTGAAAGTAAGGGCCACCATGCCTGGCCTTTGTAATATATGTATGTATGTATTTATGTATGTATGTATGTATGTATGTATTATTTTTGGTTTTTTTTTTTCTTTTTTCTTTTCTTTTTTTTTTTTTTTTTTTTTTGAGACAGGATTTCTTTGTGTAGCTTTGGCACCTTTCCTGGAACTCACTCGGTAGCCCAGGCTGGTATTTATTTATTTATAACATTTCATTTGCATTCTTATCTTGCCTGTATGTCTGTCTGTCTGAGGGTGTAAGATTCCCTGAAACTGGAGTTACATGCAGTTATGAGCTGCTATGCAGGTACTGGGAATTGAACCTGGGTCCTCTGGAAGAGCAGTCAGTGCTCTTAACCACTGATCCAGCCCCCATAAGGTATCTCTTAAACCTTTTATTGTAGAATAATCCTTCGTCTCACATCTTTTCCCGTGGCCATTAATTTTGAGAATCTAGGCCATTTGTCCCAGATGAGTTCCTGCCCTGAGGGAGTCGGGATTGGGGGAGAGGGGAGTCCAGAGGTTGAGGTGGAGTCCTTGATAGCTCTCCAGTTTATCTTTTGAGGCAGAGTCCTCTGCTGAACCCCAAACTAGGCAATTAGGTTAGTCTAGCTAGTCAGCTTGCTTGAGGGATCCGAAGCCTCTGACTCTGGAGTGCTGAGGTTACTAAGGGAATACCACGTCCACTTAGCATTTTTGTGGGTGCTGGGGATCCAAACTCTAGTCTTCACCTTTATCCACTGAGGTGCCCCCCTACCCAGCTTTCCTTAACCCTCTTCTCCCTCGATTCCTTCTTGGAGACAGTCTTGTGTTGCCCAGAATAACCTTGAACTGATCTTCCTGCCTCCATCCAAGAGCTGGGATAACAGACACCCACAAAGATGCCAGACCTGTTTTTTTTTTTTTTGTTTTTTTTTAATGTTTATTTATTTATTATGTAGACAGGAGAGGGCACCAGATCTCATTACAGGTGGTTGTGAGCCACCATGTGGGTGCTGGGAATTGAACTCAGGACCTCTGGAAGAGCAGTCGGTGCTCTTAACCTCTGAGCCATCTCTCCAGCCCTGTTTGTTTGTTTGTTTTTAAATAAAGTCTTATACATTGCCCGTTTCCCCATACTTTCCTCATTTATGTATTTCCACGGTCAATTCCTATTTGCAACAGTATGGCCTACATGTCGAGACCTTGTCTCAAAAACAAAAACTATGTAAATAGCACCATACAGAAGTACTTCTGTGTTTTGCCTTCTTAATTTATTCATTTGTAGCATGACTATGCCACAAGTTTATTCATTCCCCCCACCCATAACAGCCATCAACAAATCAAAACCCCGATATCCAAAGGTTACAGCTGGCAAGCCTTGACTTTCATAGTCCAACATATTCATTCCTCTTCACCCTACTCAAACTCACATCTACCTTCCACCACCAGGAAACCAAGGACTGCATGCATAGTCGAGGCTGGGTTGACAGTTGAGACTTCAACAATCAGTACTGCAGACTAGGCTTCGCCCGCTTTCCGAAACTTAAAATACAGGAAGGGCCCAATCTCTACTTGAACAGAACAGGGGTCTGTGTATTTTTAAAATGTATCTCTGCCTGGGATCTGGACTTTGACGAATAAGCAATTAACAAGGCATAATCTCTTTATCCGAGGAAAACTGGTCACGAATGGAGAGCTAAGCGGTCAAGAGCGATCCCCGCACTCGCGTCTCGCAGCTCAGAACCGCAGCTTAAGGAGAGTATGGTACGCTCTTCTAGTTTCTGCAGGCACCCGCACACACATGGCATGCATTCACACACGCACGCATGCGCGCACATAAATAAAAGTATACCTGTAAGAAAAAAAAAAATGTTAGCCCATCGCCTCCCGTTTTTAAATGTCCCTTTCCGGACGCCGTCCTCTCCCAGTACTCGAAGCGTCGGCCGGGGGAACCGGACTTCCGGGAAGTCTAGGAAGTCGCTTTTCTCCGGGTTGGAGGCTGGGTTCTCCGGCGCGATGCCGAGTGTGCGGCTGTAGTTGGGGATCCCGCTGAAGGACAGAGTGGACTTGGGCGGGGCCCGGTGGCTGCAGGTCTACCCGGAGCGTCCCTGACGTCTGCCCGGGAGGTGGTCATTCATCCCTCTAGTGCGGCAGAGGAGCGAGGGCCCCTGCGGGGTCCTGGGTCTCCGAGCCCAGGCGTGCAGGATACCAGCCTGCGCTGACCCCGGGCTGTCGCTGGCCTTTTCGGAACAGAGGCCGTCCTTCTGCTCTCACACGGTGGCCCAGGTGACCGCTCTCATGGCTTTCCCCCATCGACTGGACGCCCCTGAGCTGCCGGACTTCTCTATGCTCAAAAGGCTGGCTCGAGACCAGCTCATCTATCTACTGGAGCAGGTCAGTGCCTGCCACGCCTGGCGCTTTTTACTGCGTCAACAGGGTGGCCCTCCGTATTTCCCTTGGAGCTTCCTCGGCAGGTCCAAAATGGGGCATTCGACAGGAAAAACCAAAGAGTAGTCAGAGTTGCTTGCTTGCGACCTGACCAGAGAACAAATGGAAATTGCCAGCCTCCGTGCAAGAGAAAGACACACTTGTGCCAGGCATCACTGGAGGTGGAAATACAGTTGAGATGCCTTTGCCGCTAGTTACACTCCAGTAGGTGCCCTGTGAAACAATGACACCTAGGGTATTGGGTGGGAAGTGAGTGACTGCTAGACTCCCTGAGGAGTTCAGAATAAACCACAGCAGCGGCGGGGATGATCTGTGCGCTTCCTGGAATCTGGAGTTTGAAGAATAAACATACTCTTTGGAGCAGGAAGAGCATGTTCCGTTCAGGCTTTAGGGCTGCTAGATGCTTAGTTGAGAAACCAGGGCAGGACTTAGTGTGAGTAGAGGAGAGAGGACTTAGTGTGAGTAGAGGAGAGAGCTATCAGAAGTGACGGTGTAGGCGCTAGGAAGATAGTGCAGTGGTTTAACAGTTGCCTATGCCCAGTCCTAGGTTTTACCACTGCACCCCATCTAAAAGGAACTTACAGTCAGGCGTGGTGATGCACACCTTTAATCCCAGTACATTCATTCATTCCCAGGCAGAGGCAGGCAGATCGCTGAGTACCAGGTGGTCATGGTCTACAGAGTGAGTTCCAGGACAGACAGGGCTACACAGAGAAAACTACCTTGAAAGACAAACAGACAAAATTACACCCGGCAGGCTGAATACCCACACACATTTGGAGCATTCGGCAATCCTTGATGTTTTTGCAATGGTGGTTTGTAAAGTGGAGCAAATGGACAACATAAAGCCAGTTAGGAGAGCACTGGTTAAACTGCCCCCCCAAAAACCTGGTGGCAGTAGAGTGTAGCAGGAATTTTAAAAGTTCTTATTCATAAAATCAAACCCGAGGCCAGTTATTGGGGTCAATGCTGGTAGATCAGAGAGACAGAACAAGCCACAGCTATCTCACCTTGCCGGATCCTCAGCTGGTCTTGTCTCCTCAGACTGGAGGCCTCTGAGTCCTCATCTGGAATGGGTCTCAGCTCAATTACTGCTCAAAAGCCTGAATGCTTAACCAGCCAAAATCTTAACCAGCCAAATGCCTCTAGTTTCTGGTCTTCACGCCTTATATATCTTTTTGCTTTCTACCACCACTCCCTGGGATTAAAGGCTGGCTTTCTGGGATTAAAGGCGTGTCACCATGCTTGGCTATTTCCAATGTGGCCTTGAACTCACAGAGATCCAGAGGGATTTCTATCTCTGGAATGCTAGGATTAAAGGTGTGAGTGCCACCATTTTCTAGCCTTTGTATCTAGTGGCTGTCTGTTCTCTGACCCCAGATAAATTTATTAGAGTACACAATATTTTGGAGAACACAATACCACCACAGTAGAGGTGAGAGAGAGTGGTGGAATTTGGTTGTCGGCGTTGCTTCTTTGGGTCTTGCTATGTATTCCAGGCAGGCCTCTGTCGGTACCTCTGACCCATCCTACCAAGTGCTGGCATTACAGACTTTACCAGCACACCTGACCTGTGGTAGATTTCTAAGTTACGGTGAGAGAAAATTCAAAGACGTTGATTAGTTGTAAATGTTGAGGGAGGAGAAAAGTTCACTTGCCCCTTTAATCTGTGTTATTAGGAAAATAATGTTGCTACTATCATTGCAGTAGTTTGCCTATTGTTTGTGTTCTTCATTAGCTTGGAAGGTTCTCAGGTTTAGGAACTGTATCTGTCCTGCACTATATACCTAGCATTGAGTACTTAGCTTAGAGTCAGGCACATAGCATGTGCTTAATGAATATTTTGTGTCAACATTGGACAAATGAAAAGCACACACATACCAATGTAGTATGTGTAGACACAAAGATGCATACACAAGTACATATGAGTGCACACATTCACACAAACACACATCTAGAGGAAGAGGCTAGGTGAGGGAGTAGATTGATTTAGAGCTGAAGTTAAGGTTCTAGTAGTGGGGGGCTGTGGGTGTTCCTCACTGTATAGTTCCTCTCCTTTGGAACCCTGGTTTAATCGTCGCCCTGGAGAGGATGTAGAGGGAGAGAGAGAAAGAAAAGAAAAGAGAGAGGGAGGGAAGGAGCAGCTGACTAGTTGGGGCGGACTAGGATGAAACTTGGAATGTGAGAGAACCTCAGGGGACCCAGGACCATATGTTATTTCTCTTTTGTGTGTCCCAGAATGCTAGCATAGAGATTTGCACATGAATGGGTCTCACCAAGTATGTGAAGAATAGAAAAGATAAGTGCTAGAGAGTAGGTAGGACTAGAGATAGAAACTTATTAGTGGAGTATTGTGGAGGAAGAGGCACCACAGGGAAACTCAAGGTCACAGGGAATCTCCAGGCAGTAATTCCCTCCTTGTACTAATTTCTGTGTGTGTGGCACAGTATGCATGCATGTTTACATGTATATGGGCACTTACACACGTGTCCATGTGTGGGGTGCCCAAGGTTGACATTAGTAGTCTTTCTGCATCACTGTTCACCTTATTCATTGAGGCAGATTTGCTCAGTTGAACCTAAAACTTGCTGATCCTAGGCAGCTTGTGCTAGAGATCCGTTCTCTGCCCAGAGAGGGCTGGAGTTACAAGTGGGCCACCACTCCCACTGACATTTCCATGGTTTCTTCACACTTACAGAGCAAGTACTTTATCCACTGAGCCATTTCCTCAGCCCTGACTTACGTCTTTTTTAACGAACACTGTCTTCATATGTGGCTTTAGAATATACAATATTATCCAATATACAATACAATATAGAAAATATATTAAAACAAAACACTTCTAGCTGGGTGGTGGCACACGCCTTTAATCCCAGCACTCGGGAGGCAGAAGCAGGCAGATCTCTGTGAGTTCGAGGTGATCCTGGTCTACAGAGCGAGATCCAGGACATCCAGGGTTACACAGAGAAACTCTGTCTCAAAAAACAAAAACAAAACACAAACAACAACAAAAACCGTGTTTACTCCTATCGTGCCAGCATATGCAGTGTTGACTCATACCCTTCAAGTATGGAAACTATTTTTTCTTGTTTGTTTTCTGAAACAAGGTTCCTCTGTGTAGCCCTGGCTGTCGTGGAACGCGATCTGTAGACCAGGCTGGCCTTGAACTCACAGAGATCCACCTGATTCTGCCTCCTGAGTGCTGGGATTAAAAGCATGTGCACCACTGCTGCCGCCACCACCACCACCAGCACCAGCACCGCTCTGCTTGGAAACTATTTTTTGTGGGGCAGTGAGAGAGACAGTGGTCAAGGCACTTGTATGTGCAAGCCTGCCGACCTGAGTTTGACCCCTGGAACCTACATTTAGGTGGAAGGAGAGAGCGGACTCCACAGTGTTGTCCTCTGACATCTACACTACACATAACGTGGCACACACGTTCACACGTACACACAATACACAACAGCATCTCATGTTTGTCTTCATCCACGCACGTTCTCATTACTACATGCTTGGCTTCTTGGTCTATTCCATTAACTTTCTAAGTGAGTGTCTAACTCCAGTTTCTCATCTCTTCCACTTATTTTATCTATATTGCACATCCCCCTAAAATTTCTGGCTGAGTTGTGCTTTAATGTACAAAAGTTTTCTGTCCCCCTTGTCCCTCTAAGGGTCAAGTCCAAACTCCCTGTCTAATGGCATTGGAGTCCTGATGCCCAGTTCTAGTCACCTGTTCCAAACCATTTCCCACCATTTCTTCCGCGTCAGTACTATTAGTTCTTGGTACTGCAGACATCTTGAGTGTGCTAGTTCCATGTTGTCGGGCCTGTCCTGTGGGTGGCTAAGCAGCATTCCTAACCTTTTTGCACTATATGCCCACCACCTTCTTCCAGATAACCCCGAATGTGTCCAGGCATTGTCAGATGCCCCCAGCTAAGAACTGCTGCCATCCATGCACCATACGCACCTACCCAACTGCATTGCTTGCTCAGCCGTCCTCTCTGCACCTACCCTTATCTCCCTGATCCCTAATTGATTGTTCTATAAACATCACTGTCCACTCTCAACCATATGTCAAGGCCAAGTTGAAAGGAACCTTCCAATGACTTAGCCCTTCCTATCGCTAATTGTGACCTCCTTCTCCTGTACAAATGAGAGAGCAGCATCCAGAGTGTTGGTGCTGGAATCCCATGGTGGGTCTCATGCAGTTGGTGTGGGGAAGTGAGTACTGTTTGGGGTTTTCTTTTCTTTTTTTCTGGGATGATGATTGAAACTGGGCCTCAGGCATGCAGCATACATACTGTATCATTGAGTCATACATCCAGCCCTGCCCTGATTTTTTAAGTTCTGAATTAAGCATGTCATTTTTGTAACTAAAAGAAAAATGCCACTGGAAAAGTCATTTAGCAGTTAGTTAAAGGGTTTGCAGGACGCAAGGTGGGATTTTGTTGGATTTGACTTGGTTAGAAAACGAGACCCTGTTATGAGGCAGAGTAGAAGAGGTAGTGGGGGAGAGAGACAGTGACCAAAGTCACAGTTTAGTGACAAGGAGCCAGGCTGAGGAAGTGAAGGATTTTCTATGTGCAAAGAAGTGTCCGTCGTGAATACAGACAGTCAATACGATGCTTAGCCAGACGTCTAATGCCCTATCATCTCAAGATCAAGTTTTTGTTATGAGTGCCCAGACAAAGTTTCAACTGAAGGGAGCTCGTGTGACCCATGAGTGATCAACCATGCTTTCTCTCTTTCAGCTGCCTGGAAAAAAGGATTTGTTCATTGAGGCAGATCTCATGAGCCCTTTGGATCGAATTGCTAATGTCTCCATCCTGAAGGTACCAGCCCTTTTCTCAGAGAGTCCCGTTCTCCTTCCTCTTGAAGCATGTTGTTGTTGTTGTGTTGATGATGAACATAACCGATTCCTGAAGAACGATGCCCTTGATAGGGTAGGGACAAGTCAGCTCACCTGGGCAGGCAGGCAGGGCTGATGATGATGATGTTTGTGTTGTGTTTTGCATTTGGTTCTCCATTGACAGTAAGGAAGCCTGGGATGGTTAGTGGGATGGTTGACGGTGGAGCAGGTTGACTTCTGGGATTAAAGCTTCAGGTGTTCCCTTCTTGTGTCCTGCTTGGGCTTTCACAGCCTTCTGTCCATTGTCTTGTCGGGTTCTCTCTGCAGCAACATGAAGTAGACAAGCTGTACAAGGTGGAGAACAAGCCGGCCCTCAGCGCCAATGAACAGTGAGTGTTGGGGGTTCTGTGGCCTCCATGCTGGAGGAGGTCCCTAGGGGAGTATTTCCCCTGCTTGCCCTTGCCTGAGAACTGCGCCCACAGTGCCTGTGCCGTGGCCCGGCTCTGTGAATGTTGGCAGTGTCACGGGCAGGCGTTAATCTTCCTTCTGCAGCTCCACCCACCCTGTCCTCTCGCCTCCATGTTACTATCTACACTAGACTTGGTCCTTGTCCGAGCGAGCGTTGTCTACTCAGACTCCTCGGGCGGGCGGGCGGCTGGAAGACGGCCCGGCCACAGGAAGCGGGGAAGCACTGCTGTGCAAGTCCAGGGATCTGGGTTCCACTCGGGAGCCCAGGGCAGGGGGGGGAGTTGTACTCTGCAGAGCTGACTTCTGCATCCGGGCCTGCCCTCGCACACAGCAGAGATAAACGGAAATAATAAAGAGAACCTCCAGGGTCAGTCAGGGCGGTGGCGTTTAGTAGGGAAAGATACTTGCCACCATGCCTGACGGACAGCCTGAGTTTCACCCACAGAGTGGAAGAAGAGAACCCATCCCCACAAGTTGTCCTCTGACCTCCACACAAGCTGTGGCACATGTACACACACACACACACACACACACACACACACGTGTTAAAAGGGAAAAAGGTCCAAGACTTTACATTATTTATTGGATGTAGTCCAGTTGAGCATCCTAGATTCCAAGGCCTTGACGCTCCCCATGTAGTCTGGTTCCTCGTATGTCCTTTCAAGCCTCTGTTGACATGTGCTTCCACACATATCTCAGAATGTGCCGCTCTGGTCACTCTGCCTAAAGTTCTCTCCTGTCCTTTACTCCTATAAAGCACACCCCGTCTTCAGGCCAGCTCCCTTCCAGGCCAGGTTTTTTAATTTTCTTCTCTAGATTTCCAGGGTATTTTGTGTTGTCCTGTCTACATGTCACGCAGTCACAGTCTGTTGTGCTGGAGATCAAACCAGGACTTTGAGCAGGTGTTCTACCATTGCACTATGTCTCCAGCCCTTTGATTTGTTTTAAATGTTTCCCAAACTTGAGTAGTGCATACTTTTCCTCAGAGGGAAAACGTCTAGATACATGGAAAATACATGCACACATTCCAGTTCCTATTTTTAGTACTTGATTGGATACACACACACACACACACACACACACACACACACACACACACACACACAATTTTAGCCCATTGATTTACCAATTTTTTAAGAACAGGAACTCCTGGATCTACCATAGAGCCAATAAAATACTCATATCATCACATTGTACCTGTTGTAATGAGGAATGGCAGCACATGGTGGTAGCTCAGAGATCTGTAGGCCTGGTCAAGAAGGGCAAATGAGTGCCGGGGGGTGGTGGTGCACACCTTTACTCCCAGCACTCAGGAGGCAGAGCCAGGCGGATCTCTGTGAGTTCGAGGCCAGCCTGGTCTATAGAGTGAGTTCCAGGACAGGCTCCAAAACTACACAGAGAAACCCTGTCTTAAAAAACCAAAAAAAAAAAAAAGGAGGGGGGGCAAATGATTAAAGACTTGTTTTCATTTTTTCTTAGATTCTATCACCATCTTCATGATTTTTCCTGGCTTTCCCCTGTTTCTTTCTCATCCACAGATTGTGCTTCTTGGTCAGACCCCGCATCAAGAATATGCGCTACATTGCTAGTAAGTGAGCCGTGGTACTCTGTGGAGCTAAGAGCAGGGAAAGGTGGGCGGGTTAGAAGCGCCTTGGCCACAAGGACCCTTCCATAAGAAAAGACCTGCTGCGCAGAGTGCTGTGCATTTATAACCCCTGCACTTGGGAGGCCTAGGCAGAAAGAATCCAAGTTGAAGCTGGCCTGTGCTACAAAGCAAGATCTTGGCGGGAAGGGTGGGGAGGGGCATCAGGAAGGGGAAGAAGTTCTGCTTCCGTGTTTCTTGTCTAACAGATGCCCATGGCTTGCTGGGCGGCACTCCTTCTCTCTATAGATCTTGTCAATGCTGACAAACTGGCGGGCCGAGTTAGAAAATATAAAGTCATCTTAACTCCTCAGAAGGTGAGTTTGGATCCTAGAAGGAGGGGTGTATGAGAGTGAACCAGGAGGAGGGCTTATTGGGGAGACATGAATAAACATCTACTCACCCCAGATAGGGAACTGACGACAGACTGAAGTATGGATACACCAAGTCCAACTTGGTGAACCAATGAATTTTATTGGAGTTATTTGCAGGGGTATGGGAGGGGTAACTTACAGGAACAGAAATGACTCAAAGACAGCTGCATCTTTACCAAGGCCCACCCCTAGCATGGGTGATAGTCACAAAAGCTAGAAACCTGGAGTGTCTGCAGGCAGTTGAACAGGTTGGAGAGTATCCTTTTCAGGTGGCTCAGTTAGTCTCTGTTTCTTCCATGGAGCTGGGCTTGGCTGAGACTCACTCGATGTGGTCTTTATTGCTTATCTACTCTTGGGAAGAGAGGGGCCTAGTGAATCTGATCAGTTTCAGGGACTTCCTGAAGCTGTTTTGTCGTTTACCTGATGTTTTAAAGAGCTTCCCTGCAGGACTGAGTTTCAGTGTCAGACGAACACATGCAACAGGCCTGGGATAAGCAGCCAGTGGCATGCTGTCTTTTCCTTACATGCCTGTGATTATTAAATAAAGGGTCTGACATCAAACTGCCCCCAAAGAAAGCATTGTGGAATTGTGAATTTTAAGAAGTGACTTCTGGCCAGGTGGTAATGGCACACACCTTTAGTCCCAGCACTGAGGTAGAGGCAGGCAGATCTCTGTGAGGTTGGGGCCAGGCTGGTCTGCAGAGTGAGTTCCAGGACAGCCAGAGCTACACAGAGAGACCCTGTCTCAAACAACAAGAACAACAAACAAACAAACAAAAAGTGACATCCATATAGCTTCCTTTGTAATCTCTCACTGTGTCTCTATGGGGGTTGGGACGGGGATGGTGTAGGGTGCTAGAGAGTCTAATCAAGGTCTTGGGTATGTTAGGTGGCCACTCCACCACTGAACTATATCCCCATTCCTCAATAGTTTGAATAGCTTTCTATGTTTGAGAAAGCTCCTGTTGTGTGTCCCTGCCAACACACATTCCTGTGTAGTAGTGGTACATGGTACTGTTTTTCCTGCTCCTGTCCGTATGAGCGTTCCTTCTCAGTGTTTGCTTCCTGATTCTGTACTGTGTTCCACTTTTGTTTGGTTATCCCTGGGCTCTTGTCCTTAACCCTCTTCATGTAATACACACACACACACACACACACACACACACACACACACACACACACACTCACTCACTCACACACACTCTCTCTTTTTTTTTTTTTTTTGAGATATAGTCTATGTAACTCAAGTTAGCCTTGAACTTGCTCTGTAGCTGATAACCTTGGACTCCTGACCCTTCTGCCTCTTCCAGGTTTGGGGTGCTGGGATTACAAGTGTGCACTGCTGTCCCTGACTCCTCTTTATATATATATTTTTTTTCTTAGATAAAGCTTGACATTTTGGGGGGATAGGATCTTACTGTATAGCCTAGGCTTGCCTTGAATTTATGATTCCTGCCCAAAATGCTGAGTTTACAGGCTTATCTCATCATGCCCACTTCAAACCATTTAAATACAGTACATTGCCTCCAGGGCCAGATCTCAGCATCTCAGTGTGTCCACATCTCATGGGTGTGTCCTAAACAGAGCTCCTTACTCCACCCACCTCCCTCCCCTGTGATCTCTGGAACACTTGCATGTCATTCTTCATAGTTGTCCCAGCACAGCTCTTCCCCCAAAGACAGCTAATGCCTACTCCTTTTTAACGTTTTCCCTGTTTCTAAGGGAGGTGGACAAGCATAGTACATAAGTAAACCGATGAAAGAGAAATGAAATTTGGGCTGGATGGTTCAAGTCGTCCATTTTTTTTTTTTAAAGATTTATTTCTTTAAAAAAAAAAAGGTTTATGCCGGACGGTGGTGGCGCATGCCTTTAATCCCAGCACTTGGGAGGCAGAGGCAGGCGGATCTCTGTGAGTTCAAGGCCAGCCTGGGCTGCAGAGCGAGTTCCAGGAAAGGCGCAAAGCTACACAGAGAACCTTGTCTCGAAAACAAAACAAAACAAAACAAAACAAAAAATTATATATTATGTATACAGTGCTCTGTCTGCATGCCTGCAGGCCAGAAAAGGGCAACAGATCTCATTATAAATGGCTGCTAGCCACTATATTTGCTGGAAATTGAACTCAGGATGTCTGAGCCATCATCTCTCCAGCTCTCTAGTGGTCCATTCTAAATTGATGAGTTTGGGTATCCTATCTTGTTGGCTCTGTGATTAATATCCTCACCATTGACTGTCTCAGGTTATTTCTATTCCTGTCTTGAAATACCTGAGACTGTCATGTATAAAGACTTACTTTAGTCCATGTTCTGTAGGTTTAGGATGGAAGGGACAGTCTGGTGATGGCTGTCTTGCCAGCAGAGTCCTGCGGTGATGCAGACCCTCATGTGGTGAAAGACAGAGAGCACATGGGTGTGCCCTGGTCTCTGCCTCCTTTTGTAAAGCTACCAATATTCATGGTGCCTCCACTCTTGTGACCTTACTTAATCCTAGTGAATTCTAAAGACTTTCCCCTGAACACCATAATTAGATTAACTTTACACTCTCTTCATATCTCACAGCAGCAATTAATTCAACAATGTTCTCACACCTTGTTCAAACCCTGGTGCCAACTGTGGGTGAACTCCAGAGATGGAAGAATAGGGCCAAGGGTGTAGCTTGCTGGTAGAGTGTTTTACTAGCTTGTGTGAGGCCCAGTTGTTTTTAAAAGTGATTTGTTTATTGTGTGTGTATAGCACACTCGGGCACATGGGGATATAAGTGCCATGGTACGTGAGTAGGAGTCAGAGGCCAACTTTGGTGGAGAGTCAGTTCTCTCCTTTCACCATGGGCCTAGGGATCAAACTCAGATTGTTAATCTTGCTGAGCTCTCTCACTGGCCCTTTTTGTTTTTGAGACAGAATGTCACTAATTAGCCTGGATGGCTTAGAACTTACAATTCAGCACAAATCTTCCTGCCTCAGCTTCTTGAGTGCTGGGATTACAGGTGTGTACCACCACTCTCCACTGAGGCCTAGGTTTGATTCCCAGTATGCCATTCAAATGTTCATCGTTGTGACAGATACACCTTCAAGAAAGTTTAAAGGAAGAAAGATTCTTTTTGGCTCTGGATTTTTAGAAGTTTCAGTCCATGGTTAACTAGCTCTTTAGGTTTTTTAATTTTTTTTGTTTGTTTGTTTGGTTTTGTTTGATTGTTTTTGTTTTTTGAGATAGGTTTTTCTCTGTGCAGCCTGGTTGTCCTGGAACTTGCCCTGTAGACCAGGCTGGCCTCAAATGCAGAGACTCTCTTGCCTCTGCTTCTGCCCCTGGAATGCTGGGATTTAAGGCATACCCTTAATCATGCCAGCTCTATTTCTGTTGCTTTAAGGCTGTTTACCACATGGTAGCCTGGAAGCAGAGAGACAGGAAGTGAACAGGGTCCCACAATCCACTTCAAGAACATATTCCTAGCCACCAACTTTCTCTAACCTTCTGCAGTTACACCACCTCTGTTAGTCTATTTAAATTTTGAATCCATTGGTAGATTAAGACCTTGATTAGGTCAGATCTAGTTTAGGTCAGACCATGATTTAGCCATCTCTGGAGACACCCTCACAGATATACCTAGCAGAGTGCCTTACCAATCTTTGGATATCTCTTAATCCAATCTTGTTAACAGTCCAGTTTACCATCACATCTAGCATCAGAAAAAAGCAGGGAAGAACAGAATCAAGTTGTTAGTAATCCCATTTCCTAATCAGCTAATTGACTTTTCTCTTTCAGTTTTATGCATGTGAGATGGTGCTTGAGGAAGAGGGAGTCTATGGAGGTGAGAGGAACTGAATGTGAGTGGAGGCAGAGAACACATGAAGAAAGAAATAACTCCTGCTTTCCACTTCCCAGCCCCCTCTCTGGGTCCTTCTCCTGGTGCTCTAGTGAGAAGTTCCTGGGAAGAAGCTTGGGAATAGGACCCAAATGAGAACAGCATGGGAAGCTGGGGCTCCAGTAAAGAGGGCCCAGCTGCTGCTTCTAAGATTGCCCCGGACTCCTCAGCATGGCCTGCTGTCTCCCACAGTCTGACTCTGTCCTCTCCCTCGGCCTCATCGTGGGCCACTCCTTCACTTGTCACCTCTTCACTCCCGGGACTTTGTGCTTGCTTTCCCTCCTGCTTAGATGGCTCTACCCTGAGAATTTCCCCCCCAAATTCCAACTCACCATCTAAGCTCTACTGGTACTGTATTTCCTTCCGTAGCTCAGGTATTACTGGTGTGTCTGGACAGGATGTTCCCACATTTTCTTGGCCTCTTAGCCAAAGGATTGAAAATAAGGGCTGACATATATCTGTAAAAGAAGCAAAATTACTTAATTTGGAGTTAAGTGATAGTACATATTATAAAGGGATACATGTTGAGATTGGCAGCCATCTGCGTGAGGGAGAGTACTCAGGGTCCCCAGGCTAGTGATCTCTCTTTCTCTTTTTGAGGCAGGGTCTCTATGTAGTCCTAGCTCTCCTAAAACTCACTATGTATATCATGGCCTCTAACTCACAGAGATCCACCTGCCTCTGCCTCCTGAGTGCTGGGATTAAAGATGAGAACCACCACACCTGGCCTGTGATCTCTTTATGGGGTCTAAAGGAAGGAAGGGCTGGTAACCGAGAATCATAGTTTGGGTGATTCCTTATTTTGATTGATACATTAAGTCCTATATTTATCTTTTCTATTGCCCAAATCTCTTCCCATAATTTGTCTAATTTTAATCATGTGCAGTCCCAATTATGCATAAACATAAGATGGTAAAAAGGAGAGTCTCCCTAAGAGGTCACTTGAGGATGTAGTTTAGGCCAGATCAGCCCTTCTATTCTTTGTACCTGGTGTATTGGAAATACACTTGAATAAAAACTGTCTAAATTTGATTGTTACTACAGGTGGAGAAACCTATAATATTGTTTAGAGATGGGAATAGGTGTAGTCCAGTGCAGGTGGAAGTTTGACGGGGCTCTGAGGTTGCTAAGTTCTGAGGAGACATTGGACAGGAGTGTGTGTGCACAGTATGTGCAAGCTCAGGAACTAGGCTGCCCAGTGCCTTATTATAAGGGCCAGGGGAGCTACACATAAGCAAAACCAGATAAGAGTATCAGGCTAAACGCTCCTGTGCTTGCCTGCTTTACAGGCAGGTCCTTGAGCTTGTCATCTTGCCCCACTTTCCTGCATAGCTGGTCTTCCAGGCCTGTGACATCAGGCTTGGCCTTATTTATTTATTTGAAGTACTGGGTATTGTATAAAGGACCGTGTGTATGCTAGACAAGTGCTCTTCCACTGAGCTATATTATGACTCTTTTTTTACTTTTTATTTATTTATTTTTTTGTAGTCAAGTATCTCTCTATGTGTCACTAGCTGGCCTTGAACTCAGACATCTGTCTGCCTGCCTCTGTCTCCCAAACACTGGGATTCAGGGTGTGAACCATCATGGCCAGTCTCTTTTGCTTTCTTATATAGAGTCAGAGTTTCACTGAGTTACTTCAGCTGCCTTTGCACTTACTCTATAGCTCACACAAGCAGGAAGTCATTCCTTTACCCATAGTTATATTTGTGCTCATTGGTTTCCTGATTTGTTTTGTGATGGGACTAGAACCCAGGGGCTCATATATGCAAAGCATGTATTCTACACCACAAGTCCAGGGCTTGCTATTTTGCTTTTTTGGGAAGTACAACTATAATAAATACTGTGTAGGTGGAGTTTTCCTGTCCCGCAGCCACTCTCTTATAATATTAATATTAATTACAAATGCTTGGCTGATAGCTCAGACTTGTTACTACCTAACTTGCATTTAAATCAACCCATATTTCTTATGTATGCTTTGCCACATGGCTTGGTACCTTTTTTAAGTACAGCATGCCCATCTTGTTCTCTCTGAGTCTCTTGGCGACTCTCTCTCTGCCCCTCTTCATCCCAGTATCCTCAGTTTGATTGTCCCACATAACTTTATCCTGCCTTGCTATAGGCCAGTCAGCTTCTTTCTTAGCCAATGAGAGTAATACATATTCACAGTGTACAGGATTATTCCACAGCAATATTGTATCATAATTTGTCTGCTGCATTTGTCTACCACTAGATCATAAATTCCAGAAGATTGAGAGGAGCCCATTTTGTTCACCGCTGTCTCCCCAGTGCTTGATAGAGTCCTACATGTAGGTGAACTTCAGTATTATCTGCTGAATCATAAATGCAGATGAATGATTTCTCAACACTTGTTCTTGACCCCCTAATACAAACCACTACTTACCACACTGCAGTGTGAGCTGCTGTGTATGTGTCTTCTTCTGTGACTGCACTGGATACTCCTTCAAGGCAGACTCTTCCTTACTCTGAGTCTCCAGGACTAACTGTAAACTGGCCTAGAGCAGGCACCCAGTATTTGTTGCATGCCTATAGCAGAGCTTCATTTAGTGTGGAACCACGCAAGGCTGATGTTCTCTGCCTCCACAGATGTGAGCTGTGATGAATGGGCCTTTTCTCTGCTGCCTCTTGATGTAGATCTGCTGAGCATGGAACTGCCGGAATTCTTCAGGGATTACTTCCTGGTAATGCAGGGCCCTTGAGTCTTGGTATTGGGATTTATGGGGTCCAGTGCATTAGAAATATTGACACATTTTTCCAATTCATATATTTCCAATTCATATATTCATACTTATTATGAGTGGCTGATTTTACAGATGAAGAACTGCAGATTGTTTTGGATAGAACTTCTGTCAGGACTCTCAATTCACTATTGCCGTGGTCAAACACCTGAGAAAGCCTCTTACAGGAAGAGAGATTTATTATTTGAGAGAGAGAGACAGACAGAGAGAGAGAGAGAGAGAACCTGCATTAGCAGGCTTTCTCCTGTTCCCCTTATCCTGCCTGGGGACTTACCTGGCTATGTATGGTCTGTTCCTCCTCAGGGCAGTCTTACCATGCAGTTATCCTCTCTGGAGACACCCTCACGCATATACCCAGGTTAGCTTTACTCTGGAGACACCCTCACACATATACCCAGGGTGAGCTTTACTCTGGAGACACCCTCACACATATACCCAGGGTGAGCTTTACTCTGGAGACACCCTCACACATATACCCAGGGTTAGCTTTACTCTGGAGACACCCTCACACATATACCCAGGTTAGCTTTACTCTGGAGACACCCTCACACATATACCCAGGTTAGCTTTACTCTGGAGACACCCTCACACATATACCCAGGTTAGCTTTACTCTGGAGACACCCTCACACATATACCCAGGTTAGCTTTACTCTGGAGACACCCTCACACATATACCCAGGGTGAGCTTTACTCTGGAGACATCTTCACGGATATACCCAGGGTTAGCTTTACTCTGGAGACACCCTCACGGATGTACCCAGGGTGAGCTTTACTCTGGAGACACCCTCACACATATACCCAGGGTGAGCTTTACTCTGGAGACACCCTCACGGATGTACCCAGGGTGAGCTTTACTCTGGAGACACCCTCACACATATACCCAGGGTGAGCTTTACTCTGGAGACACTCTCACACATACACCCAGGGTGAGCTTTACTATGCTTCTAGGTGCTTTCCACTCCATCAGGTTGACTGTCAGGATTAACTGTCACAGAAGTCCATAGAATGAACTGCTCCAGCATTCCCAGACAGCACCATTCCACTCCAGGGCATCTAGGGCTAGCCATTCTCCACTTGTCAGATGGGTTGGCATGGGTCTTTGTGGGTCCTTGTGGCCCATGTGGTCTCTGCAGGAAGGGGATCAGCGTTGGATCAACACTGTGGCTCAGGCCCTGCACCTTCTCAGCACTCTCTATGGACCCTTTCCTAACTGCTACGGCATTGGCAGATGTGCCAAGGTAAGAGGCAGCCGGGCAGATGTGCCAGGCAGATGTGCCAGGGCAGATGTGCCAGCAGAACTCTTGTCCTTAAAGCCCATTTTCTGTTTTCTTTACCAACAAAGATGATCCCTAGGCATCTGTGGCATAAGGAATATTCATTCCCGGGCTTTTATGTCCCAGAATGGTTGCCTGAAGAGGAAAATCTGTGTGGCCAGTAGATAAGCAAGAGCTTCTAGGTCACATTCCTAAGTCTCTGTCTCTGGGCAGGGGAACATTTCCCAGTGCTGTGGGAGGATAGAAGCAGATGGGAGTAGAACAGGCTTGTATTCCTCACAGTTGACTCCCTTCTGGGGGACAAGACAGCATGCCATGGAGGTGTGGGGCTCCTAGAGGACCTGGACACAAAATTGAGATTGTCTTGGGCTCTGGTAGATGTCATATGATCTCTGGAGGAAGCTGGAGGAGGAGGAGGACAGTGAAACGAAAGGTCGAAGACCAGAGATCGGACACATCTTTCTCCTAGACAGAGGTAAACTTTGCCCAGCACTCTCCATCCTTGGGTCCTAGAAGGCAGGGGTATGGACAATGTGCTGGCAAAGTTGGGTCCTAAAGTTAGGGCTCTTAATCTCCATATTGGTTGTGAGCATGGGCACCCGTGGGAAGTTCTTGAGCTGATATTGAGCAAACCGAATAGAAAGCTGGTCTGGGGATCTTCATCCTTGGGGTCTTGGTTTCAGACATGGACTTTGTGACAGCACTTTGCTCCCAAGTGGTTTACGAGGGCTTGGTAGATGACACTTTCCGAATCAAGTGTGGTAAGTGCTATGACCCCTGCATCTTGACCAAGTGGAAGTGAGCCCAGCCTCGGGTGACTCCCATGTAGGGCAGTACTTGTGGGGAGTGGGGACCATAGGAGACCTTTAGCAGAGGTCAAAAATGAGTAGGAGGCGGCCTCAGCGGGGTCCTAATAGCTGTCCTCCTGCCCTCTAAGGGAGTGTCGACTTTGGCCCAGAAGTCACATCCTCCGACAAGAGCCTGAAAGTGCTACTCAACGCTGAGGACAAGGTGAGAGTACGGGTGGAACGGGATTTACCCAGGACTACTACTGCACAAGGCTGGGCTGCAGCCCTGGGCAGGAGCCAGATCCCTGGGAGGTTCCCCTATCAATTAGGATCAGACCCAAACCAGGATAGTGGTACCCACCTGGACTTCTATCTTGGAAGATGGAAACAGATAGAGTTCAAAGCCAGCCTTAGCTACATATGACTCTGTCTCAAAATCCAAAAATGAAAAATAGCCCAAAAGAGTAGATCCAGAACTTAGTAGATGGCCCCGATACCCACTTTGTAATACCAGCTCAGCTCTGGTCATCCTTTGTTTGGCTGGTGTCGTTCTCATGAGGCAGGCTGGGCCTGTCACTGCTCTGACGCAGTCAGTGACTCCTGTCTCGTTCTTTCACAGGTGTTCAGTGAGATCCGTAACGAGCACTTCTCCAATGTCTTCGGCTTCTTGAGCCAGAAGGCCCGGAACTTGCAGGCTCAGTATGATGTAAGGCTCCAAGGCCTGCTCCTCTCTTGGGCTTCTTTAGCATTCCCTTTCTAATCCTATGACAGGCCTCCTGTGTCTGCTCATGGATGGGTAGCAGCTGAGGGAGAATGGAGGTTTCTCAGGGGGTGCTGACCTTTGGGGACATCTCCACAGCGCCGGAGAGGCATGGACATAAAGCAGATGAAGAACTTCGTGTCCCAAGAGCTCAAGGGACTAAAACAGGAGCATCGCCTGCTGAGTCTGCGTAGGTGCTAGCCTGGGGGTAAGGGAAGGTGACTGCATGGCCTCCAGGGGAATGCTGCTGAAGGCCATGACCTTCTTCCAAGAGGAGACTCTTGCTCTCCTGCAGACAGCAGCCTCATTGGTTTAAAGCAGGAAAAAGTGCCTGTGGGTTTTCCTCCGTGAGGTTTCTGTTCTGGCAATCAGGGACTGTCCTAGAAACAGGAAAGTCAGTATTTTATCCTTTCTGCAGATATCGGGGCCTGTGAATCAATCATGAAGAAGAAAACTAAGCAGGACTTCCAGGAGCTCATTAAGACTGAGCATGGTAACTGCAGCCTCTCCAGGTTCTTCTCTTGCTCCTACCTCTCTGGCTTCTAGCCCCCAGAAAGATGCTTTCTAGCTCTCTCCAGCTGACAGTGCTGGGTTTGTAGAATGCTGGGGGTCCCCTTAGCTCCACCCACGATGGAGAAAGAGATAAGGAGACAAATCTGTGCCAGGCTGATCCCAGGAATGGGCTGTTTTTTGATCTCTCACAGCACTGCTGGAGGGCTTCAACATCCGAGAGAGCACCAGCTACATTGAGGAGCACATAGACCGGCAGGTGAGCGCGTGTGCTGGGACGCGGCGCGTGGGGTTCCTAAGCAGGAGAAAGAAGACTGTGCATGCATCCTGAAGTGTCCCTCCCCATGCATCCTGAAGTGTCCCTCCCCATGCATCCTGAAGTGTCCCTCCCCTTGGCCGTCCCCCTCTGCAGGTGTCGCCTATAGAGAGCCTTCGCCTCATGTGCCTTTTGTCCATCACTGAGAACGGTGAGTCCAGGGGAGATACGCCTCGGCAACCAAAGAGTGGATTGTGAAAGACAAATTCAGCAAACAGGATTTTCTGTTTTTGTTGTTTACTGGATTCATTTTCCTTTAAACGAAGCTTTGCTTGTTTGGGGTGGATCGTCAGCAGGTCCTAGGGGACCTTACTGCTCAGCTCTCAACTGGACCACCTTCAGTCCACTCTACGATGCCTGTCACATGTTAGGTTTGGAGGTGTCTCTCTCCTCAGTCCATTTGACCTGTCTTCAGTAAGATTTCCTGATAATGCTTACTCTAGGACCAGGAAAAGTGACTCCTTAAAGAAGAAGTCATTCTAGAAAGCCCCAGTTCTGCACCTTTCATGGCAACATGCTTTACTCTTGACGCTGCGGTGGTCAGTGAACCTCGCTGCTCTCTACCTGGAGACGCTCTGCTTCTTCTGGGTCCCCTTTCTCGTAGCTGGAAGTCCAGCTTCTTACCACTCTGGAGAAACATTTGAGACCTTTGGAATCCTTCACTCTCTTGTTTCTCAGTAGCTGTAAATCACTTCCAATCCCTGTCGCTTAGCCGAAATGCGGAGTCCTATCTTCTTCTGTCATAGCCTCAGAGTGTCCTGATGGGATTGGTGGTTGTGACTGTTGAATATGCCTTTCTCAGAGATCTTTCGTAGGACAGGACACTGGGCTTTACCGTTTAGTAAGCAAATTAAACTAAGCAGTCCATTTGGAATCAGCATGTCCTCTGCAGGGGTTTCGCAGTCCAGCCTCTCGGTTATAGTGCACTTTGATTGGTTTGGCTATCCCCTTCTGGAATCTTCGAATGGCCTTTTTTTCTCATGTGCTTGCCTTCTTTTCCATCTTAGGCTTGATCCCCAAGGATTACAGGTCCCTGAAAACACAGTATCTGCAGGTAAGGCGGGGAGGATATAATCTTTCTTTCCATTTAAAAATTAGATAATGCAGCTGGTTGGCAGTGGTGCACGCCTTTAATTCCAGTACTGGGGAGGCAGGGCCAGGCAGATCTCTGTGAGTTTGAGGCCAGCCTGGTCTACAGAGCGAGATCCAGGACAGGCACCAAAACTACACAGAGAAACCTTGTCTCAGGGGAAAAAGTTACGTAATGCTGGGCAGTGGTAGCTCATGCCTTTGATCCCAGCACTCAGGAGGCAGAGGCAGAGGCAGGTGGATCTCTGAGTTTGAGGCCAGCCTGGTCTACAAAGTGAGTTCCAGGACAGTCAGAGCTGCAGAGAAAGCCTGTTTTGAAAAAACAAAAATCAAATAAACAGACAAATTATGTTTATTAGTGATGGAGAGCTGGCTCACAACCATCTGTAACTCCAGTTCCAAGAAATTCAACAACTTCTTCCGACCTCTGTGGGTGCCAGGCACACACGTGGTACACATACATCCAAGCAAAGCACTCAGTACATATAAAGTCTAAAGAAAAATTTCAAAACTATGCTTATTGATTGTGCCTGTGTCTGTGTGTGTGTGTGTGTGTGTGTGCGCGCGCGCGCGCGTGCGTGCGCATGCCTGGAGAGATCAGAGAAAAACTTTGAAGAGATGGTTTTCTCCTCCTTTCACTGCATGGGTCCTCAGGGATCAAACTCAGTCACCAGGTTTGGCAGCAAGCACCTCTGACTGCTGAGCCATCTCCACAACTCTGTCCTTCTGTTCTTAAGTAGTTTCTGCTAGCTAGACGGTGGTGGTGCATTCTTTTAATCCCAGCACTCGAGGCAGAGGCAGGTGGATCTCTGAGTTCAAGGCCAGCCTGGTCTACAGAATGAGTTCCAGGACAGCCAAGGCTACACATAGTGACTTTGTCTTGAAGGAAAAAAAATAGTTTCTGCTACTTTTTATACCTCTTCATTATTGCCACACAGAGTGGACACTGCAGAGTACAGTTGTGGATCCCTCCCCTCTTCTCTGTGTCACTCAGTGCTGGATGTTTTGTGAACAAACACCCAGTAAATAACTGACTTGCAAATTTCCTTTAGAGCTATGGCCCTGAGCACCTCCTAACCTTCTCCAATCTGCGTCGAGCTGGGCTTCTAACAGAGCAGGCGCCGGGGGACACCCTGACAGCAGTAGAGAATAAAGTGAGCAAGCTAGTGACTGACAAGGCTGCAGGTGAGCCTCCGTCTCCCCACCCCTGGGAACTGCTCCTTTTCTTACAGCAGGGGGAGCCCTCTGGGATGGAGAGGATTGGGAGGGATGATTGCATGGCAGTTGCTATTTCTGCTAGTTTCCATATACTGCATACTGTCTTAGGGTTTCTACTGCTGTGAAGAGACACCATGACCACAGCAACTCTTATAAAGGAAACATTTAATTGGGGTGGCTCGCATACAGTTTCAGAGGTTCAGTCCATTATCATCATGGCAGGGAGAATGGCAGCATGCAGGCAGACATGGTGCTGGAGCTGAGAGTGCTACATTTTGCAGGCAACAGGAAGTTGACTGAGATACTCGGCAGTATCCTGAACATAGGAAACCTCAAAGCCCGCCCCCACAGTGACACACTTCCTCCAACAAGGCCACTCCAAAAAAAGCCACACCTCCTAATAGTGCCACTCCCTATGAGATTATGAGGGCCAATTACATTCAAACTACCACACATACTTAGCATGTGCTGACTTTTGACATGAGTTCTCAATTCTCCAAGAGGAAGGTGTTTTTCCCCTTGTTTTTCTTCTAGAGAAACTGAAGCTTAGGGAAATTGACTTGTCCACAATTGCTCAGTACATTAGGCTGATTTTATTCTGAAGTTGATGCCTAACCTAGAAATTAAGGTCACCTTGTATACTACATTGAGTGGGCAGCCAATACTCTGTAGGAGAAAAACAGTAGATGAAGAGAGGTATGCTGAATTCAGCACTGACTGTCTTGATCAGTTCCAGGGAACTGCGGGGAATGATTTCAATGGCAGGAAAGATGGGACAGGGCGTTGGTGCACCATTCTTTCCTACCTTCAATGGAATTGTGAATCTGTAGATGTTAGATGGAACCTAGCACAGATTTCTTCCCCAGGAAAGATCACTGACGCCTTCAGTTCTCTGGCCAAGAGGAGCAATTTTCGTGCCATTAGCAAAAAGCTGAATTTGGTATGTGGAACAAGACTGGATGGGAAACATTTCTTGTTAGTTTCTCGATAGTACACTCTGAATCCATATTAACCTGTACGTCGTATTTCTTTCTTTCTGTTTTGTTTGTAAGTGTGTATGTGCATGCACTCATGTATGAATGTGGACACATGTGTACTATAACAGAGGAACCTCAGGTGCCGGTCCTCACCTTCCACCTCGTTTGAGATGGAAGTCTTTGATTTTTTCCTCTGTATAGACCAGTCTAGCTTGCCCACCAGCTTCTGGGATTCTGTCTCTTGTCTCCCAATTCTCCATAGGGCGCTGGGGTCAAATGCACTTGTGTTGTGGGTCCAGCTTTGTACGTGGGTTCTGGGGAATTGAACTCAGATCCTCATGTTTTTGTAGCAAGTGATTTTACCCACTGGGCCACGTATGTCCCATTATATGTCTTTACCTTTAATAATATTTTTATGTGCCAGGCAGCGGCGGTGGTAGTGGCGGCGGCAGCGGCGGCGCACGCCTTTAATCCCAGCACTCAGGAGGCAGAGGCAGGCAGATAGATCTCTGTGAGTTTGAGACTAGCCTGGTATATAGAGAAAGTTCTAGAACAGCCAGAGTGGTTACACAGAGAAACCCTGTCTCTAAAAACTAAAAAAAAAATGTTTTTTTAATTTTATGTGTTATTTCCTTTCATATGTCAGTCCAGTGCGTGTGGCAGCAAGAAGTATTAAATTTCCTCAAACTGCAGGTGTGGGTTGCCCTGTAGGTGCTGGGAATTGAACCCAGGTCCTCTGCAAGAGCAGCCAGTGCCCTCAACTGCTAAGCCATCTCTCCAGCCCCATGCCATTGCATTTTTTTGTTTGGTTTTGGTTTTTTTTCTGAGACAGGGTTTCTCTGTGTAGCTTTGGAGTCTGTCCTGGAACTCCCTCTGTAGACCGGGCTGGCCTCGAACTCAGAGATCTGCCTGCCTCTGCCTCCCGAGTGCTGGGATTAAAGGGATGTCATTGCATTTTTATGAAGGTCATTGGTAACTTTATAGCATGAGCTTAATTTGATAATGAGACAAAGCATAAAGAACCACTGTTTAATAAACATGTAACAGACCTGTCAGTGCGAGAGAACATGAGAAGTGTGGGTTCCCCTGCTCCCTGTGAAGGGCTAGAGGGAAGACCTGGAGAAGAGCCCTCTGTGCAGTGCCTGCCTTCCCAGGGAGCCGAGGAACCCCTAGAGAGAAGAGGCAGGTATTTAATACAATGGTTGTCATGGCTCTGGACCCCTCTCTGTCAGGACCTTGGCTGGCCCTCAGAGTTAAAATGTGAACTTGGGGTGTGCTACTTTTTATCAGACCTTGAAGAGGTCAGGGTGCTGAGTGGTGACCTGCCTAATGCGGTACCTTTGCTCTCTAGATCCCACGTGTAGATGGGGAGTATGACCTGAAAGTGCCCCGAGACATGGCTTATGTCTTCAGTGGTGCCTATGTGCCTCTGAGCTGCCGAATCATTGAGCAGGTGAGAAAGAATCACTTTGGCTTCTGGTCCTGTTTCATTCTTTATGCTTCCTCTTGGTCCTTGGCCGATCCCAACCTTCACTTCCCATGTAACTAGCAAGAAACAAGAGTCTTGCTGCTCTTGGTCTCCTTTGCTACACTTTGTATGAGAAGACTTGAAACCGGTGTTCTGTCTCCTAGGTGCTGGAGCGGCGGAGCTGGCAGGGCCTTGATGAAGTGGTGCGGTTGCTGAACTGCAGTGAATTCGCATTCACAGGTACGTGGCATTGCTAGTGGTGCGGGGTCGAGAGCGGTGGGCTGGACACGTCACCCAGGACTAGCATGTGAGTGAAGGTGGAGTCCCCTCTGACCCTCACAGACATGGCTAAAGAAGACAAGGCTTCCAGTGAGTCTTTGCGCCTCATCTTGGTCGTGTTCTTGGGGGGCTGCACATTCTCAGAGATATCAGCCCTGCGGTTCCTGGGCAGAGAAAAAGGTAAGAGAACAGAAAGGTAAAACAGGGCTGCGTGGGTCCTGGGGACAGATGCCCTGCAGGGAAGGCTCTCCTCCTGGCTGTGGTACCACTTGCATAGCCTTGCTCTGGGCTACCGTCACAGGAGGCAGGGGAGCCCAGACCGGTTGGGCATAGTACATTATAGTATTACCATGCTTTTATCTTTCTGTTTTCCTGCTGGGGACTGGATCTTACTGTTGCCCAGGCGGGTCCAGATATTTGTGTCTGTAAACCTACGTTCTGATCCTGGGGTACTGTGGAACAGGTGGGCTTGCTCTGTTGGGGCCTAAGATCTGCTTTTAGTCACGTCTGCTGCTTATCTTGACTCTTAGGGTACAGATTCATCTTTCTGACAACAGCCATTACAAACAGTGCTCGCCTCATGGAAGCCATGAGTGAGGTGAAAGCCTGAAGTTTTCCTGGCCAGTGTTGAAGTCATTCCTGAGTGTGGACCCCACTGGGATGCTGGTGTTTTGATGTCATCTGCTAGAAAAGTTCCCTAGCTGTACTGCTCAGAGCTGGGGACTTTGGAGAACAGGTCTGAGGAGAGGAGTCAGGTCCTGACCCCCAGGATATTGTCTATGAAGTATAGCCCACGCTGCTAAGAGGGGTGAGGTAGCCTTTGCTAAATCCTGTGTGAATGTTATTGTAAATAAAGCCTCTGTTCTCGAATGCAGCATCATTGTAGTCCTAGACACACTCCCTTCTTTACACAGTTGGCCGTTCTGAGGGTTTCATATGCTTCATGGCCTGGACGCTGGGCCGACTGCAGTTCTTCCTGGTAATAGTCAACTAGCTTGCTCTGCACCAGAGTGTAAACGTGTCAAAGGAGGGTAGATTCAGTGGTCAGCAAATACCTTTCTTTTCCTAAAATTCTATGGTTCATTATTACACTTTTCTGAAAACAAATTTGTTATTGTTCTAACTTAGAGGCACTTTTTGCCTGGCGGTGGTAGCACATGCCTTTAATCCCAGCACTTGGGAGGCAGAAGCAGGCGGATCTCTGAGTTCAAGGCCAGCCTGGTCTCCAAAGTGAGTTCCAGAAAAAGGCACAAAGCTACACAGAGAAACCCTGTCTTGGAAAAAAAAGGAAAAAGAAAAAAAAAAAAAGACACTTTTTTTGTTGTTGTTTTTACTTTTTTGAGACATGGTCACTGGCTATCCTAGACCTATACAAACTAGGCTGGACTTGAACTTGCGGTGATCTTCCTGCTTCCCAAGTGTTCTGATTACAGGTTTATATTACTGTGCCTAGTAAATAAAATGTTTTGTTTCTTTCTGACGCCCAGGCACGGTGGCTTTCTGTAATCCCAGCACTTGAGAGGCTGAGGCAGGAGGATCACTCACAAGTTCAAGATCAGCTTAGGCTATGTAGTGAGTTTCATACCATCCTGGGCTACAGAATGAGACCTTGTCTCAGAATAACAACCAGGCCAGACTTTGTAAGCCCTTGATAGCACATGCCTTTAATCCCAGCACTCAAAAAACAAACAAACTCAAATCACCAACAATAAAACATGGTTCTAAGGCCATGTGGGGGCGCACGCCTTTAATCCCACTTGGGAGGCAGAGGCAGGCGGACCTCTGTGAGTTCGAGGCCAGCCTGGGCTACCAAGTGAGTTCCAGGAAAGGCGAAAAGCTACACAAGAGAAACCCTGTCTCAAAAAAACAAAACAAAACAAAAAAAAAACATGGTTCTAGGCTGGGCAGTGGTGCTCTCCTTTAATCCCAGCAGTCGGCAGGCAAAGGCAGACAGATCTCTGTGAGTTCGAAGCCACCTGGTGTACAAAGCGAGTTCCAGGACAGCCAGGGTTGTTACATAGAGAAACCCTGTGTTGAAAAACCAAAAAAACCAAAAACAAACAAACAAGCAAAAAAAAAAAAAAAAAAAAACAACCAATGGTTCTAGAGGTGAAACAAAGTGTTTGTTGGCACAGAGCCTATCTTAACTGTAGCTGGCCTAGAATCTCTGTAGCCCAGGCTGGCCTCTAACTCACAGAGATCTGCCTGCCTCTGCCTCCTGAGTACTGAGATCAAAGGCCTGCACCACTGTGCCTAGTCCTGCTGTGTTTACTTTTAAAGAAAAAAAGCAAATGATGGCCTAGGGAGATGGCTCACTAATTAATGTGCCTGGTAACCTGAATGGAGCTCCCAGAGCAGGGCTTCTCACCTTCCTAATGCTGCAACCCTTTTACAGTTCCTCATGTTTTGGGGACCCCCAGCCATAAAATCATTCCATTGCTACTTCATAACTATAATCTGGCTACTGTTATGAATCATAATGTACATATCTGATATGCAGGATAGGTGATATTTGACCCCTGTGAAAGGGTTGTAGACCCACCAATAATGCAGAGAACTGAATCATGTAAGTTGTCCTCTAGTCTCCATATACTACCACCCCCATAGACACACAAATAAATTCAATAAATGTAAATATTTATTATAAAAAAGAAAAGGCAATGATGAGACTTTATAGATGGTACAGTTGACCAATATAGAAAAACAAACAATTTCAGTTATAAGTCAGTGTAAACCAAACATAATACCTGCTTGTGTTTTGTTTTGGACCTATAAATAGAGCAGAGTGGTTTAAAAGGACATTAGTATTCATCACCGCTGTGGATAACAAAGATACTCCAAATAAAGCTTGGTGGAGACGACAGGATAATAAATACAACGTCTTTGGAGTGTTTGGCAATTACACTTTTACAAATCATTTCAAAGAAGGTAACAAAAAAGAAATTCATCTCAGCCTTCTTACAAATTTTAGTCTGAGTAGCAAAATGCTTCACTTCAGAGATCCTGCCACTCCAGGATATTAGGTAATGTAAATCACGAGAACCGTGACCCAGGTGCGGTAGAGCAGCTAATGACCAGTGGGAAGAGAAGGCCATACAGTGCTTCGATGGCGGGTTCGAACTGTGAAGTTTCCCTAATTACCTAAATCCCTATAATTTGTAAGAAAAACAAGGCCTACCTTATTCCCATTTAGTCAGAGCTTAATTAGGCAAGTAAGTCATTTAATTTTTTTCATGTAGCCCAGACTGGTTCACCCTCCTGCCTCCTAAATTCTGGAAAAGTTACTCAAATCTTTTCACGTTTTTTCTTCAGTATAATGATGCTCATTATTAGCAGGTTTGTCTTAATGATTAAATGTGGTAAACTTGACTACAAAGGTACCAAGCCCAAGCCTGGTTTGCTTTCGGTAAACTTTCCTGCTAAACCCTGCTCCTGGTGGGACGTCGGGAAGTAGCGAATCGTTGAGCTGTTCTGGCGGTCTCCCTAGTCACCTCCGAGGAAGCACAAAATTTCGAAAGCCAACGGCGCCCGCCGGGTGGGGCTCGGGTGACATCATCGCTCCCCACGATCCGGTCTCCTTCCCACCCCCGCTTTGAGGCTATAGCGGAGGGGTAGAAATGGAAGACAGAGTGTGCGCATGCGTATACCCAGGCCGGCGCGCTGCCTTCCCAAGGGTTTCCCACGCCCAGGGCGCAATCCGTAGCTGCTCAGCCCCAAGGCCTGGGCCCGAGCGCCGGTCGCGAGGGGCGGGACGAGGGCGGGGTCCCGTGAGTGGCGGAAACAGGAGCCAATTGTCGGGCGGCTCCGCCTCCGGCTGGGTTTGAATTCCGCGGGGTCCAACGGCTCGAGAGCGGAGCGGAGAGCTGGCTGGGAGCGAAGGCGTCCGCGGGTGGTTACTGTCCTCCGTCCCGCGTGAGGGAGGTGGAGGGTCTCGGTTCTCGGCTGCTCGGAGCGTCCGCCATGAGGAGAAGGTGCGGGTCTCTCAGGGGAGGGAGCCGCTATTGAGATGCGGTCCGGGACGAGGTTCGCGAGCCTGCGTTCGCCCGGGCTCAGGCCCCCATGTCTGAGGCTGGGGGCGCTGGAAGCGGGGCTCGGGAGGGGAGCTGGGCCCGGGGCGAGCGGCGGGGCGAGCGGCGAGCGGGACAGCGCAGG
The DNA here is from genome assembly GCF_004664715.2 of Peromyscus leucopus. Lineage (NCBI taxonomy): Eukaryota > Metazoa > Chordata > Mammalia > Rodentia > Cricetidae > Peromyscus > Peromyscus leucopus. Next base: position 124,279,692 of record NC_051063.1, on the reverse strand, counting down.
GTGGAGGCCCGGGAGGGTGCGTCTCAGGCCGGGGCGCGGCTGGCGGCCGAGCGCAGGTGCCAGCGAGACCCGCGGCTGCAGCAGCCTCGGGTTCCCGCCCCGCCGCCGCGTCTCAGGTGCAGCGTCTGTCACCAGCCGCTCCGGGTAAACGCCCAGCCTGTAATGGTGCTGACTCCTCTTTTCTGTAAGGCCGGCGTCTCACTGATGCTCGGGAGGTGGAACAAGAAGATTGCCTTGAGTTTAACCTAGGCTACGTAGGAGGCCGGTTCTAAAAGCCGTGAAGTTTTAACTGTGTTGTTTTTCTTCGCGTCTGCCCTTTGGTGTTAACCGTTTACTTGAATTGGAAGATGGCTTGATTTCCTTGCAAGTTAAACTCAAATTACGGTTTTTTTTTTGTTTTTTTTTTTTTTTTTCCCTGATCGTTTTGAGATGCCCAGGCACTGCTTGGGAGTGTCCAATTTGAAATCGGACCAGAACTGACTCTTCTGGCAAGAGGCTGAATGCCAGCCAGTTTTCGCACTTCTAAAATGATATTGGTGCGAAGGGCTCTTGTGCTGAGGCTATACAGATGCCTTCTGAAAGTAGTGGGAGAAGTGCTGTGAGATTTAGTATTAGCTTGTAGTCACTGACTTCATAATTTGTAAGAGCCCTGGTTACGTGATTATTGATTTTGATCATATTTTTACCCCTAGATACTTGGCTTCAAGAGAATGGGAATAGAATGCAAACATTTAATAAATAGTATTGTGAATATAAGTTCAGTACAAGGCTAAGGATTCCAGATAATCTCATCTGAACGATATTATACTTAAGCTCTCCTGGGATTAAGATAATGGTGCTTTATGAAGACTATTAAAACCCCAAATGACATCTAAAGGAAACTAGTATTCAGCGTGTATTTGGTTATGATGACCCTCACCTGTAATCTACAAATTTCCCAAGGCAGGAGAGTTCAGGAATCCTGCACTATATAGAGATCCTGTCTCAAAATAGGAGACCCAAACAGCTGGGTATGGTGGCACATATCCATACGCCCACTGCTCTCATGGGAGGTAAAGGCGGGTTCTAGTTCAAGGCCAGACTAACATATGAGACCCTGTTTTCCAAAATGTGAGTGTGTGTGTGTGTGTGTGTGTGTGTGTGTGTTTCCGTATGGGTTGTTCAAGCATCTTCTGATTTTTTTGTTTGTTTGATTTTTGTTTTTTTGAGACAGGATTTCTCTGTAACTGCCCTGTCTGTCCTGGAACTCACTTTGTAGACCAGGCTGGCCTCAAACTCACAGAGATCCACCTGCCTCTCTCTCCCTGTTGCTGGGATTAAAGGCGTGTGCCACCACGCCCGGCATGATTTTTTTTTCTTTTTAAATTTCAAGACAGGATCTTATTGAGATTACAGGAAGGCCACACCATGGCCAATGCTTTGCGTTTGTTTCAGTTGGATTTAAGGTCCTCGAATTTATGTCTCAGATATTTCTTAAAAGATTTTTTTATTTTGTTATTTATTTATTTGAGGAGGCTTTTAAAACACAGCCCTGGCTGTCCTGGAACTCACTATGTAGACCAGGCTGGCCTCAAACTCAGAGAAATGCAACTGCCTCTGCCTTCAAGGTGCTGGGATTAGAGGTGTGCACCATCACATATGGCCCCTTTTTTTGGAGGGAAGAGTCTTTTTAATTGTGTGTACTTGTATGGATATTTGCACATGAGTACAGGTGTCTAGAACCAGACTCAGGTACTCTGGAAGAGCAGCAATTAGTGATACTCTTTGAGACAGGGTTTCTCTGTGTAGTCCTGGCTGTCCAAGAACTTGCTCTATAGACCAGCCTGGCCTTGAACTCAGAGATCCACCTGCCTCTGCCTCCTGAGTGCTGAGACAGGATCTTACTGTATAACTCTGGTTGGCCTGAGAGAGTCCCCTGCCTCTGGGATTAAAGGTATGCGCCACCACGCCCAGTCCTCCTTTCACATTTAATGCACTGCTGTGGATGAGGGTCTGTCAATATGAAGATGATCCAGCTGTAGTGATGGGACTGCAGAGATGGCTCAGAGGTTAAGAGCACTGGCTGCTCTTCTAGAAGACCTGAGTTCAATTCTTAACACCCACATGGCAGCTCACAGGGTTTGTAACTCAAGTTCCAAGGGATTCAGTGCCCTCTTCTAACCCCTTAGGCACCAGGCACACACATACATGGTGCACAGACATCCATGCAGACAAAACACCCGTGCACATAAAAATAAAAACAAATTAAAAACATGTAGTGATGGTGAGTGACATGTTCATAGTTCTCCAGACGAGACTGTGACAGATGAAGGGAACCTAGTTTGTAAAAATACACATCAGAAAATAAGCGGCATATGAGTAGGGTAGGGGACATTGTCCAGGGAAGAGGCAGGAAGTTCTGTTGGCTGCAGCCTGGAGGGGCTGATAGGTGGGAGGATAAGGTAACTGAACTGTGTTCCTGAGGAGAGTGTGAAATCTTTGGGAGAGGTGAGCATGTTCTCAGGGACTTGGGTCAGTTTGTTTTTTTCATAGAAATCCAGCTGTCATGGAGATTGGCTAGTGGAGTGGACCTTTAAGACCAAGGAGAAAGTTATTTTTAATGAGATGTTAATACCAGTTTTGACATGGCTAGCTTTTTATTATCAAAGTGAAGTACAAAAGGCATGCTTCTTTAGGGAAGCTCCTTGGCGTCATAGAAATTGACTCATAGAAATTGTATTAATTGCCTTAATTATTAACATCTCTAAGATGAATGGAGTACAGTAAAATCTTTACCTTGAAAAATTATTGGATTGGCATGCCTGTCTCCATTTTACATGCTATGACTAGTACTTCTGTGACCACTCACTATTCTTCTTTTTTGGTTTATCGAGACAGAGTTTCTCTGTGTAGCTATGGCTGTCCTGGAACTCACTCTGTAGACCAGGCTGGCCTCAGATCTGCCTGCCTCTGCCTCCTGAGTGCTCAGGTTAAAGGTGTGTGCCACCTGGCTTTTTTTTTTTTTTTTTTTTTTTTTTTTTGAGACAGGGTAGCTCTTGCCATGTACCCCAAATCCTCCGACCACTTTAAAACAAAACAAAGCCAGGGTCTCTGTATGTAGCCCTGGCTGTCCTAGAACTTGATATGTAGACCAGATGAGCCTTGAGCTCCCTGTCCCAAATTATCTTCCTAAGTGTTAGGATTACAGGCATGTACCACCCAACGTTTTTAAATGAGTGTACCAATTTAGACAACATATCAGGAATGTGAAAATTTGTTCTTTCTTACATGTTTGCCACCACGTGATGATGTGATGATATATTTTACTTATTTATTATGTACATTGGTATTTTTTCTGCATGTAGGTCTGTGTGAGGGTACCAGATCTGGAACTGGACAGTTGTGAGCTGTCATGTGGGTGCTGGGAATTGAACCTGGGTCTTCTGGAAGAGCAGCCGATGCTCTTAATTGCTGAGCCATCTCTCTAGTCTGTAATGATATCTTAAAATTAGCCTTTCTTTGAGTTACTAGTTGTGATTTCAGAAGCAAGCTGGGTGTTGTGCACATTGTAATCCCAGCACTCTGGAGACTGAGAGAAGGCTCTTAGGTTTAAGGCTACTCGGGCCACTTAAGTGAGACCTGTGTCAAGTCAAGCCTTTGTTTTGTCATCTTACCCACCCCTGGCCTGGGCTGGGAACTGAACATTGGGCCGTACAGATGCTAGGCAAGCACTTGGCCACTGAGCTACAGTCCCAGCCCTTGTTTTCTTTTTCGGTTTTGCAAGACACGGCTTCTCTGTATAGCCCTGCCTGTCCTGGAACTCACTCTATAGACCAGGCTGCCTTGAACTCAGATCCTCCTGTCTCTGCCTCCTGAGTGCTGAGATTAAAGGCTCTCATTCTATTTCCCAGGTTGGCCTCAATCTCTCAAGTGCAGGCTTTATAGGTACAGGATACCATGCCCAGTTCTTCGTCATCTGTTTTCAGGGGGCTTTTTACATGCAAGCTCGTCTATTAGGGGTTTATTTTACCGACATTTTATAAAAGGATTTCTAATTTAGTATTTTACTGCCATACATAGAATCATGGATCAAAGTCATTAGGTCTTACCAAGAATGAATGTAATAATTTTGCTTCTTTGGCATTTGGAGGCACAGAGAATAGCTATGGGCTTATTAAACTAGTATGCTTACACTGACTTTATTTTATTCTTAAGGCCACTGGGAAGCTACTCAATTTAGCTCCTGACAATAGTGTTTTTAGTCTTGAGGCAGTGATGCTGGCCGTAATAAGCAAAATGGTTTTATATTGATTTTCAGTGAAGTGCTAGCAGAGGAGTCCATCGTGTGCCTCCAGAAAGCTCTGACTCACCTCCGGGAAATATGGGAATTAATTGGGATTCCAGAGGAACAGCGATTACAAAGAACTGAGGTCGTGAAGAAGCACATCAAGGTGAGTTCGGTGGTTCTGGTCTCGGCAGTGAGACAGGAGGTGGGATGTTGCTGCCTTTTTGAGATAGCAGACAGACTGATATTTGGGGACTTGGAGAGGTGGCTTAGTAGGCAAAGGCACCTGTAACTCCATGATATAAGTCTGAAGGCCTGAGCTCAATCACCAGAACCCACATAAGGTATAAGGGGAGAATTAAGTCATCAGGTTGTCTTCTCTCCTTCACACTCATTCCGAGGCGGTTTTGCATTCCTCAACCCCAGATCATGAGCACACATAATAATAAATAAATAAATAATATCTGGTCATTCATGCTAGGATTATCACAGGCTCTTCTTGGTTTTGTTTATTTAAAGCCCTTTCTGCAAAATTTGAAGTTACGGGAGTTTTGAGATGCTAGTTGGTTTTATTGTGTTTTGTTTTTATTCCCGGTAGCTCCAAACCTTTACCAACTGTTTTCTCTTTTACAGGACCTTCTGGATAGGATGATTGCTGAAGAGGAGAGCCTGAGGGAAAGGCTTCTCAAGAGCATCTCCATCTGTCAGAAGGAACTGAGTACGCTGTGCAGTGAGTTACAAGTGAAGCCGTTTCAGGTGCGGCAGCACAGCGTGCTGGAGGGGCGGGGGTTGGGGTCTGAGATGGAGGAGTACCTTTTAACTTAGGGATGGAAATGGAACACTTTCTTGTGGGAGGAGGGATAGATAGGAGAAATGTGAGAGATAGCTACCCTATTGACATGGAAGAGCTAATAGGTGATCAAAAACTTCTGCGGTATTTGAGTTTTATAGCTCATAATAATGTTTTAACTTTGAGGAAAAGGTAGGCACAGATGATCTTTGAAAGAGGGAGGCAGGGGAACATTGAAGAAATGGGTTAATTGGTAAAGTCCTTTCCTCATAGGCATGAGAACTGAAATTCAGTCCTCATAATCCTTGCAAAAAAGCCAGATTGCCATGCGGGGATGGCTCACACCTGTAATCCCAGCATTTGGGAGGCCTAGGCAGGAGGATCTCCGTAAATTAAAGGCTATCCTGGTCTACAGAGTGAGTTCCATCCACGACAGCCAGGGCTACACAGAGAAACCTTGTCTCTGAGATAATGGTGGCATGTGCTTGTAACCTCAGCACTGGGGAGGCAGAGATAGGTGGATCTCTGAGGCTTAAGCTTCAAACCAATGAGAGACCTTGTCTCCAAAAAGAAAACAAAAACGAAAATCAAGGTAGTGGCTGGAGAAAGTTCAGCTGAGAGCATTTGCTGCTCTCGCATAGGAGCTGGCTTCAGTTCCAGCACACGTGGTGGCCTACAACTGTCCGGAACTGTCCAGGGGATCCAGCACCCTCTTCTGGTCTCAGCGGGCACCAGGTTCACATGCAGTCCACTTAGAAGACATGCGGGAGAGAAGCTCATGCCCTTATAAGTAAATCTTTAGAAAAACAAACAAGGTGGGCAGTATCCCCCAGAGTGTCCTCTGTCCTTGGTCCATTCGTTCACATACATGTATGTGCTCCCATCCACCCCCACAGAATAAAGTGGGGTACATAGGAGGCAAAGATACCTAGTGATACAAAGAAAGGGTACCAGACAAAGTTCAACCTTTGTGGTTCTTTTAATCATCAAAAACTGCGTACCACTGAACCATCCAGAATGGTTCTGAAAAGCTGGGACACGTAGGCGGGAGCTTTGAAAGGTGGTGATGACTGGTTCTCATGTCCCATTTACTGTTACAGGAATAACTAACACCTGGGCCTATAAATGCAGTAACTCTAGCAGTCAGACTGCCTTGTAAGGGTAAGGATAATTCATCCCTAGCAGTCAAGAGCATTCAAGCAGACCATGACATTAGAGTAGTTTCCTGAAATTAACATAAATGACAGAGATTTGCTACATAAAGTTTCTCCTTTTTTGTTTTGTTTTGCTTGGAAACTTTCAATGTGAAATTAGGTACTTGAGAAGCTGGGAGTGCACTGGGGCATCCATCCTCCTTGAGTATATGGCAAGTTTCTAACAATCCTAATGAAACTGTATTTGTAGAACATATAATTACTACTCACCCTATTCCCTTGTTTATCCACTAGGACTAGAGCAGGATCTACTAAATTGATTGTTACTGGTAAAGAGATGATTAGTGTAAGGATTCAGTTAATACGAACTAGATAAACCATCTTCTAGCTAACCAAAGGAAGCTTTATGGTCCTTGTACACCTCTTGTAAAGCATCCTGGCACTTAAAACAGTCAGATTCAGGGAATAGACTAGAGTGGGTGGGAGCATAAAACGAGGGCCTTTTGTCAAATTAATAGTTTCAGTTTTGCAAGATGAAATGAGTTCTAGAGTTAGTAATTGTTAGTAAATATAGAGTTAGTAAAAAACAGCTATATTTACAATTACATCCTAATAAAGCCATCATAAATGTAAAAAAATTATACAGTTCCTACAATTCAATTACTGAAAGTTGTAATTGGTTATTGTACACATGCACAAAACACATTAGCCTAGAGTTGGGCACCTCATACACAAATGTCCAACTTGTGGATTAATACAATATTGTAATCGTACCACTGTGGATGTAGTTCAGTGGTAGCAGGTTTGACCAGCATGATGTCCTAGTTTTAATCTCTGGTATTGGCCAGAAATAAAAGAAGAGATCGGGCCAACAAGATGGGTCAGCAGAATAGCTTGTCATGTAAAAGCCTGATGACCTGAGATCAACCCCCAGAGCCCACATCAGGATAAGCAGAAAGAATCAACTTCATAAAGCTGTCCTGTGACTGTCATATGCATGTCATGGCAAAGTGTGTGTTTCCCTACTATCTACAACAGCAATACATTTATAAAACTATTTAGCTTTTTAAAAAAATTATAAAGTTCTTAAAATATGACAACTTTATTGTTTAGTGGTGATTTTTTTGTTTGTTTTTGAGACAGGGTTTCTCTGTGTAACAGTCCTAACTGTCCTGGAACTCGCTTTGCGTAGACCAGGCTGGCCTTGAACCCACACAGATTCACCTGGCTCTGCCTCCCAAGTGCTGAGATTAAAGGCGTTTCGCCATCATCGCCTGGCAGATTTTTTTTTTTTTTTTTAATTTATTGTGGCTGTGTGGATGTGCACATGCTGTTGGCATGTAGAGGTCAGGGGACAACTTGCTTGAGTTGGTTTTATCCTTCTACCATGTGGGTTCTGGGGATCAAACTCAGACCGCCAGGCTTGACAACAAGCCTTTACCCTCCGAGCGTCTTGACAGCCCTGGTCTCAGGTGTGAACTGTGTATGTCAGTGTTGTGCCAGTGTCAAAAGGTTGACACATTTGATTGTTGCTTGGTGTGATAGTGAAGGCCTGTAATCTTAGCATGTGGAAACCTGAGCCAGGAAGATCTCAAGTTCAAGACCAGTGAGACCATCTCAAAAAAAAGTATTCCATAGTTTGTGTAATTTGAGTACTGGAATGAAAGTGAAAAACAGGCAATATAGATTCTGCTGAGTACATCCTGCTTTCGTCCCATTGTGAAGGTGAAAGAAAAATCGTGAAGTCTGTTGCTGAGTTGGAGACACCTGTATTTAGTACCACTGCACTATACACTTCAGAATGGCAAAGATGGCGCCGGGCGGCAGTGCCGCACGCCTTTAACCCCAGCACTCGGGAGCCAGAGGCAGGCGGAGCTCTGTGAGTTCGAGGCCAGGACAGCCAGGGTGATACAGAAACCCTGTCTTGAAAAAACAAAACAAAACAAAAAACAGCCGGCAAAGATGGTACATAGGGAGATAATTTAGGAGTATTTTACCATAGTAAAGAATTGGAAAAGGAAGTTGGGCATGGTGACCCATACCTATAATCTCAGCACCTGACACAGAGGTGGGAGGATCAGGACTTTGAAGTCTTCCTTAGCCACATAGTACAAGTCAAGAGATAGAAAAGGCCCTGTTTGCCTTTCCCTGCTAGAAACCCTAGGTGATCCTCTTTACATCATTTTCTGGTAGCCATATAAACTACCTCTGGGTGTTGGTTTGTTGGTTGGTTGGTTTGTTTTGAGACAGGGTTTCTCTGTGTAATAGCCTTGGCCATCTTGAAACTGACTTTGTAGACCAGACTGACCTTGAACTCACAGATATCCCCCTGCCTCTGCCTCTGCCTCCCAGTGCTGGGATTAAAGGTATGTGCCACCACCCCTGGCTTAAACTGCCTTGTTTGTAAATGTAAACATTTGTCCTTCATGTTCTCTCCCAATTTCCTTCCCGTCCTTGGACCTTACAAGACTCCTATCTTCTTTCACACAGGAAGAAAGAGACACAACTGTCTTGCAACTAGAAAAAGATTTGCGCACTCAAGTAGAACTGATGAGAAAACAGAAAAAGGAGAGAAAGCAGGAACTTAAGCTACTGCAAGAACAAGATCAGGAACTCTGTGAAATTCTCTGTGTGCCTCCCTATGATGTGGACAGCACCTCCGTCCCCACCTTAGAAGAGCTGAACCTGTTCCGACAACGCCTGGCAACTTTGAGGGAAACAAAGGTATGCTGTCTGCATTCATTCATTCTACCATAAATTTCACCTGGCGGCCAGGTATCTTAAAATAATGTGTTTGTTTTAGGAATCTAGGCACGAGCAATTTGTCAACCTTAAGAAACAAATCATACTGTGTATGGAAGACTTAGAGCACACTCCAGATACAAGCTTTGAGAGAGACGTCGTGTGTGAAGATGAGAGCGCCTTCTGTTTGTCCCTGGAGAACATCGGAACACTACAGAAGCTGCTGCAGCAGGTAACCCTGCTCTTAGCTGTGGCCTCTCCGAGGGTCCATCAGGGGAGACTAACAGCTTTCCTGTAGACGCAAATAAGGTGCCGTGTGAACTAAGAGAAGAGCAAAGTGGGGGGGTGGAGGGGTGGTCCACACCTTTAATCCCAACACTTGGGAGGCAAGGGCAGGCAGATCTCTGAGTTCAAGGTCTATGGAGGAGGTCCAGGACAGCCAGGGTTATACAGAGAAACCCTGTCTGGAAAATAGAGGGGGAGAGGAAGAGAAAGAGAGAAAGTGAAGACAGAATAATATGTAATATCTGTTTTTTTTGAGTGTGTGTGTGTATGTGTGAGAGAGAGAGAGTGTGTGTGTGTGTGTGAGAGAGAGAGAGAGAGAGAGAGTGTGTTAGACTAGGTGAAGACAAAGAAAAATATGTAATATCTGTTTGGTGTGTGTGTTTGTGTGTGTGTGTGTGTGTGTGAGAGAGAGAGAGAGAGAGAGAGAGAGAGAGAGAGAGAGAGAGAGAGAGAGAGAGAGAGAATACGTGAAGACAAAACAATATGTACTATCTGTTTGTTTGTTTGGTGTGTGTGGGTGTGATGGAGAACATGTGTCAAAGCTCAACTGCAAGTGTCCTTACCAGGAGCTCTCCACCTTAGTGAGACAAGTTCTCACTAATTGGCCAGGCTTGCCAGCCACTGAGCCTTACAGATCTGTCTCACCTTTCCTGTGCTAAGATGTAAAGGTAGTTGGACTTTCTTGGGACAGCCAGCCCCCAAATAATAACACAGAGACTTACTATTAATTGTGAAAGCTTGGCCTTTAGCTTATTTTTGTTCCTAACCAGCTCTTACAAATTAAATTAACCTGTTTCTATTAATCTATGTTCTGCCATGTGGCTTTTTACCTCTCTTCCATTCTGTATGTCTGACTCCCTCCATGTCCCCGTGGCGTCTATCTCCTGCTTAGATTCATCCTGAGTTCCTCTCTGCTCTAAGTTCCACCTAACCTCTCCTGCCTAGCTTTTTATTAAACCAATTAGATGCCTTAGGCAGGCAAGATAAAATAGTGGCACATTTTCACACAGTATGATCAAATATCTTGCAACACGAAGATTACAAGCATATCCTACCAGGCTCAGCTTTTTGCATAGGTTCTGGGGATTAACTCAAGTTCTTTTTTTTTTTTTTTGTTTTGTTTTGTTTTGTTTTTGTTTTTTTGAGACAGGGTTTCTCTGTGTAGCTTTGTGCCTTTCCTGGAACTCACAGAGATCCACCTGGCTCTGCCTCCCGAGGGCTGGGATTAAAGGTGGGCGCTACCACTGCCCCGCTGAACTCAAGTTCTTACTGCTTGAGTAGCAAGTACTTTATTGATTAAGCTATGTCCCAGCTCCTATTTTCCTTTTTTTTAGTGGTAGAGATTGAACTCAAAACTTGTAGTCTCTTGAATCCTAGACCCTAGACAATGAGCCCAAATCATAGCTCTGACCTGTTTTTTCTTTTAATTTAGAAAAGAAGTCCAAATTACCTTTTGTGTAAAATAGAAATAAATATTCTTAGAATATTGCCAGAGGTCATAAGAATATATAGCAGATGACAACTGATATTCATAAGGTCAGCTCACCAGATGACTAACTCTGTGATGGAGGAACCTTGTCAAGCCATGCTTATGGGGCCATAGGATATTATGAATGCTGTTTTTCTGCTGCCTGTAATTTTCTTGTGCACTACCACAATTCGGTAGTGTGTTTGCCACTTATTGGGCACAATTATTTCTGTGGATTGACAGATTATTTCTTCTTATACTGTATAATTTTAACGAATAAAATATACTTTCATAGCCAGGCCTTCATTCCACGGCTTCAAGACAGTTACATACAATTAGCTATTTTAAGACCTCAAAGCAAATTCAAAGTAGAGTAGAGTATTTGCCCTTGCAAATGAATTCGTAAGATAAACCTTCACAGAAAATGCACAAGAACGAATTCCCAGGTGTTGAACCAAGGTCAGGCGTAAAGTAACCTTAGTACCAGTTCTTCAATTGCAAAAGTCTGGCTGATAACATTAAAGACAGAACTCCCTGTACAAATTCTCTCAGCAATTGACTCTTTGCACCACTTCCTAACCTCATTTTTATGATACAAGACTCAGGGTTGAACCAACTAACTGTTTATGTTTAGGTCCTGAAATTTACTCCAGTGACAGAATACCAATTAATCAATTAACCAAGTCCAGAGAGAAATAGCTTCATGTCCAGCTAAACTGTGGGGAAGGTTTTCACAATTAGCCAGGGCTGCAGAGGATAATCTAACCTCTAGCCTTGAATAAAGAGTCACAAATTTCCTTCTTTGTGATCCCGGGTTGCATGCAGGATAGGAAAATATATTTTTAGCTTTGGGACACTTTCAAAGCCAGCCTATGCTACATAGAGGAGATATGAATATGAATATATATGGAACTCATAAAAATGCTTTCTCTCTTCATGGGTCCAGACATTTTCCTGAGAGACTTAAGAAGGCTAGCCTTTGTATTTTGGTGTAACCACTGCTTTTCTTTGCTCCAGCTGGAAGTGAAAAAATCAAAAAATGAGGCAGAGTGCGAGGCACTCCGTGTTCAAATCCGAGAGCTCTGGGATAGGTTACAAATACCCGAAGAGGAGAAAGAACCCGTGGCTGCAATTATGACTGGGTCAAAAGCCAAAGTCAGGAATGCGGTAAGACAACCGATGGGTGTTGGGTAACTAGTGTTCTCTGGGTTAGCATTTCTGGGTCCAGTCTAATGTCCTTACTACTTATGTCTTGGGCCAGCAAAGACAAGTTCTATTTAGGCACGTTTTGTGGGCATATTCCTTAAATTTCTGGCTTTTACAATCTTATAAAGTGTGTTGTTGATTTACTTCTATAGCTTTGTCTTGTAATTTTATTTAAACATGGAAAGGTAAACAAGTAAATATGAAGGTGTGTCTGTATATCACCTTTGTCTTTTTTCTTTCAGCTGCAATTAGAATTGGATCGGTTAGAAGAACTGAAAATGCAAAACATAAAGCAAGTGATCGAGACAATCCGAGTGGAGCTGGCTCAGTTCTGGGACCAGTGTTTCTATAGCCAGGAGCAGAGACAGGCTTTTGCCCCTTACTATTCTGGTTAGTACAGAGGTGATGCTCTTCATGTGGCCGCCCTCATATGAAGGTCTTTTACAAGCTCAGCCACTCACCAGGAAGTTGTGTATTTCTACTTCTGAGCAGATAGAACCAAGCCTTAAAAGTATTATCTCACAGGCCAGGCGGTGGTGGCACATACCTTTAATCCCAGCACTCGGGAGGCAGAGCCAGGTGGATCTCTGTGAGTTCGAGGCCAGCCTGGTCTACAGAGTGAGTTCCAGGAAAGGTGCAAAGCTACACAGAGAAACTCTGTCTCAAAAACAAAAAAACAAAAAATTATCTCACTTAGTTTTCATGTCTTAAGAAAAGTGCCCTAAAGCACAAAGTTTTGAGCAATTGAACCCAGAGACATAACAGCTAAATGCTTGAGCCTTTGTCTGAACTCGGGGAGTCAAGAAGAGTTTCAGGCTGTCTTAAACTGAACAGAGAGGTGAAGTATCCTAATGAAATAACAGATCTTTAGGTAGTTTATGTGTCGGTCGGCTGGGCAAGGCATAAAGGAAGAGTATGTAAAAAAGAAGAGACAATACATTTTGGAGAAATGTGCATTGATTTAGACTGTTGTAGTCCACCCCAGCTACTGTGGCTGGCTTTTATTCCTCTCTCTTTTCTTTTTTAAGGTTTATTTTTACTTTGTTTACTCCTATGTCATTTTATTATAAGGTAGAAAATTTTCCATACTGTAGGGTTAGTTAACTTGGAATACCAAACACTACAGCCGTGGTTCTCAACCTTCCTAATGCTGGGGCTCTAAATACTGTTCCTCGGGTTGTTCTGACCCCCTCCTCAACCATAAAATTATTTTGTTGTTACTTCATAACTAATTTTGCTATTGTTATTCCTACTGTAACTGTCTGATGTACAGTATATCTGATGTGTGACCCCAAGGTGTCGAGACCCACAGGTTGAGAACCACTGCATTAAAGGCATTTGATTTAAAAAAAAAAAAAATCCCAAACCAAAAAAGCCCATTACTGAACTTTTCTGTTGCAGATGACTACACTGAAAACCTGCTTCATCTTCATGACGCTGAGATTATACGGTTAAGAAACTATTATGAAATGCATAAGGAACTATTTGAAGGTGTCCAGAAATGGGAAGAGAGCTGGAAACTCTTCCTAGAGTTCGAGGTAACATCTTCTGTATTTCTCTAGAGTGAAATAAACCATCAGGAAAGCATGCCAGGTGTGGTAGCCCATCCCTGTAATCCTAGAGCTTGGGAAGCTGGAGGATTGTCATGGGCTCTACCCTCGCCTGGGCTTCAACGTGAAAGGAAAAACATTACAAATAGAGAAGTCAGACCCTCGGTAGAAAAAAAGTGTGAGGCTTACATCCAGCTAGTTCCCTGGTCATCTTACTTCTGCTTGAAAGCAGAGAGAGGTCATAAACAGAAATGTAAATGTAGAGTCCCTGGTCGACACACCTACATTAGGAGAGGGAATAAAAGAGGGTAGTGCCCTCTGCAGTTACTATTATTTATAGGCTGTACCAATCAGGCACTATCAAGAATACTACTGATTACCTGCCCCTAGTTTTGAGTAGCACATCTAATTTATGTTATATACTCCTTACTGTGTATATGTTAGAAAATAACAAAAATGAAAAGTAAAAAAGAATAGTTTTTCAGCCGGGCGGTGGTGGCGCACGCCTTTAATCCCAGCACTCGGGAGGCAGAGCCAGGCGGATCTCTGTGAGTTCAAGGCCAGCCTGGACTACCAAGTGAGTTCCAGGAAAGGCGCAAAGCTACACAGAGAAAACCTGTCTCGAAAAACCAAAAAAAAAAAAAAAAAAAAAAAAAAAAAAAAAAAAAAAAAGAATAGTTTTTCTTTTGATGATGCTGAGGATTGAACCCAGGGTCTTATGTATGTTCTACCATTCAGCTACATTCCCAGCCCAACATTTGGCATTTTCTGACAATGCTGGGGATTAACCCAGGCTTCCCCCTCTGCTAGCTGTAAGTGCAGGAGTTAGTGGGCAAGAAAAGGTACCACACTAATCCCTGAGTTCAGGCCTCCTTGCATCCCCTCCACGTAGCCTCTATTCCATTCCATTTTAACTTTTAAAAAAAAAAAAGGTCTCACTCCATAGTTCTAGACAGCCTAGACTAGAACTCACAGAGATCTGCCTGCCCCATGAGCGCTGGAAATGAAGGCTTGTGACAGCCTGCCCAGCTTTAACTCTGTCTGTCATCTCACATTCAAACAGAGAGAGCACTCGTTACTTTTATTTTTTAAATTATAAGGTAACAGATGGGAGGAGGCACACCAGGCCTTTCCCCTCCCCTGAGGATCTACTGGCAATGGTTACTGAGGGAGGGAGAGACTTTTCTTAAGTAGTGTGGCTATTGGAAAGTTGCCCCTGCTCCTGTAAAGAAGCCTTCCCCTATGATCCTGTAAGCAACCCTCATTGAAAGCCCTTTGAGTCACGCCCTCAAAAACAAGGAATAGGAAGGGACAGCTGGCAGGAGGAAGGGAACTGGCAGCAGCATTGGGGAGGTGACGAGAGAGTAAGAGGTTGAATATGAACAAAACACATCACGTACATGCATGAAGACATGGGACTCAGCCGGGGAGCAGCGGTGGCACACGTCTTTAATTCCAGCACTCGGGAGGCAGAGGCAGGTGGGTATCTGAGTTCAAGGCCAGCCAGGTCTACAGAGTGAGTTCTAAGACAGACAACTAGGGCTAGAGTTACACAGAGAAATGCTGTCTTAAAAGAAAGAAAGGAAGGAATGAAAGGAGAAAAGAAACTCACAATTATGTATAATATATGCTAAGAAGTGCTTTTGTTTTGTTTTTTAAAGGAAATGCTAGTTTTCCTGATTCCCCAGTGGATGACCTTATTATATATGGCAGGGAGTGCCCATGGTCTAGAAAATTACCAGTTCTCACTGTTGAGTAAACAAGAATGCAAAACTTATAAAATCCTTTAACATATGCATCTGATGAGGAGGAGTCTTAGCAGAAGTAATTGGTGTCTATGATGGGTTTTTGTTTTTGGTGTGTTACATGGTATATGTATGTGTAAGTGTTCATGTGTGTGGGAGGGAGCACATATGTACATGTGCAAGCCAGAGATTATTATCTGGAGTCTTCAATTGCTCCTCTTCGTTCTGAAACAAGGTTTTACTATGGAGCTCTGGCTGCCCTGGAACTCATTGTGCAGACCAGGCTGGCCTTGAAATTACAGAGAACTGCCTGCCTCTGCCTCTCGAGTGCTGGCTTCTACCTTATTTCTAGAGATAAGATCTCTCACTGAACTTGGAGCTCATAAATTAGACTGGAGAGGATCCTCCTGTCCAACAGTCCCAACCCCTGAGCACTGGGATTACAGGCGTGCACTACCACATGTTGATTTTCCCATGGGTGCTGGGGACCTGAACCCTAGTCGTCCTGCTTATTCAGCAGGCATTCTGCTGGGTCATCAGCCCTCTAGGTTTGACTCTAATGTATTGTTCACAGAGAAAAGCGTCAGATCCAAGTCGGTTTACAAACCGAGGGGGAAATCTTCTCAAAGAAGAAAAGGAACGAGCGAAGCTCCAGAAAACACTCCCTAAGGTAATTCTGGTTGTGAGACCTTATTCTTTCCTTTTCAAACATAGGAAGAACAGTCAGTATGTATTGAGCCTTTAGTGTAGCAACTGAGTATCAGAGTCTGAGTTTTCTAAGGCTGCCACAACTAAATACCAGAGACTAGTTGGCTTAAAACAGAAATTTATCTGTTTATACTTCTGCATGCTAGAAGTATGAGCTCAAGGTGTCTTTGAAAGATAGGGTTGGGTCTCTCCTGACGTCTGTACTAGACTATAGCTGGCCATCCTCTGTTCCTGTGTCTTCACATGGTCTTTCCTCTGGGTCTCTGTCCTAATTACTGCCTATCCTGTTGGATTAGGTCCTACCCTGATGACCTTATTTGAACCCATTTACCTTCTTAAAGATGCTCCAGATGATAACACTGAGGTGTGGTACTAGGGTGTGTTATTCACAGTAAATAACAATTGTGTCTATAGCATAAGCAAACTTGGCAAAGTGCTGTGCACTTATCGTCTTCTGTTTAGTAATAGTACTAAATAGCTTTAGACTTTTGCCAGATACTATTCATGGTGTTTCATTTATTCATGTAATTGTCCAGTATCCCTATAGGTTAATATTATTTCCATGTGTAGAGATGAGGGGGCTGAGATAGTTCAACTTACCCTCCTTTACTGCTAGTGAAGAGGCTGACTCCATATTGAAACCCTGATAGTGTGTGTGTGCCCATAGTCTTGTTCAGAATACACCCTGTCTAGGTAATGTTGATATTCCCAGGCTGCTTCTCACTTCAGGCATCAAAACCGCCATTTTCAGACTGGGTCCTTGCTTTTTTCCTTTTGGTGTCTGTCTAAATGGACTCTAGTCTTTGATTTCCATTTACTCCAACCTACATTCAGTGGGTTCAGCTGTCAGAAGGTTAATGCCACTGGGAAAGAGTCTTGCTTTGGGATAATTATTTCATTGGAGTAAAGATTTGAAGTAAATAACATGTCCTTGTTTCCGGGCCAGCTGGAAGAGGACTTGAAAGCCCGGATTGACAAGTGGGAACAAGAGCAATCAATGGCATTTGTGGTGAACGGGCAGAAATTCACAGAGTACATTACAGAACAATGGGAGCTACATCGGTTGGAGAAGGAACGAGTCAAACAGGAGAGAGTAAGTTGTGCACACCAATTAGGAGAAGAAGATAGCAATTAGTGGTCCTGCACTCTCCGGGGTCAGGGGTTATTGAAGAATAGGTGGACTGCGGCAGCTTCTCCTACTGCAGCCTGCAGATCCTTACCGGGGTTTCTGGTTCTGCCGTCTTATGGGCATGTCATTGTTTCACCCAGCAACTAAAGAACAAGAAACAGACAGAGACAGAGATGCTGTATGGTAGTGCTCCCCGGACACCGAGCAAGAGACCAGGGGTGACTCCCAGCAAGCCTGGCAAAGTACGCAAGGTAAATCTATCTCTTGCTGTCGCTGTCCACGAGGGTGTAGGGAAGCCAGAGTTCTTTGCTTTTTATTGCCCTTTGTCCTGCTAAGAAGGTAAAAGAGTTTCTGTTTCTAGGCTGGGTCTATTTGAGAGGGTATGGGAAAACATTCAGAGTAGCACTTATAGAGACAGTCAAAGAGCGGCCAGTTCTGTGCCAGTTACGAAAACCTTGGATGAATAAACCCCTGGTGGCTGACAATTGCCACCAACGTTCTGTGGTGAAGTTTCAGTCATCATCCAAAGCTAGGCAGTAATGCAACACAGTATTCTGGAGGCAGAAGCAGGCAAATCTCTGAGTGGAGGCCAGCGTGGTCTACAGAGTGAGTTGTAGGGCAGCCAGGGCTACAAAAAAAAAGTTCATCATCCTGTAAGTTTAACAGGTAGTCACAGTACTAGATTAAAGATAGCTTCCATGCTTTTAATAAATGCCTCTTGGAATGCTGGGTGGGATTACAGGTTTGAGCCACCACACCCAGCATGTTAAGCATTTTTTTTTTTTGTTTTGTTTTGTTTTTTTTGTTTTTTTTTTGTTTTTTCGAGACAGGGTTTCTGTGTGTAGCTTTGCGCCTTTCCTAGAACTCGCTTTGGAGACCAGGCTGGCCTCGAACTCACAGAGATCCGCCTGCCTTTTTAAAAATTAAGTAGAGCAGCCGGGCGGTGCGGTGGTGGCGCACGCCTTTAATCCCAGCACTCAGGAGGCAGAGGCAGGCGGATCTCTGTGAGTTCGAGGCCAGCCTGGGCTACCAAGTGAGTTCCAGGAAAGGCGCAAAGCTACACAGAGAAACCCTGTCTCGAAAAAACAAAAACAAAAACAAAAAAAAATTAAGTAGAGCATATATGCAAGGCCCTCGGCTTAATCTTTACCATTAAAAAAATTTACAGCTTTATTTAGTATAATAAGCATGCAGTATATAGCATGTGCAGTTTAATATGTTTTGACAAACATAACACTTTGGAACTATCACTATAGTGAAGATAAAAGACATATCCATGGCCCCAAAAAGTTCTTAGTGCCACTTTGCTAGAGTCTGAGGATGGAGGAAGAGAATACAGTCAGGAATTTACTCTGTCACAATGTTGCATTTTCTAGCATTTTATACAAATAGAATCATGCACTATATTTTGTAAGGTTTCTTTCATTTATCATGTTTCATTCATCTATGTTGTATGTATTAATAAGTGATTCCTTTTTATTTTGGGCAGTATTCTATTTTGTGCATATATAATAATCTGCTTGTCCAGCCACCTGTCAAGGGATATTTATTTCTAGCTTTGGGCTGTTAACAGATAAAACTGCCATAAACATGTGTAAGTCTTCATATGGATATATACTTTCATTTCTCTTGGGTAAAATGTTTGGGTCAGATGATACGTGTCTTGTGCCATAAGTAGTTATATAAATTTGTAGTTTCATCTGATCTAAATAGGTTTGAAACATTTCTTCAATTTCCTTAAAGCTGTGCAGTATTATGCACAGCCAACGTTACTGTGGAAGCTCCTTCCTGTACACTTGATGCTCACTTTCCTACAGGGTAGAGCTGAGTTGTTAGAAAGGCTTATGTTGTTAACCTCCCATCAATAAAGTATCTCTTTTTAGATGAACACCACCACTATGTCCAGTGCTACACCCAACAGCAGCATTCGGCCTGTCTTTGGTGGAACAATGTACCGGTCACCTGTATCCCGACTACCTCCTTCTGGCAGCAAGGTTAGTGTATTCTGTACAAGCATATCCCTGTTGCTATGTGTTTTCCTAGAGGTCCTCCTCGGCCTAGTCTCTTAAGATCACGGTTTGGTGATCATTGTGATTCTGAGAGTCAGGCCAGAGCCAGAGTCATTTGACCAGGGCTTTTGTTTTCTTTAGACAGGGCTTCTCTGGCTGTCCTGGAACTCAGAGATTTGCCTGCCTCTTCCTCCAGAGTGCCTAGGACTAAAAGTGTGCGCCATCACTGCCTGGCAATAGCTTGATTTATAATCATTAACGTTGACTATAATTAGAAATAGACAGTACAAGATTACAGAAGTAAGTTTATGGAACTTTCATTTGTTGGAAATTCTGCCCTAATTAAGCTAAAGTTCAGTAATGATTTTTTTTTTTTTTTAATGAAATTCAAGTCAGCATCTCAGCAGTTAAAATAAAAAATTCTAACAATATACTCTAAGGACATACTCATTTGATACTTAAGTGAAAGGGAATTATGGTAGGAAAATACTACAAGTTTGTGTTCTGTGATTAAACCATCACGTTCCTGTAACAGCAGAGCTCTATGCAAAGATGCTGCTGCAGTCTATGCTGTAAGCCGTCTATGCTGTAAGCCGTCTATGCTATAAGCCATCTATGCTGTAAGCCGTCTTGAATCAGCACTAGTCAGACAGCATTTGTTGGCACAGTGTGGCAGGACATGCCAGTTCCAGCGTGCTGTGTTCAGAGCAGAGGCTGCAGTGAAGTAGACAGTACACAAGTAACTGATGCTGGAAACACCTCCGATTCACGAGACACTGATTCTGAGTCAGCTTTGGTCACACTCATTCAAAGCCATTTCGTTACGGAGTTCTTCATGACTCCTCATGTGGGTCGTGACCCACTGTTTGCGGAATTCTTCGTGACTCCCACAATCAGTTATGTGACTCATGTGGGTCGTGACCCACTGTTTAAGAGCTGGGCATTAGATAATGGTCAAAGACAGGGGACAGTCACCAACCCTACTGCAGCATGGGAAGGATGGGGTGCGCTATTAGGTGGCTTCTGGATAATTCGACCCACTGAGAAGTAGGAACTTTGCTAAGAAGTACAATTCATGCTGGGAGCAGGGCTTTCATAGGTCGGTAGTCAAGCACAGCTTGTGTTCAACAGGCCATGGCTTTGGTGCCCAGCACATTCTTATAAAGCCAAAACTGCATGTTTTGTTTTGTTTTGAGACAGGGTCTCTCCATGTAGCTCTGGCTGTCCTGGAACTCACTAGGTAGACCAGGATCTCAGCGATCCACCTGCTTCCGTTGGGATTAAGGTGTACACCACCACACCTGACTTAACTACACCATTTTTCAGCCAGAAATGTAGGATTATAGACATGAGTAACATGAATGCAGCATCAGGTTTTGGGTGAGTCCATCATTCTAGGGTGATAGATAACACGGATATCTTTCTTCTCTGCAGTCAGTAGTCACTTCTATGTGTTCTGGAAAGAAAACACCTAGAGCTGCCCGGCTCAGGGCCAACAAGGAGAACATGGAGCTCAATGGCAGCATCCTGAGCGGTGGGTACTCTGGCTCGACCCCCCTCCAGCACAACTGCAGCATTAAGTCTGTTGCCAGCACCTATTCTGAGTTTTCGGTAATTCACCTTTTCTGATATCTACCAGTCTCTGGGGAGCACACAGTTGGCAGAGCGGGTATCTTCCCAAGGGCATCCAGGGTACTGAGTCAGGACAGTGACCTGAAGGCTGAGAATCCCTTTCCTGCCTTGATCATGGTAGGGTGTGGGTGGCTTAAGGAGGTGTACAGGAAGGAAGTTGATATCAGCAACTAGACATTTGACCTGGATCTTCTGCGTAAGCTGTACCGTTCATTCCCTGGCTGCAGGAGGTAACCTGCTAATGACTGCCCTGGTGCTCTCTTGGTGGAGTTCTTGGTAATTGTCTTAATTCTTTGTTCTTAGAAGGACCCGTCCCTCTCTGACAGCTCCACTGTTGGGCTTCAGGTCTGTATGGCAACCCCTGCATGTCCCACGTCCCCTTTCCAAACTGATCTGTCATCTGCTGGCTTCATTCCCATCTGGGCACAGTACTACACTAACCCATAATCTCAGCTGTATCAACATAGAACCTTAAATAAAAACCAAACCAAAACAACAGTAAGCAAAAAAAACCCAACCAACCAAGAATTCCTATTACAGGCTTCAGAAATAAGTATCTGGTTTCTATGTCCAGTAGACTGATGTGCTGGCTAACAAGAAAACATGTTCAGACTTGAATTGGATTCTCAGCCCCACCTAGGATTATCTACATACACATATATGTATGTACATATAATGTACCTATGTACAAAAACAAAGAAATTATAAAAGAATACCTGGCCCCTGTCGCCAGTTGTGATATCAAAGGTCTAGAATGTGCTAGAAAGAGTAAAGCCCCCCTCAAATGGGGACGGGAACCCCAGCTGTGTGCTGCTTATACTGAGGCTCTTGGCCTGTGTGCTGGTTATTTCCTGGAGTATATATATACCTTACTAACCCACTGGGCTTCGTCCCTGTCTGTCTACATAGGCTGGCCTGCGCTCACTTCCTCACTTCTACCAGTGAGCTGCTGCTAATGTGTGTGAAGACTGAAACGCCCTTCTCACCACAGCCGTCCTTACCGTCTATCATCTTGCTAACTGCAATGCCTTTCCCTTAACCATCTGCTTTCTCTTCCCTCAGTATCACCAATGAGAGGTGAAGGCTGCCCCTTAACCCTTTCGGGGACACCAAATTAAAGCTGGGACTGCCTCCTCAGTGCCACAGGGAAGGGGAGTGAGACCTAAAATGAGCGTGGCCAGTTTGGAATGTTGAAACTCTTCATGTTCTGGCCCTTCTTCCCAGTGACCTGGGTGGTGGTATTCCTATCAGGAGAAATGGGTATATGGAACTCTTGTTGGCTGATTGCTGAACGATCCAGTTTTCCTTTTTTTTTTTTCTTGCTCAGCCAAAGCCCATTTTGAGGCTTAAATGTACCTTCACATCATCTACCTCTGGCTAAGCCTGGAGGGTTTCTTCTGCATCAGCAGCTATGGCTGACAGACTCCATGGGGCAGCACCAAAGCCACTCACTCAGCTGACCTGACTAACCCGTCTTCCTCAGTGACCATTCTGTTCTCTTGTTCTGTCCTCTGCTTCTCCACCATGTACTCCAGCATGAGATCAAATCACCAGCAGGTTACAAAGCCCTCAGCCCCCGGGATTGGTAGATAAATGGTCTGGCCCTTGTTTTACAAAGGGATCAAGAAACCAGAGCTTAGCATGTGCAAGGCCCTGGGGTTCTGTCCCCAACAGGGAGAGGAAAAAACCAAAAACAATGGTTTCTTGCTTGGCTAAACTATGCAAGTAACTGAAATAAGGGCTTCTCTTCAAGTTCTAAGATTGGACTGGTTGAGGGTGAGAGCGGGACCTCTGTGTGCATGTGCTGGGTCATGACTAACAGAACGGTGCTCAGTTTCCCAGTCTGTTCCCAGCACAGCTGTGCTAGGAGCTCTTGGGACACTGCCCTGGGGGCTTCGTGCTAACCTTAACCACGTCTGAGTGGATGGGCATACACTAGTGCTCCCACTGATGTTGTTTATCTTTCAACAGCGAGAACTTTCAAAGGCTTCCAGATCTGATGCTACTTCTCGAATCCTCAATTCAACCAACATCCAGTCCTGAGAATCCTTGACCAGTTAGCCAGCTGTGGCTCCCTAGGCCTAGACTGGACTGACTGACTTTACTATACAGGGGTGACTATAGTTTTTCTGCAGTTTGAGTATGTTTGAAACCACCTTGGGCAGGTTCTGTGTGTACCTAACTTAAGATGTGAGTACAACAGATGGGAAGCCTTCATAGGTGTAGTAGGTCCACAGAGACACCTTACTTAAAAGTCTGGTTATGACTGTTAAGTACAAACTTTAACATCTGGTACCTAATTTCTTTTTCTCTACCCCATAATTCTACTTAAAGAATGATTAAGGGTCTGTCTTACTACATTACTGTATTGAAAAATGAGAAAATGATTGTGCCCAGCCTTGGGGTATGAGACAAGCAATTCTGTCTTGTAGACTTGGATTTAGCAATTAACATCTTTACCAAAAAAATTTTTTGTTGATGTTTAGGGACATTCAATTAATGCTGTAGCTATGGTAGCTTTGATTTTACCCAGAGGCCTATGGCCGTCGCCCCGCACTATCCCAGTGAGGATTTCTGGTGTTCCAGCATTTGAGATGGCTTGACCTGCTGCCAAAGAGTAGCAGTAAGAGTTGCTTGTATAGTGCAATCTCTTTATGAAGTGTGTGTGTGTGAACACACATGCTTGTCTGACCTGTTGAGTTTTCCCCCAGCTCCACCCCTGTGCTCACTGTGCCTAGTTCTATTATTCCTTGTAGTTGACAACCACATGGAGAGGCTATGGGGGGTCATTTGTCATGGACGCCAGCAACTTTGCACATCTGAAAGGAAGTGTTCCTGCAGTCACATCCAGAAGATCACTACTCTTCCCAAAGCACTATTATTTATTCTCTGCCTGTGCTAGTTCTGTCACCACATTAAATGACTCTTTCAAACTTGGTCTGTCTGTGTCAGCTTGCTGTCTGTTTACTCAAATATATATGTTCTCCTTTTAAATATATTAAAATAAAGTGTATATAGTTACCTTTCAAAAACTATATGTTGTTTTTTCTCCAAATCAATGGTTGTTTGGTCTATTGATTAACTAAAAAGCACTGAAGAGTTTCTCATTTGGGTAAAATACCATTTTATTCACATATTTTCATGTTTCGGTATTTTCTCATTTTGCAAAAACCATTAAAGCTTCTGGGCCTAGGGTAAAAAGCTCAGATGCTTGTCCAGCACATAGAAGGTCTTGAGTTTGTTTGTTTTTTTTTAATTCCTGGCACTGCTCCAAAAAAATAAACATTTATATATACATTCAACTCTTTCATACATGCTTCATAAGATTTGCCTTTATCTTGGGGAATTTTTTTGTTTGTTTTTTTGGTTTTTTTGAGACAGGGTTTCTCTGTAGTTTTAGTGCCTGTCCTGGATCTTGCTCTGTAGACGAGGCTGGCCTTGAACTCACAGAGATTAACCTGGCTCTGCCTCCCGAGTGCTGGGATTAAAGGTGTGCGCCACTGCTGCCTGGCTATCTTGAAGATTTTTTTAAAGTCATGCACCTTCAATTCAAGGCAGGGGGATGTGTGACCTTGTCTCTAAACTTAATGTTTGCATGTGCTTATGACAGTTCATTCTCACCCAGGCACCATCAGTGGCATATCAGATTTTCTCTCTTTCCATTGCATACACATAGGTATTCCAGGGTCCACAGGTGACAGCCCTTACTTCGAGTTGTTTTTCTGCAAAGTATTCCACACGGCAGGGTCGATCCAAGCTGCTGCTGTCCTTGTGGCCAAGCTGTCCATACTTACCTAAAATGAAGCGAGCCCCTTTCTCTGATAGGCCCTGCTACTTCTCCCTCCGGACAGAAGCCAGCCCGGACTGCTGTGTAGGGCTGTACCCACCGACCTGCTGAGGATGGTGCCAGGGACTCCTAGTTTCCCTGCTACCTATGTCAAGATGGTCAGAGGCACCTCCTCCCTCTGCTGTCTGGCCCCCAGCCAAGGGAGACATGCTCCTCAGTCCTCTTCCCATTCGCCAGGCTGAAGCTCCTACCCCCACTAGTTTGTGTGGCTTTTGTCGCCTGCTCTGTATCTCAGGTTCTTCTTCCCCTTGGAAGAATCACAAAATCTTTTTACTTACCCCAGCCCCAGGTATAGAGTTCTCCTGTTCCTGCAACCAAAGAGACAGTAAGGAGCTGCACTTCTGTTCTGCTACTGGCGAGATACTACTTGGTCCTCACAGGCCATTGATGACATGCTGTAATTCTGATATGTGCAACTGTGGTAGTAAAGGACCCAGTTAAAAAAGTTTAACTTCTAAATATCAACGACTGACCTCGGTGCATGGAGTCACACTCTAGACTGGGCAGGTTTCCTTCTAGAAGGAAGAACCTATTGGGTCTGAGGCTATGGAGCTGTTAAAGATACACAAGTAACCTTTTTATTTTATTTATTTAGTTAGTTAGTTGATTGATAGTTTTAAACAGTCCTACTATATAGCCCAATCTTCCTACCTCAGTCCAAGGATTAGAATTTATAAGTGTACCACACCATGCCCAGCATGAAAGTGAGGCAGCTGATCATAAAGCTATATATCGAAAGATGCTATAATATGGTAATTTTGTTAAAAATGTAGCTCAGTAATTGGCTTGCTTAGCACGAGACGCCCGAGATCCAATCCCCAGCAGACAGAGAGTGCAGTGGCATGAATCTACAGTCCCAGCTACTGAGAGAATGCTTGAGAGAATGCTTGAGCCCAGGAGCGTGAGACAAGCCTGCATAATAAAGTGAATGATGGGGCAAGGCAAAGTTTTGTTTTTTGCAGCCCCCAGCTAAAGAATGAGATGGAGTACTGCTCCACCCTGAGCCTGTCCTACTCACGTGTCACCACGGCTGTGTGTCGGGATCCGCAGCTGGCCTTGACGGCATCTGAGCCCATGGGAAGATCCAGTAGAGCTGGGAAGGGCTGGATGGCTATGAAGGGGGCAGGAGCTCCACCATCAGCCACAGCTGCTTCCTCTCCTTTGAGACAACCTTCATCCAATTCTGCGGCTTTAGAATGGTTATAACGTTTAACATTGGGGCATGGAGATGACCCCCACCCACACACTGCATCTTCCTAAGTAGCTCTATTAAACACTTCCTCTAGTCCCGGAGCCAGTGCCCACCCCTTCCTCAACAGACCTGTGGGTTGTGCAGTGCCAAAACTGGCACCAGCTTCCCCACAGCAATGAGTGGTACCCAACAGTTACCAGGATGAGCCATGCTCCGGCGACCTGCAGCTCACTGTCCAGCACACAGTAAAGAATCCTGGAGATTGGCCTTACCTTTCCCGTTCACTGTCTTCTTGTCCTCTGCCAGGCTCCTTGTGGGCAGGGCCAGCTGCCCCGACTCATTCCAGCCCCAGATATAAATATCCCCAGTTTCTGAAAGAGACCGAGAGGATCCATGAAACAGACTGTGAAACCCTTCCATCTACCTACATCCTCTAAACATCCCCACTACCAATTCCTAGGGACAAGAAAAAGCTACCCTGCCCAAGTATTCCTCCAAGCAAAGATGGCCCACAACCAAGTCCCAGCAGCTTTCTTGTCTTAGACTCCCTGCCCATACAACATCTTTAGTCACACACAACCCCCCATTTTTTCTTCTTCAAGCAGCCTTACTGTGCACCTCCCTGGCTGGCCTCAAAGACTCTACCCTCTCCCTGGATGCTGGACTACAAGCACCACCACCATGCTCAGCTCTGCTATGGAATAGTCCTTTTGTACACTGTGAAGATGTGTTGTTATCACTGGTTTAATAAAGAGCTACATGGCCAATAGCTAGTCAGAAAGAGGTTAGGCAGGACTTGCAGACAGGCAGAGAGCTCAGGGATGAAGAGGGCAGAGTCGCCAGGAGATGTAGGGAGAAGCAAGATAAATATACCATGTTAAAAAGTAGTAAGCCATGTGGTAGAACACAGATAAGAAATATGGATTAAAGTTGTAAGAGGCAGTTAGTAACAAGCCTAAGCTATCAGCTGAGCATTTATAGTTAATAAGCCTCTGTGTAGTTATTTTGGAGTTGGCTGGTGGAACAGAAAATTCTAGCTACACAGCTTTTCTTCACACTTCCCCTTCCTTTCAGAGATGAATCTCACTATGTTACCTAGGTTGGTGTCTAACTCCAGCTTTATGTTCTTTTGTCTCAGCCTCTCCAGTAGCTGGGACTATGAGTGAGCACCCAGTTTAGTCATCCTTTAACTCCCTTGCTAGGCCAACGCTACTTTTTGTTTGTTTGTTTGTTTTTGTTTTTGTTTTTTTGTATTTCCAGACAGAGTTCTCTGTGTAGTTTTGGTGCCTGTCCTGGATCTCGCTCTGTAGACCAGGCTGGCCTCAAATTCACAGAGATCCGCCTGGCTCTGCCTCCTGAATGCTGGGATTAAAGGCATGTGCCAGCACTGCCCAGTGCCAAGTCTATTTTCATCCTTAAAAAAAAAAAAAAAAAAAAAATCTCTGTGAGTTCAAGGCCAGCCTGGTCTACAGAACGAGCTCCAGGACAAGCTCCAAAGCTACACAGAGAAACCCTGTCTTGAAAAACAAAACAAAAAGATCAGTAGCTTCTGGGTCTCTAAAGATGGCTCAGTGGTTAAGAACACTGGCTGCTCTTCCAGAGAATCTGGATTCAGTTCCCAGCTCGCACATGGCAGTGAATAGCTGCTTGTAACTCCAGCTCCAGGGGACCCAGTGCCCTCTTCTGGCCTCTCTGGACACCTGCACAGACATTCCACCCATCTTTTTAAAAAAAAAAAAAACCAGCAGCTTATCTATACTCTCTCCGCCCCAAAAGCCCAGGAAATGGCAGTACCACCATAGTGGACCCACACAGCGTCACACCGTCATGGCTACCTGCGCATCTGCAGCCCTCTCCATTCTTTCTGGCTCAGCTGTCTCTTAGCAGTTCCCCTGGATAAGTGTGCTTCCCTTCTGGAGTATTTTAGAAAGCAGCCTTGGTAGCTAGCAGATGGACGGGTGTGGTGGAGAGCCCAGTAACAGAAAGGTAACAACTACAGCAGTCAAGGTATAAGAGGGTGGTGGAGACAACGGGCTAAATCTGCAGATACTGAAGAGTCAGCAACGACTCGGCTGGGTTGCGCTTGGAATGAGGCCTGCGCTAGACTACCCATAAACAAAACAAAAACCAGAACAGGAGGAAGGACTGGCCAAGATCGCCAGCTTGTTGGAGGAGTCCCAGGTCACTCACCACTCACACACACGGAGTGCCAGCCACCTGCGGCCACCTCGGCCATCCGCAAGCCTTGTAGTGCTTCCAGCAGCCTTGGCTCCGGCTCCGCCTCCAGCGTCCCGTGGCCCAACTGTCCATGCCTGATCACGGGAGTCCCTGATCAGCTACAGGTACATTCAAGAGGCCACCTCCCCGAGCGTCACCTAACCACACGCACAGCTGGTCCTCACCTGCCTCCACCCCAGGAGAACACCTGGCCAGCTTCGCACAGCAGCAGCACGTGCTCGGCACCCAACTCCAGCTGGCGCACCTGCAGCTCTGGGGCCAGAGGCTGGTAGAAGGGGGGCTGCCGGTTCACATAGGCATGGGCACCGGGCAGCAGTGGCAGGGTGCCCGCCCTAGCCTCACTGCTGGGTTCATCTTCCCCTTGGTCCTCTGCACCAGAAACCAGGTTCTGGACCCAGAGGGGCTCCCCCTGCAGTGCCGAGCCTGGAGTCCAGGCCTGCAGCTCTGTGCCGGACCCGCCCTCCTCATCCTCACGCAGCACCACCAGGAGTTCCTCTGAAGCCCATGCGTCCCTACAGCCACTTGCTGAGGCGCTCACGGAACCCGACAGCTCCACCCGGCCGCCACCTGCACGGGTAGAGAGTGGCATGGGACACGTGCCAAGGACCTGGGGAAGGGTGTAGGATATTTCTGGGTGGGCATGTTAAGAATGGCTAGGCAGGTGTACAGGGGACAGGCCCGGAGCTGGGGTTGTGAGGGTACTCACGGGACACCAGGGCGGTGTAGCTCCAGCTCGGACTCACTCGGCAAACGTCATCACCGGCACAAAGTGGTTCAGGACTGTACACCGAATGGCGCCCATTCCCAGAGCCCAGCACTTGCCCAAAGCCACAGAAACCAAAGCCAAACCAGGTCCCATGCCGTTCCTTGGCCATGTTCACGCTGAGCCCTCTGTGGGTGGCCACCTGGCTGGCGCTTGGGCTACAGGATGGGAGGTCAAGGCTGCAACCCAAGGAGATGCTTGCAAACAGGACACCTCAGGAATGCAAGCTAGTCTGGCCTTCCGAGAGGTGATGCAGCTGCAGTATCTGTAAAACAGTGACCAAATACCATCTGGATTCTGTCCCCCTAAGCACAGAGGCAATTGGTGTCCATCCCACTACTGTTCCCTAAGCAGAGCTTTGGCCAAAGGTTCCATCAAGTGTGTGACTGTTAACTGTCTGGAGCTGGTCATGTCTCCCACTTTTGGCTCAAATCCAGTGTGCCACTGAAAGAAATATTTAGTAATAGTCTTTTCTATCAAACAGTATAAAACTGGCATCCAGGGCAAGGAATTCTTAGGATTTTTGTTTGTTTGTGACAGGGTTTCATTGTGTACCCCTGGCTGTCCTGGAACTCACTCTGTAGACCAGGCTGGCTTCAAACTCACAGAGATCACTTGCCTCTGCCTCCGAAGTGCCGGGATTAAAGGTGTGTGCCAGCAACACCTGGCTAAGATTTATTATTTTTATTTTATGTGGATGGGTGTTTTTCTTGAACGCAGGTGTACCGTGTTTGTACATGGTGTTCCTAGGGGGCAGAAGAGGGCGTCAAATCCCCATACCGGAGTTAGGATGGTTGTGAGCTATCATGTGAGTGCTAGGAATTGAACCCAGGTCTGCAAGAACAGCAGTGCTTAACCACTGAGCTTCCCACCCTTGATTTGAGACAGGCTTTCACTAGGCGAGCCCTAGCTGTCCTAGAACTCAGTAGGTAGAACAGGTTGGCTTCAAACTCAGAGATCTGCTCACCTCTGCTGAGATTAAAGGCGTGTGCTACTACCTCATCACCCGGCCTGGAATTCAGATCTTTTCATCTCCCTGTACTTGTAAGACTTTTTGGCAACCTTTTACTACTCCCACCCTCCACCTCCAGTAAACCCTTTGTTTACTGAAAGTCCCATGACTGTATTCCAAGAAGTCAATGGTCTGGGATCAGTAACCCTTTTCTCCTTCCTCCTTAGTTCCCGGTGGGCCAATCCTTGTAAAACTAGGGTGTAGTGGTGCACGCCTTTGATCTCAGCATTTGGGAGGCAGAGGCAGGTGGGTCTTTGTGAGTTGAATTCCAGGCCAGCCAGGTCTAGAGTGAGTTCCAGGGCAGCCAGGGCTACATAATAGACCTTGTTTCAAAACAACAAAAAGTCCAGCCAATGAAGAATATTGTAGGTCAGACTCCAGCCAAGGTGGAAACGACGGTCCACCTGGGTTAGAAAAAAACCAAGTGCATTTCTTGACTCTGTGTTCCGCTCTTCCCAGCACAAAGTCTGCCTTGTCCAGAAACTTCAGTTGAAGTGGTCTCTTTCTTTGTGTCCCAGAACTTATTTCTAACACCACAAAGGATTTGAGAGGTAGTTAAGTGAGAGATTAGGTGCAAGACTAGGATCCGAGCCCGAGTTCCAACTTCCCAGCCTCGAGAACTTTATCCCACAGTCTTGAATCAACTTGGCTCCATTTTCCTGTAGACTTCCAGTCACACAGCAGGGGCGGAGCTGAGCCTAGTCCCATGGATTTATAAGCCTCTACCCAACAGGCAGTGGAAGGAGAGCATTACCCCACAGCCCTGGAACCTGCGTGTGCACGCCTCTTAAGCTGGATCCTATTGCACTGGTTTTACAAATCGGGTGGGAAGCCGGGCAGTGGTGGTGCACGCCTTTAATCCCAGCACTCAGGAGGCAGAGGCAGGCGGATCTCTGTGAGTTCAAGGCCAGCCTGGTCTACAAAGTGAGTTCCAGGACAGCCAGAATTGTTCACAGAGTAACCCTGTCTTGGAAGGAAAAAAGGGGGGGGGGTGTAGAACAGCGTTGCTTATATGTACTTTGCAGAATTGTTCGCGATAACTGCAAATCAAATTTTTAGTGTTAAGCTTACTAAATACAATAGTATTTAGTGACAAAAATGACCATTGGCTCTTACGGGTTTCATCTGGACAATTTCCACTGGCCCTTACTCAGTCTTTTACTCTTTCAACAATCCTTTATCGCGCCTTTCCTTTGGCTTAATGAAGTGGCTGTGGGCCCCAGGGAACTCACGCTGAATTGGGGAGACAGACAGTCGCATGGTCCCGACAGCAACGTCAATTCATTCGACTGGACCAGAACTTTACAGCCACCCTCAAGCCTCTTAAATCAGATCTGAGACCACAGCTCCTGGATCCCCAACCAAGAGAACCTTTGACCTTGCCCATGTCCCTGTACCCTCAACCCAGTAGAAGCCCTTTCGGCGGGAAATCTCAAAGGAAACTGGCCAGGGCACTGTAACGCTGGGCTCCGGGATGGACCGGCAGGGCAGAACGTGTTTAAAGGCCCGCACGCCAGGCACGGCAGCCATTGGATACAGCAGCCTCTTCGGAGCCAATCGCAGGCGCGAGCGGTGACGTCACCGCTCAGGGGGCGGACGCCCCGACGTGCTCACAGGCGCGGGGTTTACCTGTCTGCCCGTGAGTCCTCCGCCGAGTCAGTGCGGGCCGCTCCGGGGAGTGGGCGCCGACCCCAGCGGACGCGGTTGGAACCACTGAAGGAATATTCATGAAGACCCGAGGGAAACGGCAGGCGAGGACCAAGCCCTGACACCCGCCATTCCCTTCGAGCAAGGCGGGAGGTGATTCACCGCGGAGCAAGCTCGGGACTGTTGCCCAGACCGGAAGAGGTAGTATTAGTGCCTTCACTGATTGGCCCAGGCGCTGTCACTCACATCTACTGAGCCAATGAGCTCCAATCTCCAGCCTCCAAGAGATTGGTGTCCCTGGCTAGAAGGGGAACCTGTTGGAGCCATGGCTCTTCTTCAACCAGGCACAGCTACAGAAGAATTGATTTTCCCTGAGGGAAGCAAGCGCACGCCAACCCCAAATGCCAAACACTGCCTGACTGGAGATCACGGGAAACTCACAGTATCACGACAGATGTAGCCAGGGATCAGCGTACAGTACTCTACCCTAAAACTGTTTATCAGGGACGCTGGAATTCGATCAGTGTCCTAGCTTTAGGCTTTACCCTTCCACCAGGACTAAGAACTCAAGCCGGGTATGGTGACACTCTTTGCAATTCCTACTGCTCTAAAGGCTGAGACAGAAGGGTTGTCAGTGTGAAGCCAGCTTGGGCACCCGTACTGAGACTCAGTCTCCACTATAAAGATACTCAGCGGGCCCTGGGGTGGCGGACCACTGATTTCCTTCTCTTGCAGGACAGCCCTCTGCAGCACACTTGCCAGGACTGCTCCAGAGCCCCCCCGCCCTCAGCAGACCCTCCTACACAACAAATATGCGCTTCAGTTCCACATGATTTATTAGAGGAATGTGCCTGCTGGCAGGCTCTGGTGGTGCTCACGGCTTGTGAGGATGCTGCGGTGCCCTTCTTGACATCCATAATCCACAGGCTTGAGTTGGGATGCACCTCCATTCCCAGCTCTCTACGGATACAGGGCCCGTCTGCGTGCTGGCAGAGCAGGGAGGGCTGTGTGCTGTGTGATCTCTCAGAACAGAACACCAAAGTACAGCTGGGGAAGAGAGGCAAGTGTCCGGCATCCCAGCCCTGTTGGCCAAAGCTGCTTGTGTCCTGGCTCTCGGTGCTGCTGCGGTGGGTGGCAGATGCATGTGCTGTGGGCCCAGGGCCAATCCTCACTCTCCGTCCCGGTTGGGCTGGATGAGTCTATATTCCACGGCTTTCCCCAGGCAGGCCGCAGCGACCCTGGAGACTGGGCTCTCCTCACCCTTGGCCAGCACTGACAGGATCTCCAGCACCTCGCTCTCCATCAGGGTGCTGGCAATCTCCTTGGAGGCCTCCACCATGTTTAACACCACCACAGTGCCCCGGTGTTGGAGCTCTTGGTTGGGGCTTAGAAGCAGGGCCTGCAGGATCTCCAGCCAGTGTGTGGTCTGTAGGAAATGGCAGGTGTGAGGACCCAGCGACAGGCTCAACTCAGGTAGACAACACACCATTGCCCCAGGAACTCCCTCACAGAACAGCGATACCGCTATGCAGGGAGGGGGGGGTCCCTCATCCTCCCCCACTAAGGACAGGCACTGACCACTTGTGGGATGCGGCTGCAGAGTGAGGGCCGCATGGAGGTGAGCATAGCCAGGCCGCCAGCCGCAGCCCTCCGAAGTAGCTCATCCTCCTCTCCGCTGTACAGCACCAGCAGCTTCAACCGGTCGTTGCCCTGGGCTTCAAAGAGATCCTGCACCTGTGACCGGATGGAGGCAAGGACCATGCCACCGGGGCACAAAGCCCAATAAAAGGACAGGGCCCTTTGCATCCCTGTCATGGGGACCACCTGGACCAACCCTCACCTCTTTGCTCATGGCCAAGTTACACATGCACTCTGTGGCTGCCCGGCGGATCATTTCATGTTCCTCGAACATGTAGCCCTCGATCATGGGCACGGCCTTCTCCTTCAGGATCTTCTGTCTGCGGGACAGAGTTGGAAGGGTCTGCATGGCCAGCGTCCCCAGAACCATAACCCGCCCGCCACCCTGTCCCCATGTAACTGAGCTCTGAGCTGAGGTGTTCCCCAAGCAATGTCCAAGGACCTTCCTGTCCCAGCTGTGGACTGCGGTGCTTTCTAGCCTTCTGGCCTGGCCTAGGACTGCCAGGCATGCTGGCAATGAGCAGAGCAGGGTGGTGGTGGTGAGGATGGCTGTGCAAACATCAGTCATTTGAGCACTGAACCTGACCAGGCTGCTTGAATTATTTCACCCACTACTCATCACAACCCCATGATGCTTGAATTCTCTTACTCAATGCTCACCTTACTCCATGGTGAAAGTGTAGGTGTGGTTACCATAGCTATTTCACCAAAGGGGAAACTGGGCTGGGAGGTGAGTCATGTGTTCAAGGTCACAATTAGTAATAACAGCTAATACATGTTGACTGTGATTACTGCTAGGGCAGGAACCTATGAACTAAGGGCTTTGGGAGGGGGGCTTTTGAGACAGTTTATAGTCTAGCCTAGCCTAGAACTCACAGCAATCTTCCTCCCTTGGCATAAGCCACCGCACCTACTGTGCTTACTAAAGTCTTTCATATGCGTTTTCACAATGAACTCTCCACGCTACTACTTCATGAGTTAAGACACTTAAGTAACTCACAGAGGAGAAACTGAGGCAGAATGACTTAAAGACTTGCTTAGGGTCATACAGTGAGCCACTGAGTGTCAGCAGTCTGGGGAGAGAAGGGGGAAGTGCAGGGCACAGTCAGGGCCCCAGAACCTAACTGCTTGGGCTTCTATATGTCCTGGGTTTAGGGAGCCAGATTTGAACCCCTGACAATCTGACATCAGAGTCTACAGTGCTCTTATCCTGTGCCTCCCTGGTACCACCCTTGGTCTGACTCTTCATCTGTACGTTACAGAGGACTTATTGTGAGGCACAAACAATGACCAGGGACTGTTTTCCAAACTGTAGAGTGTACAACCAGGGCTCACCCAAATCCCTATGCCAAGCTCCCATGGGGCCTCACCTGAGCCTCTCGCTGATCCCTGCCAGGTTCGTTAGGGCCATGAGTGCCTCAAAGTTCTGCAGTCCTGAGCAGTTGAGGTGCAACAGAGAGACAAGGGGCCGGACCACTTCGTAGATCTGTGAAACATCCCACCTATCAGAGTGCTCACTGCAGTGGCCGCCAACCCCACCGATCCACAGCAGGGAGGCCACCCGAGACAGTGGCGCTCTCTATGGCTGTCCCCGACCCCAGGACTCAGCAAAACTACCATCTTCCCATTGATCAGGAGGAGAAGCCCAGGCCAGAGGCTGTCAGGGCATAATGAGGAAACAGGAGAGGTCATGGTTGGAACAAGGAGACACATACCCGCTCACCAGGAAAGGTCATCTCCGGGTTAGAGGTGATGGTAAGTTTGGCAAGAGCCTGGGCTGCCTTTGTCTGCCCAACATCAGTGCCTTCCAGGGCCAGCGGGAGCAGAGCCTGCCGGAAGAGTCCCGACCCTGTTAATGCCCAGCTGGGCCTGGGAGTGTAAGGTCCAACCCTAACTGCATCATCAAGCATCAACCCTAACTGCACCATCCGTCTTACCCCTCCTCGGTCTGAGACTACTCCCAGCCCAGACTCTTCCTCACTCTGAGGCCTCTCATTAAAACTGCCCCAACCCTTCCTCATCCACCTATTAAGTACTAAACATGGGTTGTGCTGGGCCCTGGGGCCACAGAGGAGGCAAACTCAGGATCTTTATGGGCCCAAAGCACTGAGGGACTCTGAAGAGCCTGTCCACATCAGCATCACTCCACCGGCAGAAGTGTCCCCAAGGCCAGCGGCCACTGAGTCATGTTTTATAGGTGGATGGCTCAGGGTCAGGAAAGAGTCAGCAACCAGCTTACCTTGCCCCCTCCCTGGGCAACCACAGTACCTCGATCCTCCACCTCTTCCACCAAAGCCAGGAAGACCCTGCAGGGAGAAGACAAGGTGGGTGGGTGGGTCAGCCCACGGCTCTGACAGGCAGGCACTCCATTCTCAGGCTAAGGGAAGGAAGGCAGCCAAGCGCTCTAAGACTCCCCCAGCACAGGCCCCACCCCTACAGGCGTGCTGGAGTTAGCAGAGGCAGGCTGGCTTACCTGGACAGCAGCTCCCTACAGGAGTTGGTCAGCACGGGACTCTCCGTCTTCACCATACACGTCATGGCTGACACCACACCCGCAGCCAGCAGCTTCTTCACACGAGCCCGCACAAAGCTTGGTTTGTCCTGCGAAAGGAGGCAGTTTAGGAGGGGGCCGGAGCTGACTGGATAGGGAAATGTGGACTCTTCTCACGGCAGAGACTGAGGACCATGTAAACCAACAGCCCAGGCAGAGCTTGGAAACAGCTGGTTTAAAGGAAAGCTTTCTGCTGAGGATGAATCACCCACCCAACTGCTGCCCAAAACAGGTACCCCCAGGCCCTCCTAGTGGACCCCTACCTTAGGATGCTGCTCAGGAACATGCTGCTTGGCATACTTGGCCAGCTCCACCATCTTGGGGTCAGGCTCCTCATAGTCGTAGCTGTTGGTGCAGTTGACCAGGGCCGAGGCCACCGCAAAGAGCACCGACCTCTCCTCGGACTGGCCGGAAGAGAGGGGCATTCAGCAGGGCAGTCCCAGCCGGGCAGCATGGCAGAGTGCCGCTGAGCACAGCCACCCCCACGGCCCCACCTGGAACCTAGGGTGACGCTGGGAACCTGCCCCAACCCCAGACTCAGAGCTCAAGCCCGGCTCTTCACTCCCCCGGGGCGACTGTGCTTCCAGACACTGTAGGCACCAAGGCCACACAAAGCAGCCAGCTGGCTCTGCCTCCCCGGCATCACAAGGGGCGCTGGTGAGACCTGCCAAAGCCTGGTAAGCTGCCATCCTAGATCCTGCCCCAGGCTGACAATAGGGACCCGCAGAGCTACCCTGCTGAGCTGGAACAGGGCCTTCAGAGCAGCCTCGTCCTCCACAAATTCTTCCTTGACGTCGGCATCAAAGGTGAGGTAGGCCAGGCCTTCCACCGCCCAGCGCCGAGTGCCCGCGTCAATCTGGTCATTGCATAGCCACCTAGGGACGCGTATGACGGTGGATGACCATCAGAGGTGGGAAGCTGGAGCCAGACACGGTGGTGCGTGCCTGGAAGCCAAGCACTCGGGAGGCAGAGACAGGAGGGTCACAAGTTCTAGGACAGCCTGGGCTTAGTGAGACCCCCATCTCGGAAAAAACAAACTCCAGAAGAGCAAGCAGAAGCAGGAAGGGGTAACCTGGACGAGGAGGGAAGCCAGGGGCTGGGCCACTGTGACATGGTCTGGGATTTGCCTGAGGGAAAGCATTACCCTGCCTGCCCCTGACAGCAGGAAACAGACGGTCCGCCTTCCACCCACCCCCCTTCTTAAAAGCTGTGTGTGCGCGCGTGTGCGTGTGCGCGTACATGTGCACGCACCTCTGCACATGCATGGAGCCAGAGGAGGGTGCAGTGTCCTTCCCTGTCTCTTTCTCCTCCCAGGTCTCTCACTGAAGGAAGCCCCAGTGAGCCTTCTGTCTTGCCACACAGCAAAGGAGCTACAGGTGCCCAGCCGGCCTCGCCCAGCCTCTTAACATGGGTGCCTGAGGCCCTCCCACCTACACCCACTGAGCGCCTCTCCGGTTGGTCCCACACCCTCCCTCCCTCCCTTAAGATCAGCCCATAAGTGGGGAAACACCACTCACTTCCGGCACTGCTTGGCCAGTTTGAGAGTAGAGCCTTCGGCAAACTGCTTCATGCTAAAGTCAGTCCCTCCAGCTGATCCGAGCTTACAGAGTCCCTGGGGGAAGAGAACGAGACCAGAAGTTTGGTGCCTAGGATGGAGACAGCAGCCTGGCGCTTGCCCGGTCCTCTGTCATGGCTCTTGGAGGACCACAAACCTTAATTAATCAACAACCTCTCCACAGGCAACACACGGAGGGCTAGGCAATAATCATCTACTGAGGCGGCCACAGGACAGTGCCTGGGAGAAACAGACACACTGGCTCCCTAGTACACTGAGCCCTTTCTACACCCATTCCCAATGTACACTGAGCCCTGTCTACACCCATTCCCAATGTACACTGAGCCCTGTCTACACCCATTCCCAGTGTACACTGAGCCCTGTCTACACCCATTCCCAGTGTATACTGAGTCCTTTCTACACCCATTCCCAGTGTATACTGAGCCCTGTCTACACCCATTCCCAGTGTACACTGAGTCCTTTCTACACCCATTCCCAGTGTATACTGAGTCCTTTCTACACTCATTCCCAATGTACACTGAGCCCTTTCTACACCCATTCCTATCTTATACTGAGACCAGTTCTGTCCCTTTCATGTCATACAAAAAGCCCTTTGTAGCTGGGCAGTGGTGGCACACACCTTTAATCCCAGCACTTAGGAGCCAGAGGCAGGTGGATCTCAGTGAGTTCGAGGCCATTCTGGTCTACAGAGTGAGTTCCAGGACAGCCATGACTGTAACACAGAGAAACCTGTCTTGGAAAACCAAAAAAAAAAAAAAAAGTCCTTTGTGCCAGATAGGGTGGTTCACACCTGTAATCTCAGCCCTTGGAAGGTAGAGGCAGAATGATCAGAAGTTCAAGGCCAGCCTCAGCTCTACAATGAGTTTGGGGCCAGTCTGAGCTACATGAGACTCTGGCTCAAAAGAAAAAGAAAAAGCCCCGAACAAGTACTTTAGCCATGGCCTAAATTCTTACAAGACAGAGAAACCCAGGCCAAATTGCTGTGGAATAATCCTCTTGTACACTGTAAAGATTTGTTACTTAAATTGGTTTAATAAAATGCTGATTGGCCAGTAGCCAGGCAGGAAGTAGAGGTGGGGCCACCAAACTAAGAGTGCTGGGAAGAGGAAGGGCGGAGTCAGCAGCCTCCAGTCAGCCACTGAGGAAGCAAGACATGTAGAAAATGAGGCAACAAGCCACGAACCACGTGGCAAAACATAAATAAGAAATGTGGGTTAATTTAAATGTAAGAGCTAGCTAGTAATAAGCCTGAGCCATTGGCCAAGCATTTATAATTAATATAAGCCTCTGAGTGGTAATTTGGGAAGCGACTGCCAGGTAGACTGCCAGTTATGATCAGGCGTACAGGACAGAAAGCTCCACTTCTGGTTACAAAGAATTGCCTGTGCTGATTGGTTTCTTTGTTAACTTTACACAAACTGGAGTCATCTGGGAAGAAGGAACCTCACTTAAGAACTGCCTCCATCAGATTGGCCTGTAGAAAGGCCCAGGTGGCTGTGAGTGGTGCCATCTCTGGGCAGGTGATTCTGAGGTGTGTAAGAAAGCAAACTGAGCAAGCCATGAGGAACAAGTCCATAAGCAGTGTTCCTTCATGGTATCTGCTCCAGTTCCTGCTCCCAGGTTCCTTTTCTAATGTCAGCTGTGACATGAAATAAGCCCTTTCATCTCCAGCTGTTTTGGGTCGTAGTGTTTATCACTGAAGCACACGAGGGCGGTGCCCATGGAGAACCAGCCCTGCAGGGCTGGCTACCATGGCTCGTGATGTCTAGAAAGGTCCAGCTGTGCAGTTTCTGCTTTTCCATGGGCCTTTCTAACCAGCAATGGGACAGGATGAGATGCCCTGCATTCCTAGACAGTCTGTACCTGGATCATCTCCCCACTTGATCACAGCCCTTCAGTAGCCCTAGGGAGGCCCTGGGTACACTTTTGCCAACAGTGCCGAGACAAGCCCAGGAGACACCAGCTGACCAGTGCCCTGTCTGCCTGCCCACCCAGGCCCCCAGGAGACACCAGCTGACCAGTGAGTGCCCTGTCTGCCTGCCCACCCAGGCCCCCCAGGAGATACCATCTGACCAGTGACCTGTCTGCCTGCCCACCCAGGCCCCCAGGAGACACCAGCTGACCAGTAAGTGCCCTGTCTGCCTGCCCACCCAGGCCCCCAGGAGACACCAGCTGACCCGTGCCCTGTCTGCCTGCCCACCCAGGCCTCCCGACTCACCACTAACGCTCTGATGCGGATGCTGTCCTTCTCACTGCTCTTGTACAGGTCCTTGAGCAGAGAGACGCCGTTGGCCGTGATGAATGAGGCCCGCTTGGCTTTGCCGGCTGCATGGATCAGCGCCTCCACGGCCACCAGCTGTTCTTCCTCCTTCTCAGAGGCACACAGAGCGATCACACTCTCCATGACGCCGCTCAGCTCCAAGGCCCGGTTGCCGGCGTCACACGGGCCCTGCAGGAGGCAGGACACTGTCTGGATGGCCCGCAGCTTCCCGGCCAGCCCTTGGCCCTCAAACCAGCTCCTGAGGGGCACAGAGTGACAGCTGTCATGCAAAGCACATAGAAGGGGCCTCTTGTTCCCAGCTCCTCTAGCTATACTGGGTGGGCACTGGGTGCTACTTGGCCAAAAACAGCCAGAAAAACTGCCAAAGGGAAGACTGGCCATTTCACAACAGCGATCACCGATTTCCATTCCCTGCCCTCTACCTGAGAGGCTATTATGACATATTTGTTGCACTATTGGAAAATCAAGGTGAAAAGGTTCGGGTGCAGTCACTCTGGAACGAGGAGGAGGTTTGGGCCAGGCACAGTGACATACAACTACATGTCCTGGCTACTCTGAAGCCCAGGAGTTCTAGGCCAGCCTAGGCTACACAGCAAGATTCCCATCTTAAAACAACAGCATGTTGCTGGGCATAGTGGCACACAACTTTAGTCCCAGCATTCTCGAGAGGCAGAGGCAGGTGGCTATCTGTGAGTTCGAGGCCACCCTGCTCTACAGAATGAATTCTGGGACAGTGAAACCCTGTCTCAAAAAACAAACAAACAAAAAACAATAGGGTGTGGTTGTCTGAATGAGAATAGCCTTCATAAATTCATATATTTCAATGTTTGGTCTGCAGTTAGTGGAACTGTTTGGGAAGGATTAGGAGGTTGGCCTTGATGGAGAAGGTATCTCTGGGGGTGAGCTTTGAGGTTTCCAAAGCCCACACCATTCCAAGTTAGTTCTCTCTCTCTGACTCGTGGCTGCCTCGACATGTAAGCTCTCCATTATTGCTTCAGTGCCATGCCTATCTGCTGGCTGCCAGGCTCCCTGCCATGATGGCTATGAATTCTACTCACCCTCTGAAACTGGAAGCCCTCAATAAACTCTTTTATGAGTTGCCTTGGTCATGGTGTCTCTTCTCCGCAATAGCAAAGTAACTAAGACATGGGGTGGAGGTGCTGGGGATCGATCACTCCCCTCCATGCAGAAAGCCAGTCACTTTTTCGATGGTACCCCTGGCACCCCGGCAGTGGGAGAGAGGCAGACTGCCTCACCTGATGTAGTTCTCACAGAGTCGGTGGAAATTCTCCCTCTCGGCATCACACTTCAGGTCATCAAACAGCTTGCTGAGGAGGATGGAGGCGCTCATGCGGCTGTTTGCCGTCACTGTGAGCTCCCCAGCGGTGTCCTGCAGGGAGCCCCCCACCTCCAGAATCTTTTTCAGACCTGGAAAGACACCCC
Organism: Peromyscus leucopus; assembly: GCF_004664715.2. Lineage (NCBI taxonomy): Eukaryota > Metazoa > Chordata > Mammalia > Rodentia > Cricetidae > Peromyscus > Peromyscus leucopus. The sequence continues at coordinate 124,238,822 of NC_051063.1, read as the reverse complement.
ATTTAGACAGCAGAGCACTGGCGCCAAGCCCTAAAGGTAGAGACAGCCTTGGAGACGCAGAGAAAAGCAAGAGCACCTCTCTGTCAGCCAGGAAGGTCAGAGTTCCAACAGTGACACAGCGGTGTGAAGCCATGGGGGGAAACAGAAGCAGGCGCCAAGGATCACTGCAGAGGGCTGGTCAGGCAGGGCCTTGGCAAGTCCTTTCTTATTTATCTTTTTGGAAAATGAGGATTCTAAATCGCTATGTTATGATTTAATTGTCTTTTTCTCTTAGTGTAGTAGCAGTAATGCACAGTCACGAAGAAAAACTTCAAACAGGCCAATGAGATGGCTCAGCAGGTAACGGTGCTTGCCACCAACTCTGATGACTTGAGTTCGATCCCCAGGACCCACACAGTAGAAGGAGAGAACCAGTCTCTGCATGTTATTCTGACTTCTGCAGTCATAGTATTTGAACACACACACATACACACACACACAGTGTGTGGGGAGTAATGGGGGAGAGAGAGATTTAATAAATAAAAATGTTTTAAATAAATAATGCAATTAAAAAAAAAAAAGATGACACTGGAGCCAGGCGTTGGTGGCGCACGCCTTTAATCCCAGCACTCGGGAGGCAGAGCCAGGCGGATCTCTGTGAGTTCGAGGCCAGCCGGGGCTACCAAGTGAGCTCCAGGAAAGGCGCAAAGCTACACAGAGAAACCCTGTCTCGAAAAACCAAAAAAAAAAAAACCAAAAAAAAACAAAAAAAAACCACTGCCTTTCAATTGACCTTCTTCAGGGCTGTGCAATGCACATGCATTTGTACAGACACAGACACACACACACACAGACACACACAGACACACACAAATGGAGGGTCTTCGTGCTCCCTACAGGGACTATAAGGCCGTCGGAGGGCAGTTCAGGGCAAGCACACTGCCGTATACAGTTGCTACTTTTCTCAACACTCCCACAGAAAGGCAAGTCTCAGTCAACCAAGCAATTTTTTTCTAAACTACATCACCTACCTTGATCAATGACCCAGAGTGTGAGGCTGTTGTTGGGGTCCTTCGGAGATTTCCGGGGTACCATTTTAATGAGGAGGGTCAGGGCATTGTCACGGCCTTGGCCGGAGACTCCCACCTCAGTCAGGAGCTCCAAGAGGTTGCTGATGAGGACCTTCAGCTCCCGGGCAGGGTCTGGCAACAATACACATCGGTGATCAATGTCTGCGACATCATGGGTTCAGTCCTCCACACCAAGGACAAGATAACACAACCGAAAACATTACATTAGTGGTCTCCACAGTGACCAGCCCTGGGTGACTACGGAACCCCTCAACAGCCAGAGAGACACAGGCAAAGGAGGCTTCCCTCCGGGGTTCTGAGCTCAGTTTTCTCCTTAAGCACCTTGGCTATCAGAATCCAAAGGAAAAGCTGGGCGTGGAGACATGAATCTATAATGTCACACACTTGAGAGGCGCTCGGGTCCACGGTGAGACCTTGTCTCAGCAAAACAGAAGAATCGGGTCAACCATCGCCACTAAGCCCCCCTCCTGAACAACCCGGAGCTACAAAGCTCATCCTGAAAGAATTGGCCGGGCGGGTTCAGCTCCATGCATCCCCTCCACAACAGTACCTATCATCCAAGGCACCAGACCTGCTTCCACTCACCCACAATAATGGCACCTTCTTTGCCCCGGAAGCCTTTCTTGACGCCTTCCTTGAGGGCGTCAACCATAACCTGCAGCAAGTGGCAGGCCGCCAGCGACACGGCCTGGTTTTCCACACCCAGGATGGAGACCACTCTCCGCGTTCCCAGGACACTCAGGGTTGCCACTGTCTACGGTGGGAAAGAATCGGACACAGGCTTGGTCGGTAGAGGGCAACCATGTTGATTCCTAACGGTGAGTGAGTGAGTGCGGCCAGAAAGTGAGCAGACACCTGGGTAGATGGGCCAGCTCCAGGAGAAAAGGAAAGTAGGTCTGGCAGTATGACCTGGGGTCGTGCCATGCTTCCTGTCAGAAAGGATCTAAAGAAAGCATCCCGTTTGGTGGTGGTGGCATACACCCGCCACCCCAGACAGAGACAGGACAGCAGCCAGTTCTAGGACAGCCAAGGCTCCAGACAGACAGACTGAAGTAATAACTAGACCTCTCCACACCACCTACCCGAGACTGGTGCTCAGAGCAAATGCCGACCAGGGTGCGCAGGGCTGCCAGCATGAGGTCGGTCTCTCCGGTGTCCAGCAGCTGTTGCAGGAGCTGAACCCCATTGCTCCGGAAGATCTTCTCAGCTCCTGCATCCTCTCGGGCCAGGACCACAAGGTTCTGAGAAGCCTATGCCAAAGGAAACACGTGGTAACGTTGACTACATACATCCAAGGGCAGGGCAAGCGGAGACTCTGTGCTCTGGACCTCACTGCTTCTCCTTAGCCAGGCAGGAATTTCACCCCCTGGAACCTCGGCTTCCTTCTCTTCAGGGAGAAAGGAGAGCCCGGTCTCGTGGGTGACGGGTACAGCGGGGTCCCTGGCGGGGCTTGAAGAGCAAGGACAGCACCTCAGTCACACGGTGTGCCAGCTCCTGGCTCCAGGGTGGCCACCAGGGTGCTCTGTGGACACTAGTTCTCTTTCCTTGCTTCACACGAAGGACCCAGTCCCCAACAGCTCCTACGCGGGAGGCATGGCCTGGGGCTCAGCCTACAACACAGCAGGCCAGCAGGACTCCTGAGGCCCATACCGGTAAGCAAAGGGGTATGTACGGAAGCCCGAGAGGCTCACTCCAGGGCCTATACCTTCTGCTTCTTCTCTGTGCCTTTCTCTTTGGGGTCCAGCAGTATCTGAAACATCTGTTCCACTTTGGCATCTGTTGAGGACATGTACCGCACCTATGACAAAGCACAGGATAAATCATCTTTCTTGGCCAGACATGTCATATTTCCCATGAGTCCTCCCTGGCTCTCCTCCCTGGGAGGCTCAGAGCGCAAGGCCAATAGCTAGGAACCATGGCAGGCAGGAAGAGACTTGCCAGGCATCTCCTCCTAAACTTCCCTGGGCTGTTTTCCTGTCTGAACTTCTTCCTGCTTGGGCAATAAAGCCTGCTGATGCTAAAGGAAGTGCCTTCAGAAGGAGAGGCATCTTGTCAGCCACAGGAAGCCCACTCACGGTACCGTCAACTAGACTACTGCAGCGGAACGTGTGAGCATGCTACTCTGGCACTGGACTTGCCAGCGACGTGCAAGAGACCAGGAAGGTTGTGAGGTAGTTGCTAACACACCCTTTGATGCCTTGCGTGTGCACGCCTGTGTGTGTGTGTGCATTTGTATGTGTATGTGTATTAAGTCAAAGTATTTTTTGAAAGCCTCCTTAATCCCATTTTTTTCTTCCATTGTTACCATATTCGTAAACACCACAGACAGACAGACACAGACACACAGACACACAGACACACAGACAGACACACACACACACACACACACACACACACACACACTGTTTTTCTTTCTTTTTTTTTTTTTTTTTTTTTTTTTTTTATGTAGACCAGACTGGCCTTGAACCCACAAAGATCTGCCTACCTCTGCCTCCTGAGCCCTGGGATTAAGTGTGTGCCACTACACTTGGCCTTTGGTGTACATTTTTAACAGGCTTTGTATGTGTGTTTCTTTCAAGACAAGGTTTCTCTGTGTGGCCTTGGATGTCTAAGAACTTGCTCTGTAGACCAGGCTGGCCTTGAACTCCCAGAGTTTAGCAGAGTTTCCCAGAGTTTTGTTGTACAACTTTAACAACATTTTTCATTGTACTTACACATGTTTACCCAACGTGCCCAGACATGATATACCATATGGGTCACTAGCTCAGTGGTAACAGTACTTTCCTGTGTGTATTACTGCATACTTCACTTTTCCATCCACCAAACGGCAGAGCCCTCTCTCTGTATGATCCACTTTTCAAGAACAACAACACTGATCTCATCTGTTTAAGTTTTTCTCTCCTTGCTGGGCATTTAGGCAAGTTCCAAGTTTCTCATACTATAAACAAGACTGAAATAAAAGTCAGATGCCTGAAATCCCAGCACGTGGGAGGAAGTCAAGGCCATCCTCAGCTACACAGCAAGTCCAGGACCAACCTAGGTTATATGAGACCTTGTCTTTAAAAAAAAAAAGTAAAAATAAAAATGTTTTTGGAAGCAGGAGAGTCAGGGCCAGCTTCAGGTATGGAGTAAATCTAAGGTCACCGTGGGCTAACTAGGTTACAAGATTACAACCCTGACATGCATTGCAGCCTACCATCCCTAGCTGCTGTGAGAGTACACACACACACACACACACACACACACACACAGCCACATGGCTTTCATACCTGCCTCACTCTTTGCCAAGTGTATAAACTTCTACATGCCCCAAACAACCGTCCTTTTAATTTGATTTCCTCCAACAGGCTGAGCATTATTAATGCGTGTTTGCTACCAGCGGCTCCTCTCTGGAACACTGTCTCTACACCCTTGACCCAGACCCGGGCAATGCCCAACCTCTCTTCCATCTTTCACATACCTTCTCCTGAATCTGACCCCCAATGTTCCTCAGGGACTCCTGGAAAACTTTGTTCTTGGGCTCTAGGCTCACACATCTCTTCAGGTCAAGGACAGCCTGGTCCAGGCGGCCCAGCTTCTCTAGGGCTTGGCTTCGGCGATAAAGGGCTTTGACATCCCCGCCGTCCTTTTCAATGGCTGAGCAGAAACAGGAGCTCTGTCAGCACCCAGGAGGCCACCATCTCCAGGCAAGAGCAGGAGGGAAAGATCTTGAGGGCCAGAGGAAGGTGGGGGTACGAACGTGGAGCTCGGTGTTTCAGCCTCAGAAAAGGTGAGGGTAGCTGCAGAAAAGCAAAGGCCGGAGAAGTGGGAAAGCCAAGTAGAAAGAGAAGGTCTGGGACCAAAGGAGGAGGAGCCCTTGCCCACCACAGAAGACCCCCAGCGCCCTATGAGGGCCCACACCCCCTACCTTTAGATGCCTCTGACTCTGCTTTATTGTAGTCTTCCTGTAAGAGAAGGATCGGGAGCCTGAGAGGGACTGATCGAGTAGCAATGGGCACCCTTGTTCTGATGACTCCCCCACTTATCGATGCCCAAAGACATCTGGCAACCGTGGGTAGCGGCTAGGAAATGTCCAGCTCGAGCGCAAGCTGCAGCGGCTACGGGCAACCCCAGGCCCAGGTAGAACCAACCCGACCCCCGACCCCCGACCCCCTCACCAGCTTGAGGTGGCAAGCAGCCCGGTTTCGGTGCAGAATGGCCTGGTCCTGGGGCGTCGCGCCGAGACTCAGGGCCTGGGTGTATGCGGTCAGGGCACCCTCGTAATCGCCGCATTTGAACAGCTCGTTGCCCTCCTTCCGCAGCTGCTCGGCAGAGCTGGCCTGTGGAGAGAGAAAGGCGGTGGGCAGAGCCCGGTCCGGGGACAGTCCCGTGGAGGGCTAGGATGAGGTGACGGCGGCCAGGAGCGAAGGAGGGATGTCACGGGAGGAGCAGTATGCACCCCGGGGTCGGGAGATCGGGGCTCGGGAGTCCCTTGGACCACTCACAGTCATGGCGAAGCTGAGCTCCGGGGCCGGCGCAGGAGCAGTCTCTGGAGCAAAGGTGGCCCCGGGATCGGGAAGATGCCGGGGGCTGCTCCGCCCCAGCGCTGCGTCGGGGTTACGCCAAAGAAGGCGAGGCCAAGGCAAGGTTGCAGCGGTGCGAGGGCCGGGAGCTCGGCCGCATTGCGCAGGCGCAGGCGCAAGCGCAGGCTCAGGGACGCTGCTAGTGTGTCCCCACTGGGACCCGTAGGGGGCGCGCGGCGGAGGCCCGAAGGGCAGGGCGGCGGCGGCGGCTGGCGTCTTGGTGTCCCCTCCTCCGTCCCCGACCGCGGCAGAAGTGCACGAAATCTGCGGTCATCAGTGCCACCAGAAGAAGACCGTAGAAGCCCAGTGCGAGGAGCGGGCCTGGCCCCCTGTGGGAGAGGGACGAGAATCAAGAGCGGACACTGGCTGCGACAGGTCTGGGGTTACGGAGCCCAGAGCGTCGGAGAAAGCGCGCCATAAACACAGACTGCATACGCATATTTTGCGTACAAATTTGGGAGCTCGCAGGTATCTTGAAGACGAACGCAGCCAGCTTCGGAATTAAACCCCCCACGACAGTATGTGTAACCCATGGACTACAAGATCCTCTCTGTTGGCACCGTACAAACCCTCAAGTCCCGCAAAAACATACAGCAGCCTTGGTTTACCTCTTACTCCTTCAGACTTGTTTGTAATCAGGGACTTCCTCTCCGCTAATCCGGAAGCTACAAGCCTTCCACCGCAGAATTTAAGGACAGAGCCCAAGACACTGGGAGCACCCTGCCAGTGCGTCCTGTGGATCTGGGGGCAGAGTTCTCACCTGAGGATGGGTGGGGGCTGGAGAGTAGACAAGTTGACTTGGTACAGGGCCTCAAATTCGTCGCGAGTACAGCAGGAACCCCCGGCAGCCTGCAGGTGGCAACAGTAAGCTTCCTCGGGAGTGTCAGAGAGGCGGGGACAGAAGAAACCCGGGTAGTGGCGGCCGTCAGCGTCCCGTGTGGTTTGGCACAAGTGGGGGTGGTGAGCCAGTGCTGGAGAGAAGCAAGACGTCTGTCGAGAAGGGAGGTTACCCGCACCCCCTTCGCCCGGTTCAAGGTGCAAAGTGGGGTCCAAGTTTCTTCACTCTTCACCACCAGCTTCCCCGGCAGCCCAGATCGCCCTCAGAAGATAGGGGAAGGGTTGTATACCTGAGAGGTCGGTAGGATGGGCAAGGTTCATCCAACTGAAAAGCAGTAGCAGCCCCACAGACAGGCCCGTCAGTGGAGGCCCTGGACTCCTCCTCTGGAGGCCCATGAGAAGTTACCTCCGCCTCAGCCGTAGTCCTAGGAATCCAGTGTGTGTCCTAAGCCATGACTACCAACAATAAGTAACATGAAATGAAAGTCCCGAGACCCCGTAGGGGTGGACCCTCCTCCATCACGGGCTGCTAGAGAGATGAGAACAACTGGATGCTTATCATCGACTGGGAACTGTGAGGCCTCTGGCTCCAAACGGCCTACGATATCTAAGCAGAAGGAAGGACCGCCTCAGAGGACTGGGGATGCCAGGTGAGAGAGAAGCTGAGACATTGTCCTGAAAAAAATGAACACATAAAATAAAGCCAAAAATGTTTCCATCTATCCATTCTCCTACTTCTAGGCTGCTACAGACACCTCGGGGATTCTGACCATCCCATGTCAGGCCCCAGAGAGCTCCGGTCAGCCTGCCGAGCGTCCCTCCATACTACAGCGACTTGGCAACCCCCAAGCCTATCAGAGAGTCCTATCATTAAACTCCCCTCTGAGCATCATCTCTCCGGTTGTTGGCCCAGACACAAAAGTTACCGGCCCGACTGGAATGCGCTTAGCAGCTGGCTACCTCTGTTTCTCAGACAGGCCTTTGGGGAGACTCCCACGTCTCACTTACCCTTCATACTTCAGAGCTGCCAACACTAAGAAAGAGAAGTTTCCCCCAGAAGATCCAAAGTTCACTGGCCAGTGGAGGGTGATTCTAGTGCCTAGCCAAGCTAGGCAACATTATGTTCCTGAAACAGCAGGGGCAAGACTCACCACCTCAGAGGCCCACAGCAGAAGTCTGGGGACCGAAGCAGGCTCCCTTATGGTATAAGAGATGAATGCAAACAGTTTCTTAGAAACAGCGCTGCCTCCCGGGAGCCTGCGTCTGAAGCAATTAGGCAGGACTTCTAGTTCAGGATCCAATTCTCCAGAAGGTCAAGACGTAGTGTCTCTAGGGCTCAAATGTAAGGCTCAGATGCCCATAGTAACAGGGACAGTCCCTGTGGGGAGACCTATGTTTGGAGAACTTTGAAAATGTTCTGGGCATCGAATGGTTGTAGACAGCCCTTTTTCTCCTCGAAGAAGATGTCTCTGCCTCCCAGGCTAGATGAACTGGGCTTTCTCTATGGTCCCATGGCTACCTAGGCCCTCCAGCTCTGTACTCAGAACTCCTTGAGGCCATTACCTTGGTTCTTGTTTGTCTTCCTTCTCTCCACAGACTGTTAGTTCTCAGAGTGCCAGGATACTATGTTCTTGAGACTGGAGCCAAGTACACCCCACCAGCCATGATTATTGAAGGCCACTTCCTTCCTTCCTTCCTTCCTTCCTTCCTTCCTTCCTTCCTTCCTTCCTTCCTTCCTTCCTTCCTTTTTTGTTTTTGTTTTTTCGAGACAGGGTTTCTCTGCATAGCCCGGCTGTCCTGGAACACCATCACTCCAGAGAGTTCCACCTCCCTCTGCCTCCTGAGTGCTGGGATTAAAGGTGTGCACCACCGCCGCCAGGCTGAAGGCTTTTTTCTATGCCGGGGATCTCAGCCTTTGACGAACCTCCACTGAGACTGGGGTCTTGCATTTAAACTAAGGCAAGAGCCGGATAAAAAGCTGGGGGTGGTAACTCACACCCGTTGTGCTGGAGAGGCAGAAACAGGAAAGTCCTCGGAAACTAGTTGGCTAGCTAGTCTTGCTGAATACCTGAGCTGCTACAGTTTCAAAGAGAAACCTTGTCTCCAAAACTCAAGGGGAGACCCATGGCCGCTCTACGCCACACGCACACGCGCCCACACGCCTAACACGCAAGGTGTGTGTGGTGGCTACAATAAAGAAATGACAGCTTCTTAGAATCAACGCTGTTCTCCGAGCCTCCGATGCGCCAGGGGGCGCTGTAGCTGATCTATCCGGACTCCGGGGCTTCAGTCTCCCGCGCCACCCACGCGATGGGCTCCGAGGCAGCTCAGCTGCTGGAGGCTGCAGACTTCGCCGCTCAGAAACACCGGCAGCAGCGACGGAAAGATCCCGAAGGGACTCCCTACATCAACCACCCTATCGGTGGGCCCGCCGGTTGGGGAGCAGTCCTCGCGGCGCGTGGCGGGTGGGGACCGGCTGGGACCGGAACACCAAGGGTGTACAAATTACGGAGCGCCTACTGAGTCCCAAGCTTTGTGTCAATCACTTTTCATGCGTTGTGCCGCGGCAGCCTCCCCAGGGGCAGCAGGCGGAATCGGCCCCTTAGTGCAGGCGATATCCCAAGAGGGTTGACTTTCCAAGGTGCCCCAGCTGGTGACGGGCTACACCTGGCTCTCCGCTGTGGCTCCGTCTAGTCTGACTTGTGCTTTGCCCCGTCAGGTGTGGCCCGGATCCTAACCCATGAGGCGGGAATCACAGACATTGTGGTGTTACAGGTAACTTGACCCGTCTCTGCACGGAGGCGGGTGTGGGAACTGGAGTACTGTGGAACGATGGGTGCCCTTTGGCTGGTAGGCTGCTGTCACTGGGCTGAATGGGAGCCTATCCCCAGGCGGCCCTGCTCCATGACACAGTAGAAGACACAGACACTACCCTGGATGAGGTAGAGCTGCACTTTGGAGCCCAGGTTCGGGGCTTGGTGGAGGAAGTAACAGATGACAAGACTCTGCCCAAACTGGAAAGAAAGCGGCAGCAGGTGGAGCGAGCACCCCACAGCAGCCCAGGGGCCAAGCTGGTGAAGCTGGCAGACAAACTATACAATTTGAGGGACCTGAATCGCTGCACCCCTCAAGGTATGCTCCCCTATTGCCTCTGAGGGGAGAGGGAGGGATGCCCAGCTTCTAAAAACACGAGTTGGTCAATTTCCCAGAAATAAAGGAGAGTGGGGTCGGGGGTGGTCTTAGTGCCTCAAACTAAACCTAGAACAGTCTTCTTCCACAAAGTGGGAAAAGTTACTGGGTCATTGAGAAGTTGTCAGGTCGTTTCCCGCAACCCATGCATGGCCTTGTACCAAAAGTCCTCCAGGACACAGGCAAACGCCCGTGCTGGCCTTGACGCCACCTGGGCGGGCGGGTCTCTGTCCACTCTTGTGCAGGATGGTCAGAACATCGAGTCCAGGAGTACTTCGAGTGGGCGGCACAGGTGGTGAAGGGGCTCCAGGGAACGAACCAGCAACTGGAAGAGGCCCTCAAGCAGCTCTTCGAGGAGCGAGGGCTGACTCTTTGAGCCGCGCTTGGTGACATCCTGTGGCATGGCTCCAGCAAGGCCCAGGCAAGAGGGGATCCTTCCTGCAGCATTTCAGAGCCTCCCCGGCTCTCACATTCCCTCCCTCAGCTCGTACATTACAGGCTAAAAACGTCTGCATTCTTACTCAGCCGAGCCCCCAGGGTGGGAATCAGATATACCCATCCATCCTTGTACTCACAGCCTTTCCTCAAGCCTTGGGTCTGTTTGCTGTGTTTCATGGTGGGACCTCTGGCCCTCCGGGGACTTAAGGTTGCGTGAGCTTTGGTTTATAAGCCATGGAAAATAAAGCACTTAGGGTAAAGCGTAAATTGCTGTTCCTCCTTCCCTGGTCTCCTGAGTGAAGCACCCACCCGCTACATACATGCTTCCAACTATGTGTCCCTTGCATCAGCTCCGTTAGGTTGAGAGCATCAACCCTTGGAGCATGGTGTCCTTATCACTGAGCTGGATTGTGTTGTTATGAAGGTCAGATGATGTAGGTGAGTAATCTGGAAAGCTCCCTTAACTCAGATAAACTGGGAAGGAATGCCACCACTTATGGCTGGGAAGAATAGAAATCCCAGTAATGTGGGAAGGCCTGGAAGACCTCAGTTTCCCATACACAAACTGCAGCGGGTTGCTCCGAGATTCATAGCCTATGCCTTGACCCTTAAAGATTGATGGTTTCCTGGGTTGCTAAGAGGCAAGAGCTTCCGGAGTACCCGGAAGTGGCCCTGACGTTTCCCCGCCCGTGGAGGTGGGTGGAGTCTGGAGGAGGCACAAAAAAAAAAAAAAAAAAAAAAAAAAAAAAAGGCCCCTGGAGCGGGATCTGACGCAGACCGGGCTGACACCCAAACGTCTACAATCCTGCCTCTGCTGGGTTATAGATTGCGCAACCATGCTTGGCCTCCACCGAAGGCTTCTTAAATTTCATCGGCCATTCAAAAATCTATAGTTTTTACCCTGAAGCTAACGTTGAGCAGCACTTGAAGTTTCCATTCTTAGCAAAACAGCTGCCTGAGCACACGCGCGCACATCGCAGGGCAGGCGCTGCGCACCCTCTTCTCGTTCATGACTCTAAGCCCCGTTGGGCGCCCAAGGCCGGTCCTTCTGGCTTCCCCTTTGCCTTTGGCGCCGGGCGCCGCAGTCTTTCCCCCGCTTCTCCGTCAGTCTAGCTGTTTTCTGCTCATGTAGTTATCTCTGACTGTTCCGATTTTTTCCCTAATATCTCTAATAGACAAGCCTGAGTGTTCAGTTTTGGTCTTTGATGTTCAGAGCAAACAGGAAGGAGGCAGGTAGGGTCTTTAGGAGCACTGGGGGTTTCTGCTTTCCTTAGCACCTTTGGGAGGGACATCATAATTCATCTCCAGGGCACAGTGAGCTCCGTTACTCTGGACTATACCTTCAGACTTTGACTTTTCCTTTGCAGAAGTGGTCCTCCATCTTTTGAAACTTTTTGTTTTGTTCCGAGAGCTCAGTGAAGTTGACCAAGGAGTCAGGGTGTTTTTTCTCATGCTGTTCCACAGGCAAGTCTGCATGAAGAAGGTGTATGAAGACATTTTGCCCCGTGGCTTGTTGGGGTTTCCTTGACCCAGGCTGACAAAACTGCCTCTGCGTGAAACAAGCTTTTCCCTGGTTCAGCAGACTCTTCTTTCCCCAAGGTGAAAATAATGTGCCTCCCTCTTTAGTTTTTTGAGACAGGGTTTCTTTGTGTATCTTTGGCTGTCCTGGAACTCACTCTGTAGACCAGGCTGGCCTCAAACTCACAGAGATCCGCCTGGCTCTGCCTCCCAAGTGCTGGGATTAAAGGCATGGCCACCACACCTGGTCTCTTCCCTTCTTTTACACTGACCATTGTCTTCCCACACTAGAAAGGAGCCTGTGTGACCTAATCACCTCCCACAGGTGCCACCTCTTAATAGTATTTCATTTGAACTAACTCCAGAGGGACACTCATATTCAAACTATAGCATGCAATACTTACAAAGAAACTCAAGTGTTTCTTCCTCCAAGGGACTTTCTCACCCGCCAGTATCTAATCTTCAACTGTGTCACACTGTACATATTAAGAAGTCATCATCACCAGCCCTACTTGGGCTTCCTGTGTGCAGGCTATCCGAATCAACCAGGGAGTCCAAAGTCAGAAGCTGGACTACACCCAGTTGCTCCTAGCAACTTTTAGGATTTGGACTTTCCTTCCCACTGGGCCTACACAAAGCTGGCATTGTGGAAGAGTCCATCTCTCCTCCCTTCTCCCTGTGTGAGACTTGCCCTTTACACACATTTCTGTGAGGAGAGAACAGTTTTTCAGAGATCTCTAATTGAACTGCAAGCCTCACCCCCCCCCCTTCACTACATAATGTTTTTCCTCTGTGGTTTGTGTGTGGGAAGGCAGTTTAGTTTGACAGCTAGCGTTTGAGATGGAGTCTCAATGTTGCTCAAGCTGGCTCTAAACTCCTGGGCTTCAGAGACTCCTGCCTCTGCCCCCAGGGTAGCTGGAACGGAGGTGCCTGGCTTCACAAGGACCTTCTTAGTAACCACTACGGCAGCAACCAAGCCATTCCAGTTCAAGTTGGAGATGCTGTTGTCCAGGAATTCCTGCTTCTCTTCTTGCCCTGGAGAAGGCAGAGCCGGACTCTATGTGGGCCTGGACTCCCTGCAAGAGGATGAAGCGCCTCATGCTTGCCCGCCTTTTTCTCCGTGCTTCCAGCTAGATGCTCAGCCCTTTCCTCTTCATGGAACTGAATGTGTTTCAATGAGGAAGTCCTTCCCTTTCTGGTGGTGGAGGTTGTTTTGTTGTGTCCTGGTTCTACCGTAGACTGTTATCCTCACACCAGTAAGGTCTCAGTGCCAGAGCTCTGGACAAGGGCCACTGCTTGCCTTAAAATAGTAGGCACTCACTAGGCCGTTACTGAGACCAATTTGAGCCAGGTTATGGTGGCATGCACCTGTAATCCTACACTTGGGAGGCTGAGGCAGGAGGATTTCTATAAGTTGGAGGCCAGCTTGTGCTACCTGTCTTAGAAAACAAAACAGAGAAGAAAAAAAAAAACAAAACAAAAAACAAAGGAAATTCTTTGGCCCTTACTCCCAGAGATTGGTCCGAAGGCTATACTAGGAGTTGGTTTTTTTCCTCCTGTGCTCTAGAGCAAGCTTGTTTCTTGATCCAGTTACACACCGCCTTGCCTGCACATCACTGCCACACCCAGACTGAAGAGACAGCCCTGTTCAGGACAGGACAGGGACCTGCATTTTCCAGAAGCCACTCTGCTGCCTGGGCATCCTGAACAATACTGCCCTAAGTAATATTTACACATGTAAACACCAGCTGAGCACATGGTGCCTACCTGTGAGCCCAGCATGTGGGCAGCAGAGGCAGGAAGATGACAAGTTCAAGGCCAGCCTGGTTCTCTATGGCAAGTGTGGGTTGACCAGGGACACATTGCAAGACTCCCCCGCTCCCCAAATATTTTTGTGTGATTAACTTTACTGCACATCTAAGACCTTCAAAGAATATCCTTTATTCTGCTAATTTCCTAGGGGTTCACAGAGTCTCCCCTATCATTTGACTACAAAGCATATACCAGCAAATAACACTTGCTGTAACAGTGGCTTCATAGTCTTTCCTAAGGTGTTTAGGCGGTCAGGACAAACTTCCGCCCACACTTGTCCACAGCCCAGGCTCGGGGCTAAGCCTTCCCTCTCATCATCTCATTTCTTTCAGCAGGACATGACTGGAATCCATGTGACCTGAGACCAGCCGCATGCACTCTGGAGGGCTGCAAGAACTCAGCCCTGTCACTAGTGGATCTTTGGGTGACTGCTGGGCCGGTCCTAGTGGCGTTCTCTGAGGAGCCGAAGCGAGCTTTTCCCCTGCGGGGACTACTTTCTGCAAATACCTACCTGCACAGTCGTATTTGAACCTGGTTCCTAGAACATGCTTTCCTTTTTTTTTTTTTTGTGGCAAAATCCATTTTTTAGTCTTTCCCTCTATCATGTGTTAAGGTTTCATGTTGTCTAGAAAAGACCTTTCTACATCAGGTATAAAAATATATTTTCTTGCCAGGTGCGGTTGCACATGCCTTTAGTCCCAACATTGGGGAAGCAGAAGCAGGAGGGGGTCTCTGTGACTGACTGTGAGGCCAGCTTGGTCTACAGAGTGAATTCCAGGACAGCCAGAGCTACACACAGTGAGGCCCTGTCTCAAAATGTGTGTGTGTGTGTGTGTTTCTTGTTTTTTTTTCCCTCTAGACCTAGTTTTTTGGGAAACTGAGGTAGAGTTCTAACTAACAGATAGCTAGTTGTCTCAAAGAACTATTTATTAAATAATCCATCTCCCCCACCTCCCTGCACTTGAAATCATGCACACATTTCTGTGTGCCTGGGTCTGTCTGAACTCTGTGTTGCCCATCAGTCTCTCTGATCTGATCATGATGACTGAACTCATGCTGGCAGAGTCCAAGCCTTTGAGGACTCTGCCATGCAGTGCCTTGTGCCACCTTGGTACCATCAGCATACATCACCACTGCCTTTCAGAACTACTCACGTCCTCATCCTGTACTCTCCTAAATGAATGGCAGAACCGGCAGAAGTCCAAAAGGTGACAATCTCGCTGGAATTCCATTGATTTTATGGGCTGCTTTGGGAAGGAGCATGTACTGAGGCAACTCACAGAATGCCCTGCTGGGTCTTCAGTTGACACTGATATCTTAGGTAGCTTCTGGTTTAAAAAAAGTGGCAGTCATGATTCTTCTTTGTCTCCATCTGAATTGAGGGGTGGGTGATACCATGGCTCTGTACATCACAGCATGCCCCCGGCTAGGTTCTGACTCTCAGGAGAGTGCCTGTGCTGTTTGGTTCCTCACTGGTGACGGGGACCTTTGTCTAGACTATGATGCTTCTTTCTAGTCTCGGCTTACTAAGTCTTCATGAGAGATGGAGTTTCACTTTTACCAACTCTCTTTCACCATTTATAGACAAATTCTCTAGTAATTGAAGCTAAAATGAAGGCTCATCGAAGCATACAGCCTCCTAATTTTGTCTCCACCCTCTTCGTCCCACGCACCAGGAGAGTAGTGTTTCTAACGAAGATTATTAGCCTCTCAGCCTTCCACTGGACCCAGCATGGGTACCTTCCCAAGGTGCCCAAACACAGGACTCCTGGATGCTCTGTTTCCTTTCTAGGGAAAGGAAGTTGGCCAGGAACCCCACGACAGGAACTTGTGAGGAGAGTGGTGTGTGAGCTGAAGAAGACAGGAAGGGTGGGAGACACCTCTCACCCCCGCCACAAATCCGCACACCACCAAATGACCAGCGCAGAATGGGTGTGGGGTCCCGAAGTGCTCTCTGGCCTCTGGCCTTGATTTAGAGTCTCAGGCAAGTCCTTCCTGCCACCCAGCAGTCACTAGGCAGGGCAGACAGGCCCAGCGGCACTTTGAGCAGAGGCAGAGAACGGAAAGCGCAAAGCCCTTCAGCTCTTGGGAGAGTTCGGGATCCTTCCGCTCCTCCGCTCCACTAACAATGGGTCCTTCTGCCCCTTTTCCCAGAAGCACTCTGCCCTGTGCCTCATACTAGGCCGTGTGGGGTCTATGTCACATAGGACCCCCTAGAGCTAGCTCATAACTGCAGTCACCTGGCTCTGGGATGCTCCCCCTCAGCCTCCTTGACCTCTCCCACGTGCCCCCACTCTTCCTATGTCCCATTTTGGGAAAGGGATGGGAGCCTGAGCCTGTGCCCCGCTGGGCGCCCACTCACAGCCCAAAGAACCTCCTCTCCTTGTCCCACTGGCCTCTGCTCACCACGGGTGTGTGGGCTGTCCCAAACACAGAAGCAGCAATAGACAATGCAAGGGCAAAGCCCGGTCTGTCACAGTTCGGAGAGGCAGAACGGGATGTGGTACTAGTGTGACGTGTCCAACCCCATCTTGGTGTGAAGAGGCGGTCTCTGTGGATGAACTTTCTCTTCAGGCCACAAGAAGCCCTACCCTAACCCAAGCGGAGGCGGAAGGTGCCAATCTCCATGGGCTCCACAAAGATGTCCGTGCTGTTGGAGGGTGAGGCCAGAGGGTACAGCAAAGTCAAAGAGGTTGGCTGCAGGAATACCACCTCCAGGCCGTGGAAGAGGCTCCCCAGGGCCAGCTGTGGAGAAAGAGGAGGCCGGCTGAGCTGGGCACTGCCAACACTGGCCTAAGTTCTTCCTTACATCCTTTTTAAGACAGGGTCTCACACTGCAGTCCAGGCTGCCCTGGAACTCACAACAATCCTTTCTCAGTCTCCTGAGCGCTAGGGTGATGATACCGGAAGCTGCCGCACCTGGCTTTCTGTCAGATCCTTCGGTAAAGTAGCTGAGTCGGTGACACACAATTGCAACTCTTGGGAGGCAGAGGCAGGCCGCTCAGGAGTTCAGCTCAGCTTTGGCTACATAGTAACATTGTATTCAGCCTACATAAGACCTTGTCTCAAAAATAAAAATAAGAGCCAGGCGGTGGTGGTGGCGCACGCCTTTAATCCTAGCACTCCAGGAGGCAGAGCCAGGCAGATCGCTGTGAGTTGGAGGCCAGCCTGGGCTACAGAGTGAGTTCCAGGAAAGGCGCAAAGCTACACAGAGAAACCCTGTCTCAAAAAACAAAAACAAAATGAAACAAAATAAATAAATAAAAATAAGATAAATATAAAAAGTAAGAAGGCAATGACCTTATGAAAGCAACATGTCTCAGACAGGGCTTTGCTACAATCTACTCAAGCCCAGAGCCTGTCCGGGCTCCTCAGTGTAGGAACTGCTACACCAAGCTGCGTTTGAGAACAAGTCACCAGAGCAAGCCAAGGCCAGCGGACACCGTGAGTCGTGCTTTGAAAGGCGCAGTAAGTAGTTTTGCATTTCTCAGGTTTCCCTCTTCGCTCAGTACAGGGCCCTCCTGTGTTCTGGTTCCGGGCCTTGTCTGAAACTGCTCCCGCCCAGCTCAGCTCGAAAACCACATCAACAGCCTCCCCTTTGTCTCTGGGAGTCCTGCGGTTACACCTGCTCCCTGCTCCTCCCATCCTGCTGCCAACCCCGGCCCAGCCTCCCTCGAAGCTCTCAGCTCCGCTCCAGCGGAAGGCCAGGCTCCACTGTCCCGACAGGGCCCTGCCTCCCACGCCGGGCCCTGCTCACCTTGCCTTGGCTTGTGGTACAGTTGAAGCCCAGGTTCTTGGCCTCAAGGCCACAGTCAAACCCCTTGCGGTGTAAGATGAGGGCGGCATCAGCTGAGGGGGAGGTGTCCTGGAAGACAGTCGGGGCAAGAGCCATGGAGGTGGGCAGCACTCCTGCCCAGAAGGCAAGGCTGAGCAGGGAAGAGCTCGGGGGTGTGTGTGGTGGGGGGAGAACCTGGTGGTGAGGTTCAGCACTCACTGGAAGGAACATTTACCTCAGCTGCGAGCGTGCGGAGATTGAGCAGGTGGAAGTCACAGGGCAGCGGAGAAGCCAGAGGGTGGAAAGAGCGCAGAGCAGGGCTAGTGGCCTGCCTCTTGGCCACGGGCAAGGCGAGTGGAGGCGTGTTGAGGTACGTCGAAGTCAGGTGGCTGAGGAGGGACGGGTAGCTGGTAGAGCGCTCATCTTGGACCTGCAAGATGGACCCAAAACACAGGTGAGGGAGCAGCGCCAGGCTAAGGGGTGAAGCAGGAGAGGCAGGCAGATCCTTTGAGAACAGCTTTCCTGGGTCACTGGGACTCTGGCTGCCTGGCTCCAGGCCCCGAACCTCCAACCCTTCCTGAGTGGCTACTTCTCACGGCACTCAACTCAGAGAGGGCCGTGTTACGAGGCAGGCTCGCTTCGTGTCTTCTTTAACACCCTCGTGAAGAGTGTGCCCTCATCAGTGCTGTTACCCCATGGAGAGGAGCAGGCATGCTCAACAGGCAGACAGGCGTCTCAAACTGTCCCGTGGCAGGACGCCACCACATCCTCAGGTGGCCCCCAGGATGCCACCTTCACAGGCTCACATGGGACTTTTCTCCACAGCCACTCCATTTCTCTAACCCTGGCACCACCTCTGAGTGCCTCCCTTCAAGCCCGGGCAGGGCCTATTCCTCTTCCATTTTGCTTTGCCACGTCCTCAACGCAGACTGCCACTCCAACTCCATTTTCCCACCCTTGGCTTAGTTCAAGTCACTAAGCCTTCCTGTTTCAACCTCTTAGAACTGTCACCCCCCTTTGCCTCCCCACAGCCACTCTGCTGCTGTGGTCCTGACAGCTGAGGGCAAACCCTGCCAGCACCCTCCCCACTCAGGTCCTTCCGTGGTCCCCAGATCTCTGCAGCTGGCCCTGCCCCTCCCTTCCACCATGGCCTAGGCCAGCACCAGCTCATGGAGTTTCCTGATTAACAAACACCATCTGTCATGGCTTCTGTGATAGCTACTGACCACTTGGAACCACAGGGGGCTTACATGTCATTTAAAAGACAATTTATTAGTATTAGTTTGTGTATGTGTGTGTGGGGGGGCACTGCCTGCATATAGTCTGTGCACTTCATGTATGCAGTGCTCCTGGAGGCCAAAAGAAGACACTGTGTCCCTTGAATTGGAATTGGAGATGGCCCTGAGCTGCCCTACGAGTTTTGGGTCCTCTGGAAGAGCAGTCAATGCTCTCAACCACTGAGCCATCTCTCCAGCCTCCTATATTTTTTTTTATTCTTTATTGTTCTGAGACAGGGTCTCACTATGTAGCGTCAGCTGCCCTGGAACTCTCTATGCAGACCAAGCTTTACCCTCACAGAGGTCCACTAGCCTCTATCTCCTGAGTGCCAGAGTTGAAGACACGTGCCACCCACCACACCTGGCCAAGGATATGGCTGGCGTGAGTGAAAACCTCAACTTATTTCATCCTCATTCATTTGAGCAGCTACACGTTTTAAAAAAAAAAAAAAAAAAAAAAGCAAGCCTAGTAGTACATTCCCATAATTCTAATCCTTGGGAAACAGAGGCAGGAGGATGAAGGCTAGCCTGGGCTACATGAGACCTTGTCTCAAAAGTAAGTAAGTAGACAGACATATGTAACTGGGCATGGTGGTATGTCTGTGCTCTTAGCTACTTGGGAGGCTGAGACCAGAGGCTCACTTGAACTCAGGAGTTCAAGGCCAGCCAAGGCAACAGTGAGGCCAAAGTCAAGGTTAACTAAGGATAACCCTGAGATTATCCTTACTACATCAAGAGGGCAGCCCAAGCTACATAAGACCCTTTCTCTCTCTCACACACACACACCCAAAACCAACACCAACCCAAAAACCAAAACTGGAGACTTAGCTTAGTTAAATGGTAGAGCACTTGCCTAACATGTACAGAGCCCTGGGTTCAATCCAAGTACCCCCAAATGGCCAGGACATGTGGGTGGTGGCTGCCATGCTGGCCAGCACTGCTTTAGTCTAAAATCACAGCGGGTCTCCCTTCCACTCTGTCACCGCTGCCTTTGATGTTGTGCACGGTTGCCACTCACCAAAGCTGAGCCCGGCGACCGCTGTTTCAGACAGCGTCTGTCACCTCTCCAGCCCATGCTGCCCTGGCACTGCAGGCCCAGCGAGACCCCATTTCCCCACTTCACGCGTACACTTAGACCCTGCTCACTAGTGGGGCCTGGGGCAGCAGCACATTGGCCCATATCCTTTACTTCCCACAGCATAGCGGGGCTGAGCATCTACACCAGGAGTAAGGGACTAAGCCACACCTGCAGGATGCTAGGCAGCAGACTCAAACTACAGGGCTAGCCTGCTCACCCTAGGCCTCCAAGGCCCTCGCTGACCCTTACCTTTGGGCTCCTGATCGTGTTGCTGGAAAAGATCAAGCCCCTAAACATGGTTGCCAGTTTGGAGAAAAAGCCAGGCTGGTGAGGCAAAGAAAGCCGAGAGATGAGCAGGGTTATGTCAGGGTTAGGAAATGCTCAGGCTGGGGAGGGGAGGGGAAGATGAGGACACTGAAGACAGAGGTAGATGAACATGACAGGCAAGGTGACAGGGGGTGGCTGGGGAGGGACTGCCAAGCTGCATGAGATGGGTCAGCAAATGCCATGGGGCTCCTGCCTCGACGCGGGAATTAAGCTGTGCTGTCTGCCCCTTGCCCTCCGGCTACATTTGGGAACCCACAAGGCCGAGCCTACACTGGCTCGCTGGATAGCGGGCCCAGATGTTACCTCCTGGCTCACGGTCCGCCGCTCTAACAGGAGGCGGAAGCGGTTGCAGGTGATCTTGTTGTCTTTGAGCCCTTGGCCTAGACCCCGGTTGTCATCCTGCATCAGCCGTCGGTCCAAGATCACCTCCAGCTGGCCTGGGGGAGGTCGACAGTAAGCTCCAGGCAGCCAAACCCAGGGCTAAGCAAACACAGGCCTTGGGAGCAGACTCTCCACCTCAGGTACTCAGGGAAAGGCCAGCGAGACAGACAAGCTGAGTCCCTCAGAAGAGAGAATGATGGCCTCCTGGTACTGGGAGAGCAGAGTGCAGGTGTCTCGCCTTACCTCTCTAGGTGGAGAACAGGAGACCTAGAAAGGGGGTGCTGACCATGGCAGTTGACCTCTGTGACGCGGGAGTAGGTCTTGGGCCCTGGGCCTAGGCCAGCAGGAAGCCTCTTGGGGACAGGCCACACAGAACAGAGTCAACAGCAGACGGAAAACTGAGAGGCCTGTCTGTCACACTGCTGCAGGCCCTCATCTGAGGTGGCCTGGCTTCCTCAGGCTGGACAGACTCAGGACTGACACACGCTCTCCTGCCTCTGCTCTACCTGGCATCAGCTACAAGGCCCAGCAGTCCAGACAGGCATGGATGGCGTTGCCTGTCAGAAGCAGGCTATGGTGAGGACAGGCAGAAGGGAAGTGAGGTGAGGCTCAGTAAGGCCTCCAAAGAGACAGAGGAGGACCACCTCTGTTTCCCATTTGGAATAGGCCTGGGGGAAAGGTCTCACTGCAGAACTGATGGATGGGAGCAAAGAAAGGCTTTCACCACAGTCACCCACAAGAGCTCCCCCCCCCCAGAGGGCCAATTCTCCCTTTCATCTCCACAGCCCTTACTCTGATTTCTGTAGTCTCTCTGGCTTTGTACTCTGAGCAGACAGGAAGCTGTCTCCAACCCTAAAATAGGTTCCTCGCATAGAACACAGTCATTCCTTAGTGCCCCATGTCCCAGAGGGGCAGACAGCTGACTAAGGACAATGGGCTGTATTCAGGAGTGTTCAGACAGACAGACCCCAAAAAATCCTGGCAGCGGATAGGAGAGCCACAGAGAGGAAGCAGGCTCAACACTCACCACCACTGCGACATAGCCTTGATCCCACACTCCGTTCAGCCCTCACCAGCTCTATACCCCACAGACAGACAGACCTCTAGGGCCTCAGAGGCCATAAAGTATGCTCATTTTGTCCCAAGGCTATGGAGATCCCTGGGGGTGGGGTGGGGGTGGGGCGAGCTTTCACCTTGTGCCTGCCAACTCCTCACTCCTCCAGGACTGAGGGGGAAGCCTCACACCTTGCTCATGCCACACCAGAGTTTCATCATAGAGCCAGTCTCCAGACAAAGTTAAGTTGCCCAGACTGAGCTCGAATTTAGGATCCTACCTCAGCCTACAAGGAGCTGGGCTCACACATCTGTGCTACTAGGCCTAGAAACCTTGGTTTGATTAGTAAGAATGTCAGCCTTTCTTTTCCTGAAATATGTGTATTTCTCCTTTCCTAAATATTACACTGTAACCACCTGCCTGGTAGTGGCGCACGCCTTTAATCTCAGCACTCAAGAGGCAGAGGCAGGAGGATCTCTATGAGTTTGAAGCCAGCCTGGTCTGCAGAGTGAGTTCCAGGACAGCCAGGGCTGCACAGAGAAACCCTGTCTCAAAAATCAGAAAGAAAAAGAAAAAGGAAAAAAAGAGCTGCATCCCTCACTGGGAATAACCCTCCAATACCCAGCTGCTTCTCCCAAGTGTGACTGACAGGAGCTGTGGATGGCTCACCTCCTTTTCAAGCTTTGGGGTGGTGGGGTCTAGAGAGAGGGGAGCAAAAGGTAGGCTGGTTCCCCACTCACCGTCAGCGAGGCTGGAGACACCCAGGGCCTGGGCAGTGTGCAGTGTAAGGCGCCTCTGTCCATCCTGGATGTAGGCCATGACTGGCATGGGGTAAAAGTTAGCCTGCAGGGGCAACTTCTTCAGATACCGCCGGGGCTGTACCTGCAGGCAGGAGTTCAAAGCCAGCCAGGAATGGTGTCTGACTTGTGTTCTGAAGGCTGCTCGGTGTGAAGGCTTTCCTGGCTATTTTTGTTTATTTTGTTTTTGTTGTTGTTGGTTGGTTGGTTTTTTGAGACAGGGTTTCTCTGTGTAGCCCTGGCTGTTCTAGAACTCACGCTGCAGACCAGGCTGGCTTCGAACTCGGAGATCTACATGTCTCCGCCTCCCGAGTGATGGGATTAAAGGCGTGCACCACCACTGCCCAGCCATATTTTTTAAATTGTGTGTATGTGTATAATGTGTGCAAGTGCTACAGCACACACGTGGAGGTCAGAGAAGAACTCTGTGGAATCTTCTCTGTGGGGTCTCCCCTTCCACCTTTATCGGGGTTCCGGGAATTGAACTCAGGTTCCCAGGCCTGATCAAGAGCCATCTCACTGGCCCTGTACTTGCCGCTGGTCCTCGCACCCCACACCCCACACCCCACAGCACCTGTATTGGAAGGCCAAAGCAGTCCAAGTCCCACGGGGCCCAAGAAGTACCTGAAAGCCATTGAGGTCTGTGAAGAAAGTACCCTGGCTGTCAATGTCCGTGTGGATGCGCAGGGCCAGCTCCTTGTTCACATAGTCCCTGATGTCTACCAGGAATGCCATGTCCAGAGACAGACCCTCTACCCCTAGACACAGGGGCAGCCAGAAGTGAGGCGAGCCAGAAGTGACTATGCCCAGGGAAGCTCTACCCACCCTCCTCCCCTGCGAGCTCCCAGGGCACTGGTGATTGGACTTTCCCCCAAGAGTCAAGCATCCCATGTCAAAGGACATACTGCTTGTCACCAGCGATGGAGCAGAACAGGTGCCGCCTGGGGACCTCACGCCTGCCTGTGCCCGTCCCCACAGCAGGGCTCACCTGGCAGGTTGTAAAGGCGAACCACTTGGTGAAAGTGCTCGTAATACGCAGACACCTCCGAGAAGAACGGGCCTTCGGTGACTCGGAGCACGGGGGGCTTCTTGGGGACGTAGGGCTGGAAAAAAGAGCAAAGGCCACTGAACCCACAGCACAGAGGACGCAGTAACAGTACCAACCCAGAGTGGGGCCACCGAAGTCCTTGGCCCAGTGCCCTGGCCTGACCACCTGTGCCCAGCAGGCCTGAGCTACGGTTAAGACCACAGCCCACCAACCTCCACACGGCGATGAGCAAGGACAGCAGGGCGAGATGCGGGAAGCAGTGAGCACTGTAGGATGCCGGGTCCTGCCAGGCTCCCCCCCCCCCAGTCCACCAGGCCCGGCAGGCTCTGGGGCGTCGGCTACCTTGGCCTCGCTGTCCGGCAGGAAGAGGTAGGCTCCACTCTTATCCTTGGACGTGCGGGTGCCGTAGATGAGGACCTTCACCTCCACCTGCTGTTCCTGCTCCTCGTCCACCCTTCGGATGCTCTGCCAAGAAACACAGCCCTGACC
This sequence comes from Peromyscus leucopus, assembly GCF_004664715.2. Lineage (NCBI taxonomy): Eukaryota > Metazoa > Chordata > Mammalia > Rodentia > Cricetidae > Peromyscus > Peromyscus leucopus. Next base: position 124,215,170 of record NC_051063.1, on the reverse strand, counting down.
CCTGGCCCCACACCAGCACGTCAGGTCTCCCCCGGGAGGGCATGGACTGACCTCCCCCCAGGAGCCAAGCCCGATGCCACGGTCGGGATCTTAGCCGTCCCCCACAAGGCCTGTGTGTTAAGGGCTCGTTCCCAGACTGCTGCCACTCAGCAAGGTAGGGACCGTGGGCTCTACCACTTCCCTCCCCCCCCCCTTCTACCTTGTCTTGTTTTTCTGAGACAGGGTTTCTCTGTGCAGACCTGGCTGTCCTAGAACTCTCTCTGTAGACCAGGCTGGCCTCAAAATCCGCCTGCCCCTGCCTCCCGAGTGCTGGGATTAACGGCGTGCATCGCCCCCGGCCAGCTCAGGCTGACCTTAGCTTCTGATCCTCCTGCCTTCGCCTCCCAATGCTGGGGTCACAGGCACGTGCCACCACACTCGGTTCCGGGCAGTGCTGGGGACCAACCCAGGCCTTCTCAGAGCGGACTGCTTATCTGGCATGCCTCTCCAGCCCGACCTGTCTTTTTTCTGAGACAGGGTTTCTTTGTGTGGCCCTGACTGTTCCAGTCCCTTTTTATCCGGCCCCCATCTCTCTCTCGATCCCCCTCTGTCTCTCTCTCTTTCGAGACACCACTTCACTATGTAACTCTGGCTGACCCGGAACTCACCGTGTAGACCAGGCTGGCCTTGAATTTAGAGATCCACCTGTCTCAGTCTCTCAAGTGCTAGCATTCAAGGTGTATGTGACCAAACAAAACAACTTCCTTTAAGCTTTTTTTGAGACAAGGGTCTCGTGTAGTCCAGGTTGGCCTCAAACTTGCGATGCAGCCAAAGACGACCTTGAACTTCTGACCCTCTTGCTTCTGCTCCCTCCACTGCTGAGATTACGGGTATGCACCACAACACCCAACCCCTCTCCTGCATCCTGGCTGTGAAGTAATTTCCTTTCCTAAGGTGCGCTCCCTGCCTTGGCATGCTGCCTAACCCCAGGCCCCACCGCAGTGGGTGTGCCAACTGGAGGCTCAATGCTCACCAACTGTGAGCTGAAATCGACCTCCTCTCCTTTATGACTCACAGACACAGCAGCGGACGATTAACACACTCAGCCTTGCCACGCTGTTAGCCTGACAACTGCACATGCTCACACCCAAGTCACTGTGAGTCAGGTGACAGGAGGCACATGGGGCCAGGAACAGCGGTACACAAGCCCCCGATGCCCATGCCCTCCTCTGGTCCCTCCCCCACCACCCCCGGCCTGGCCCTTTACCTTGAGGAGCCCAGTAAGGCCGGAGAACCAGACCTGCATGTAGCGATTGCTGATGGCGAAGTCGCTGGTGCTGGAGTCCATGACACGGAGAGGGAATGCCGTCTGCCTGCTGACGGACAGCTTCACACCGTTCGGGTAGACGCGTACAGAAGACGGCAGCGTGTAGGGCCCATCGAGATCAGGCTGCAGCTGCAGCACACCCAGACCCAGGGCTGGCAGGCGGATGGGCACCGACACCTGGGAGCCCAGGGGCAGAAGGAAGCGTGAGCAGAGCAGCAGCCGTCCAAACAGGCCTGCTCCCTTCATCCTCGACCTCTGCACTCTGCTTTCTGAAGCTAAGTGTGGAACCTTACACTTCACTCTGAAAAGTCGGGTCTGCTTTGGGGTCCTGGCTCTGCGTTGTTATTCTGCACGCCTGTCAGCCAAAGGGCACAGCGCTCGGTTGAGAGCCTGGGGTCCAGAGCAGGCTTCACATACTATCTGAGCGACCTTAGGCAAATAACTTAACCTCTCTGGGCCTCCGCTTCTGGAAATGATGACCGCATCACTGCGTACACTCGTAAGAGTTTAATGAAAGCCAGGAGTGATCGTAGCTCACTGTACCCCAACAGTCAGGGGGTTAAGCAGAGGATAGCAAGTTTGAAGCCAACCTCAACTACACAGTGAGGCCTTGTCTTTAAAAACAAATTCACAATGAACTGACTATCTAAGTGCTTCGAGCAGCGCTTGGCATGAACTAGATCTGAACATTTACTTTTCATCCATGTCACAGATGAAATGCATAGTAACTCAACACCATTAATCATCATTAGAAGCTTGTGTCCAGGAATTAAAGACCAGGTTGGGCAACATGCAAGACCCCGTCACAGTGAAGGAAACAATAAATACTTGAGCAGCTGAGGGCACTGTTGCTGCCCTCTGGACTATAATTAGTACCACAGTGTCCTCACCATCCTTCTAAGGATACTCAAATCCCCAGAGTGACTATCCTTTGGGCAATACCTCTCCCCAAGCCACCTGCCTCCATCCTGGGGAGAAGCAGAACACAGGAGCGGAGAGCAGGTGTTGCTGGCGAGTGAGGCCCCAGGAGAGGCACTGAGCAGGGGGCGCTGAGCCTGCCTCACCTGGTAGACATCGGGGACCACGTTGGTAGCCGAGCTCCAGTGCACGCTGATCTGCACCGACAGGGGCTGACCCTCCTCTGAAAGGACTCGCACCCTTGGGGAGTTGACCAGCAGGGTCACCACACTGAGCCGCTCCTGTTCCAGCGGGTTAAACAGCACCACAAACCTGTGGGTAGAAGGTGGGCTGACCCAGGAGCTTGCTGCAGCGGCGGCGGCAGGGGCAGCAGCCAGAACAAGGGCCCCCTGCACTGTGGGGAGTGGAGGGTGCCCCCGTGAACCTAGCCAGGCCTGGCTCACCTGGGTGAGGAATCCAGCTGGATCACCGTGCGCTCCGGCAGGGCATCGTGACTTAAACGACTGTCGTCCTGCAAGGACATGGACGTGGAGAATGATGGCTGGGCTCATCCTCCTCTCCACCCCAACCTGTCCAGGCCATGAGCCACCAACTACCTTAAGCGTGGACTTTGCACCCCAAAACAAAGAAGGCAAAGGAGGAAAGGTACCCACTAACAGCAGCTCTTGAGGTAGTACCCACCCACACCAGAGGATCTCTCAAGCAGATGTCGGAGGGGGCTCACCATTTGGAGGAAGGGTGTCCCAGGGTCAAATTCATAGGTCTCCTTGTCCCCCAGCACCAGATAGTGAGCAGCATTGATGATGACCTGCTTCAGGCTAACCAGGGACCGCAGCAGCCTGTGGTGAGCAGGAGAGAAAGATGGTCATGGGGAAGCTAGCTGTCTGCCACGCCAGCAGGACCAGCCCTCAGCCGCAGCCTACCCACCAATCACGCGCGCGTATCCTCTCTTTGAAATGGGGAGGGACATGGGGGTGGCTCCTACCTGACCCCATAGTCTACTACCACCGCCTCCTTGGCAGTTCCGGTGATGGCATCGTGGTGCTGGAAGAGCCCCAGCGTGCGGCGAGCTTCCGTCAGAAGAGCAAAATCAGACAGCGGGTACTGGCCAGCCAGTCCAGAGCGGCGGGCATGAGCCACAGCCAAGCTGTATAGAACCTCTGCCCCACTACCCAGAGAAAGAAGTCAGAGCCTTCCTGTTCTGTTCAACCTACTCCAGGGGGCCACCACACACTGATGGGGTCCTCTCTCGCTACCCCGCCCCTCCTACATGGCCAAGGTTAACTCTCACTCAGCAAGGAGAGGTGGCAGTTCTCACCGCAGGTGGGCTTCTAGGACTCGGTCCAGGCTCTTATAGAAAGGCCGGGAAGTGTAATAGCCTGTCCAGTAGTGGTCCTCCCGGTCAGCATAGGAGAAGAAATCTCCACTCAGCACAGGAAACCCTGGAGGCCGGGCACCAGGCTCCACTCCCGTCCTCTTATAGAGGGCATCAAAATACTCGGAGAGGGTCCCGAACTGGGCCTGTGGGGATCCAAAACAAGCTTCCATCAATTACAGAGCCTCCTGGGATCTCTGGCCACCATTCCACATGCTGCAGGTGTGGGCAGGGGTGAGGACTTGGTCTAGCAAAGGGCAATAAATCTGTATGTCCTGCTCTTCCAGGCCTAGCAAGAGCTGGGGGACTTGGGAATGAATTCTGATCCACACAGGAACCTTGCCCAGGATAGGGAACGGCCTGGAGCCCTCAGCGGCAGGGCTGGTACAGCCAGGACCGGGCCGCAGCATTACAGACGCAGATCTGTCTGCACACGCCTCCCACCTGTACGTGCAGCTCAGGCTTGCTGTTGAGGAAGTCAAAGAGCCGCTGGTAGTTGAAGAACTGGGCATCCCACTCCTGGGGCTTGTCATACCGGAAGTCATCGCCCAGCGGCACAAGGAGGACATTGCTTCGGAAAAGCCGGGACTTCTTCCGGTACTGGTCCAGGAGCAGGGCTGCCCTGGAAACACAGAAGGTCACAGGCCCAACATGAAGTCCCAGACTTAAAAAGATCAGTGAGGGGGTTGGGGAGGTGGCTCAGTGGATAAAATATTTGTCACGCAAGTGTGAAAACTGGAGTTTGCCACCCCACCCTCAAAACCTGTAAATACCAGTGGGTATGGTGGCCTGACTGTAATCTCAGAGCTCAGAAGATGGAGACAGGCTCCCCAGAGCAAGCTGCACAGCTAGATCAGCCCATACTTGGAGACAAGCTCTGGGTTCAGCTGAGAAGCCTTTTCAATGAATAAGGCGTAAAAAGACCAAGGAAGATTTCTGATGTCAACCTTGGGTCTCCATACACACTTACAGACCTGTATGTGCGTCCACAAACGTGGGCTCACACACATGCAAACTATGCTGGGTGACATTCATTTTTAACTCTAGCACTTGGGAGGCAGAAGGCAGACAGATCTTTGTATGAGGCCAACCTGATCTGTATAGCAAGTTCCAGGCCAGCCAGGATGACATAATAAGATACCGTCTCAACAAAAGAAAGAGAAAAAAAAAATTCCTATGAAAAGCTAGGCATGCCGGGCAGTGGTGGCACACGCTTTTAATTCCAGCCCTTGGGAGGCAGAGCCAGGCGGATCTCTGTGAGTTCAAGGCCAGCCCTGGTCTACAGAGTGAGATCCAGGACAGGCACCAAAACTACACAGAGAAACCCTGTCTCAAAAAAACAAAAACCAAAAAAACCCAAAAAACAAAAACAAAAGAAAAGAAAAGCTAGGCACAGTGGCACATCCTTTCAATCCCAGCACTTGGGAAGCTGAGGCAAGAAGATTCCAAGTTTGAAGCCCGACAGGTCTACACAGAGAAGGTCTGCTGAGTGTGGCAGGAGCATATGCCCGTAATCCCAGCACTTTGGGGTATCAGTAGTTCAAGCCACCCTCACCTACCAGCAAGTTCCAGGACAGCCGCAGCTCCATGAGACTCTGTCTAAAGCCCCCCCACGAGGAACGGTGCCTTGCTTCAACTGTATGCGAACATTTATTTTTTTATCCCTATTATCTACCCACTAGAGACTTACGGCATGTCAGTAAGTCTTCTTCCTGCCAGGTACAGTGCCATGTGCCTGCAATCCCAACACCTGGAGGCTGAGGCAGGAGGATTGTTGCAAGTTTGAGGTCAGCCTGAGCTACAGAGTGAGTACTGGGCAAGCCAGAGCTACATGACAAGACCTTGTCTCCAAAGAAGAAAAAGAAAAGTAGCTCTTCTGGTGCTTGCTTGGATCGCAGGCCTGAGTCACTGCCGCTGCTACTTACTATAGTCTCAACATTTTAGCTAAGGTGGCATTTAGATCAACCTTAACCAACCCGTTTATAGGGGTCCCATTGTAGCCACAGTGGTATCTTTTGAGGGTCTTTACTATTCTCTTAGAAGGGACAGGTCTTTTTTTCTCAGAGGTTAGAGGCTGTCTGGTAGGACTGGGTAGATCTAAACAGGATTTGGGCCCAGTGAATAGAAGATCCATCTGCCTGACTTGGAGCTGACCCAGAGAACCTAAGTCAAATGAAGGACAGCAGCTGAAAGCTTGCAGGAAATGGTACCCAAGTAAGAATTGTTTAGGGCAGGTGCCTGGCATAGTGGTGCACGTCTTTAGTCCCCTGCACTTGGGAAGCAATGGTGGCAGATCTCTGTGAGTTCAAGGCCAGCCCGGTCTACATGGTGAGTGACAGGACAGCCAGAACTGCATAGTAAGACTCTGTCCCAGAAAAATAAGAAAAGAATTGTTTAGGGTTGGGGATGTAGCTCAGTTTGGAGAGTGCTTGCCTGGCCTCACAAACCCCTGATTTGGGCATAAACCAGGCGTGGTGAGTCATGCTTGTAACCCAGCACTCAGGAAATGGAGGCATGTTTGAAGCCAGTCAGCCTGGAATATGAGATCCTGTCTCAAAAAGAAAAAAAGGGGGTGGGGGTGGGGAATGCCTCCCAGTCTATTAGGGCATCAGAAGGCAGCTTCCCTGAGGAAAGTAAAAGCATTCTGGGAAGAAGCTAAGCACCATTCCCACTCCCCAGGGAGGCAGATGCATGGCCTGAACTCTCCACCGGAGTCTACCCTTTTTTCCAGGTATGGTCAGCATCCTGCAGTCCCGGGTGGCCCAGCCAAGACCAGAAGCCAGGTTTCAGTCTAACTCCTCTGAGGAGCAAAATATCAATACCAGCTGGGTGTGGTAGCAAAGACCTGCTACCCCTTTCTCAGGAGACCGAGGCAGGAGGATTGTGTACTGCTGGGGCTACACAGATCAAAACCAAAACCCAACACCTCGCCCGAGCAGGGCTGACAGCAGATACCTGTCTGCCACATTGGCCTCTGTAATAGCCCTCGGAGGCACCTTCCAAGGGCAGTTGATGCGCCCACCCGGCAGACGTTTGAAATCAAACTGGCAGCAGATCTTGGGGTCAGGGCCACAGGTGTGTGGAACGTCATAGCTGTAGAAGGGCATCATGTGGCAAAAGATGTCTGTGCCGGAGTCTGGATCTACGGAAGGCAAAGACATACCATAGGGTCAGCCCTGGGCAGGCAGGGTTAGCCGCCAGACACAAAGACATCACAAGTGTGTAGATTCGAGTCGTTCACAGGCATCCCTGAGAGACATTGAGACTCTGGCTAAACTCAGGACTGTAGATATGTGTAGGCTGAGAATAGGACTCGGGGGCTCCCAAATCCACAGCTCCTGCAGGACATGTGCCCACAGAAGCCAGCAGAGGTCAACATGACTCTCTCCTAACCCAAGACAAGAGTTGCTTCAGGCAGTCTGCCCTTAGGGACAATAGGGGTCCGATTTCTAATAAACCTCCTCTTCCCCAGCGAAGACTACACTGCTGTAATACCCATGCCCTCCTTGGCCTTACCCCACATCTGCCTCCACATGAACTCCAGGCTGTGAGTGGCAGCAAAGTGCTTCTTGATGGCATAATGCACCCTCTGAATCAGCATGCTGGTCAGGTTGGCACGGCGCAGCAGGTAAGGCATGGTGGAGCTGTGCCCAAAGGGGTCCACTGCCCAGCCCGAGCGAGGGGGTGCACCTACGCAGAGCAGAGATTTCAAAGGTCCTGAAGACCTCCGGGACTGGCCTCTGGCTTCTTAGTGCCTGGAAGGCCAGCTCTGAAAGGAATAACTTCCTGCCAACCCCTGTACCTCGCAGCATCTTGCCGCGGTGCTCAGGCCCAGCTCTGGGGCGGAGTCTGGCCCCCATGCCCGGACTTACCCAGGTTCCTCTCCAGCCACTGGTGCCCTTCGATGAGCTGGTCAATCAGGGCAAAGTAATGGGAGTTGGCCTCATCTGGCATCACCCACCCGCCTGTTGCAATCTCCAGCTGCCCGTTTCCCACCAGCCTAAGGATGAAGGCACACTTAGGATGTGGCAGGGACCCTTGGCTTGGTCCTGGCAGCTAGAGGATGGCAGGGACTACATGCATTGGCCTCCTCCAGCCAGAGAATATTCACAAGCTTGGCACCCACAGAATGAGACAAGACCAACCCACCCTGCTAGGGCTTAGGCAACGACTCTCGCACGCCTTCCTAACCACCACTACCTTCGAACTGCTGCCTTTTTTTGGGCACTGATGTTGTCCCACCACTTGGCGAAGAAGGAGACTTCTGCCCAGAGGAAGCGTCGTCGGGGATCTTCCTGCAGCTTGGACACCATGCTGTTGAGGATGTGTTGGGTTTGTTCCATGTAGTACTTGTCAAAAGTCTTGATCCAGCCTGGGAGAGCCAACAACAGGGTCCCCTGAATACACCACACACTTGAGCCGCAACCCCTCATGTTCGTCCTCAGGAGAAAGCCTGCCCCACACCCTGGCGCCGGGCCTGCGGGGCCCTCACCTGGATCATTGTGTGAGTGAGGCACCACAAACACCTGCAGGTCTTCAGCATCCCAGTCATTTGGGCTGTAGGAGATGTCAAAACCTTGCCTCCACACGCCACCCTCCACATTGTCAAATGGCAAGTTCTCAGACACAGTTAACATCTGTCAGGAGGAATGCGGCTCAGTGCCCGTCTCCGACAACAGGAGGTCCCCGCCAGCGCCAGCTCTTACCTGTAGTTCTGGCTTCTGACCCCTGCCCCCCAAAGCAAACTGGCAGTCCTGGGGGGAGACAGAGAAGAAGCTGGGCCGGGGCTCTGGGAGCACGGCCCAGGAGCCGTTGGCCGTGTGGTAGGGAAGCAGGGCTGGCGGGCCCTCCGCATTGGCCGTCAGCTCCAGCACGGAGTCCTTGATGTGGCTGATGATCTCATGGTTCTCCTCCAACAGTTGTTCCAGCTGTTCGATCCGGTTCTGCAGCACAGAAATTTGGCTCTGCCCAAAAGAAGAACAGAAAGGAATCACTCGCGGCTCCCTCCCTGTCACCGGAAGAATTCCTGCTTGAGGTCACCACCTGATGCCTGACTGGCCTATGACTCCCCTCTCCTCAGGCCAGGTCAGACCACAGGCCCACAGGGATGAAGTGCTCCGCACATCACTCCTGCAGACTCCTGCCCACTTGGCTTGGAGAAGCTCATGGGGGGCAGGCAAACATTTCATCTCACGTGTCCGTGCTCAGCGACCTGTACTTCCTGTCTCAAGCACGGTGCTGAGGACCGCATTCAGCTTAATGGAAACAAAACACTGCAGTCCATTAGCAGGGTCTGCCAAGGACTCCACTCTGTCTAGCAATATACATGGCCACTTTTCTCCTCCTCCTTTTGCTGCCTTCCACTTCCTGTTGTGGCCAGGAGCATAGCCCAGTGGTAGAGCATGCACCAGCCCTTGGGCATTCACCTCCAAAAGAAGGAAAAATCCGCCTCGGAGCGTTCCTGGGCTCCAGATCTATAACTCAGCTGTAAATCATGCAGCCTGCATCTGTGCCCCAGGCTCTAGGACTAATCCCTAAGACCATGGGGGAGGAGGGCGTTCTTGTCCCCGCACGGCTCTCCTGCTGGGGAGATGCATCTGGAGAACAAGGTGTGACTCACCCTGGGGAAGTTGCCACCGTTCTGGTGTCTGGCAGGATCGTGCTGCACTCGGTCCAGCATCAGGTAGAGAGAAAAGACAGCTACACAGAAGATGGCAGCCCCGCACACCGTCACCTGCTTTTTCAACTTCATGTCGACCCTACAGCACCTGGCCGGAGAGATACCGTCTGTGGTTCCGGCATGCAGAATCCTTCTGTTGGCCTTCCGACCAGATGCCCTCTGAATTCATTCCCAGGGAGCCCCGATTTGTACCCGACTCGGGTCAAAAGCAAGGGAGCTTCCCAGAACCAAATCTTGGCTGAGACTCCCAGCACACAAGGGAGCACATGGATCTGGGGCTGGTCCTGTAGGACAGGAGTCCCGTCTCCCCTCAGCCCCAGCTATAAAAACTAGCACGGGGTGTGTGTGTGTGTGTGTGTGTGTGTGTGTGTGTGTGTGTGTGTGAGGGCTTGGTAGGTAAAGGCTCTTGCAGCCAAGCCTGACAACCAAGTTAATCCATTTGACTCACATGGCAGAAGGAGAAAACCAACTACCACAACCTGTCCTCTGATTGCCACGCGTTTTTTTAACGTGGTGTATAACTGTATAAAAATGTATATACATGTATAAATAAATGTAACACATTTTAAAAAAACAAAACAAACAAAAACCAAAAACAGGGATAACGGAGCCCCGGCTCTGACCCACACTTCATTACAAAACCACTAATTGCAAACAGATTGCTCAGGACGCTGCCCGCAGAGAATGTCTATCCAGGCTCCCTGGCCAGGTATTCGTTTAACTTAGAGGTACAATCACCGGCTGGAGAGACCGGCAAGCCTCGCCCCTCTGACCTCCTGAGTCAGACTGCTACTCAGCAGAAACAGCGCCTGGCCCAGATCCTGTCTCAGGAAGCATACAGAATGGATTTCTTTTTAAAGAAGAAATGCTCACGTTTCTACCACAACCCAGTATTCGTGTTCTAGTATTCTCCCTGTCAGTACTGTGCAAAACTTCCAGTCCTGGCTTCCAGAGCGCTTGAAAGGGACTCCTGAGAAGCCAGCGGCGAGACTCAAAGTCCCCAGGGTAGCGGAGGCCAGGCATAGCTTCTCGGTAACGGGACAACTCGAGAGGACCCACAGTGCCCGCTGCCACCGCCCGCGGGTCCCCACTTGCCTGGCGGCGGAGGGAGGACGCTAGCTGCCGAACGCGCGTGGGCGGGACCGCGTTTTGGAGTCTGCTCTTCGGGCCCCGGTGCTGGAGAGCTGTCACCTCTCCCTGCGTCCTACTTAGCGCCAACTGATTGCGCTCAGGAGCCTCCGGGCAATATTTTTAGCCCCTGGAGATTGGGTCCGGGCCAAAGAGGGCGGAGCTAGGGAGCAGGAGCTGGGTCACCGTGGGGCAGGAACCTGCCGCGGGGTCCCCGCCTCCCCCCCACTCCCCGCCCCGCAGGCCCGCCCAGCCCCCTCCGGCCCTCGGAGCTCAGCGGGTACTCGGGGACCGCAACGCCCGCGGCCTGCAGGCAGGAGTCATCGCCCGCACCCCGCCCGGCCCGTTACCGTCCGCGGCCGGCCTCCGCGCCGCTCGGGACCCTGCCGGCCGAGCCTCGCCACCGCTTGCATCCCCGGGGGACCGCAGCCCGCGCGGGGGCAGTTGCGCAGGCTAAGACGGAGGCCTGCCTACCCCACCGCCCCTGCTCGGCCCCACAGCCGCGCTCCCGCGGGGCCAGGACCGCCGCGCGCGCGCCCGGCTCCTGCGCTCGCTCCGCGCTCCCGCCTCCAGCGGCCGCGGGGCCGAGCAGCGCGCCGGGCGGGAGGAGGCGCGGGGTGGGGTGGGGGGGACCGCGCGCAGCCTCCCCTGACTCCGGGCCCCGCCGCCGCCTCGCCACCCCCGCCCGGTTCCGCAGCGCCCTCTAGCACCGGGCTGGGCCGTCTCGGCCGGCTTCCCGCCGTGCCTCCCGCTGGGTGGGCACAGGGGTCGGCGATGGCTGCCGTGCTGCGCTGCCCAGCGGTTGGAAGGGCAGGGCTCGCGCGGCGGAACCCCGGCTGAGCCGCGCGACTTTCTTTTTCCTCGGTGCGGTCTCCCAGCCTGGCTCCGGAGTGATGTTGCTTAGGCAAAGGGATGCTGCCTCCCTCTGGGTACTGCGTGTTCTCGGTGCCTCTGCGTTTCCTGCCACTGAGGCCGAAAGGCACACCATACTGTTAACGGTTACTCCTTTATTGGGCGCATGTAGGAAAAGTTTAAAGCACCCCAGGAGGAAGGATGCCTTGTCCCTTCTACTAATGTGAGGACACAGCTAGAAGGAGCCATCTGTATACCAGAAAGTGCCCCGCCACGCACATATATGCACACGCACACACCCCAGTCTACTCACGTTTCACACTTTCCAGGACTGTAAGAAGTAAATTGTTAAACTGGGTGGTGGTGGCGCACGCCTTTAGTCCCAGCACTAGGGAGGCAGGGGCAGGAGGATCTCTGTTGTGATTTCGAGGCCAGCCTGGGCTACAGAGCCAGTTCCAGGACAGGCTCCAAAGCTACACAGAGAAACCCTGTCTTGACAACCAAAAAAAAGGAGAGGAGGAGGAGGAGGAGAAGTCAATTGTTGTTTATGAGCTGCCTCATTTATGGTTTTCTGCTTTTGTTTTTGTTTTTTGAGACAGGGTTTCTCTGTGTAGCTTTGGAGCCTGTCTTGGAGCTTGCTCTCTAGCCCAGGCTGGACTCGAACTCACAGAGATCCACCTACCTCTGCCTCCCGAGTGCTGGGATTAAAGGCGTTAGCCACCACTGCCGGGACTTGTTTATGGTATTTCGTTATAGCAGCTCAAGCAGACTGAGACATTATCTTTGGACAGATTTGCAGCAGTGACTTTTCCTGGGCTAAGGATAAGCCCTAGTATGATGGATGATACTTGGCTTTTCCTCCAGCTCCTGGAAAAGACAAAGCAGCAGTAACATATCGCTGAAACAATTTTTTAGTTAACTAGATATAAAATACAATCTCATTGTTTAACTCCCACTTTTTCTGTATCATCTTCAGGGCCCTTTTTCTCTGGGTGTATACCAGTTGGAATGCCTGGTGCTAAGATGTAGATCTCCACCAGAACATAATCCTCTGCAGCTGTTTGTGCTTGCCCTATATGCAGGGAGATCTATTTCCCAACCTTTCTATTGAATTTTTCATTTTGGTGAGAAACTTTATTTCCAAAGGCTCTAGTTTCTCTCATGGTTCTTCTTCTAATTCAGGTATAATTTACAAATCCTTTGTTTTGTTTTTTTTTTCTAGACAGAGTTTCTCTCTGTAGACCTGGCTATCCTGGAACTAACTCAGTAGACCAGGCTAGCCTCAAAGGCATAGAGATCCGCCTGCCTCTGCCTCCCGAGTGCTGGGATTAAAGGTGTGCACCATCACCGCCCGGCATAACTGTATATTTTTAATGTGTGTTCACAAATAACCTTAAATTTATTTTTTAACATAAAAACATGCTATAATTAAAAAATCCAGAGTTATTTTAAACAGTAAAATATTTTCTCTGTAGAAAATAGTAAAAATAATAGCATTTTCCAATAAGCCCTTTTAAGCCAAATGATAGCTGAATTATACATATAAATATTGATTAGATTCTGGGATACAGAAGAAACCTATCTTCATCTGTTCAGAGAGCTATGTTTTTTTCTGTTGTTATTGTTGTTGTTTTAAAGATTTGTTTATTTATTATGTATACAATGTAATGTCTGCATGTACCCTTGAAGGCCAGAAGAGGGCACCAGATCTCATTACAGATGGTGGTGAGTCACCATGTGGTTGCTGGGATTTTAACTCAGGACCTCTGGAAGAACAGCCAGTGTTTTTGTTTTTGTTTGCAAGGGGAAGGGGGGTGTTGAGACAGGGTTTCTCTGTGTAGTTTTGGAGCCTTTCCTGGAACTCACTCTGTAGTCCAGGCTGACCTTGAACTCACAGAGATCCGCCTGCCTCTACCTCCCGAGTGCTGGGATTAAAGGCGTGCGCCGCCGCCGCCGCCGCCGCCGCCGCCGCCGCCGCCGCCGCCGCCGCCACCACCACCACCACCCAGCTGCAGCCAGTGTTCTTAACCACTGAGCCATCTGTCCAGCCCGAGAGCTATGTTTTACTTAAGTTGTGTGAGATTCCTTCATCTTCCCCTTCACTGTTTGATTTATGGCAGACATTTTTCTATAGGCTAATCCATAATCTAAAAAGATTTTAGTCTCCCCTCCTGAAAGTATGGCCAGTATTTTCTTTCATCAGCTTGATACAGTATAAATTCTTATCCTAAGAGTGAAATGTTTCACTGAAGCTTACCCAGTGATTGGGCAAAACCAAAACTTATTATAAACCACAGTCATCCTAGGGTCCCCGCTGCTAGGTAGCCTCCCTGGATCTGTGGGTTGCAGTCTGATTGTCCTTTGCTTTATATCTAGTATCCACTTATGAGTGAGTACATACCATGTTTGTCCTTCTGAGTCTGGGTTACCTCTTGAGTGTACATCTTGATGAGTTTTGATTAGTATCTGCAGAAATACGAGTTGGTAGAGTAGATCAGTGGTGGAGTGCTTGCCCAGTATGCATGAAACCCTGGGTTCCATCCCCAGCATTACATAAACTAGGGAGAGGCGGGAAGACCAGTAGACCAAATTCACCCCTGACTATAGAGTTAAGAGGCCAGCCTGGGATACATAAGACCCTGCTCAAGCAAACACGCGCACTCGCGCGCACACACAGACACAGACACACACACAGACACACACACACACACACACCCTGTAGATCGTTGTAGATCAGAATAGAACAGTCCTGCCTCCCCAAAGCTTCCTTTCTCTCAAGTGGTCAAGCAGCGCCTAGGCAAGCTGGAATGACTAAGGGGACAGGGGACACAAGCCTTGCCACTGCGGCTCTTGCTGCACTTACTGACTCAGCCAGGCAGTTCAGAGGCAGCAGGCCCAGGTAGATCCAGGCAGTGGATTGCTTACAGCCGACAGAGGTGAGATCAGTTTTGTGGCCGCTCCTGGTGACCCTAGTTCCACGGAACAATGAAGAGGAACCGGGTAACTGCGATGGTCTGTCTTCAACTGAGACAGAACACTAAGCCACCAAGAAGCAGTTTTGTAGCTGCAGTGGCCCTCCAGGAAGGAACCCTGCACACAACTGAAACAAGGATGAGGACTGTTAAGTGGCATCGGGGTGTAGTCTCCTACAAAGTGGGGGGCTCTTTCTCCAGTCTGCTGTCCTCCTCTGGCCTGGGGGAGAATCACACTCTGCCAAGACTTGGGTTTGAGTATGGTCCAGCCTCACCCATGCCTAAATAACAAGTGCTCCATCCTAGCTGTCTCCTGTAGTGCCGTCCCCCGATGATCCCAACCCTCCGTGGGTCCAGCTAAGAATTATTTTCAGTATTTAGAAGGAGGATTATCTACAAGGTGTTGTGCCTTTGCTTGTATGTTTTGTTTTGAGACCAGGTCTTTCTACATAGTCCTGGCTGGCCCAGAACTCTATATAGACTAGGCTGGCCTCACACTCACTGAGATCCACCCGCCTCTGCCTCTGAGTGCTGGGATTAAAGGGGTTCATCACTGTCCACTGTAGTTTAACAGTGGACGGTAACCTTGGCGGATTGGAGCCAAGAGGCACCACAAAGCCACGGCATGCAACAGAGCTCCCGTTGGAGGTTTATTGGGGTGCGCAGAGGTGGCCTCTGAGTGAGAGCAGAAGGAAGGGAGAGAGGGGCAAGAAGGGCTTGCGTTTTATTGGGGGATCTAGCGCATGCGCACAGGGAGAGCGCTCTACTCAGTGGCTACAGTGGTCACAGTGTCACATGTTGGCTGCTGCTGCTGACATGTCCTGCTAGGTCCCCGAGGGCAGGCTGGTGTAAATGCCTGAAGGCTAACATTCCTTCCTTTGGTTTATTATAAAAGATGAGAAAAAATTAGGAAGGGGGATGGCGAGGCAGGGATGGGGGCATCGTGCCCTCTTAGACAGCTTCCGGCTGTCGGGGGTGTAGCTATCTCTGGGGTGCTGATATTCTCACCATCCAGGCATATTTGGTAGTCATGCACCTCCAGCTCTGTGGCTAAAGGTCGGCAGTCCTGTAACAATAGCTGGTTGATTGATTAGAGAATTTTGAATATGTCATTAGAGAAACATGGAGAAGAAATTGATATAGTCAGAACAAGGAGAAGGAGAGGGGTCAGGAAGGAAGCATCCACTTCCATATGAGGTTCTCAATCCAATAGAGTTGAGCATGGCTGCTGGATGATGCCTCATTCTTCTGGGACTGGGGACAAGGTGGCTGATCTCGGTGTCCTGTGAAACTTAAGGGAGCAGGGTCCTGTTGGGTTGATGTGTACAAAGGAAATTGCCTCGAGGTGGGGGAGTACAGGGCTTGAGGTGGGACAGGGGAAGCCAATGAGGGAGGCCCTCAAGCTTAGCGGCTGTCAGGGTTATGAGAATTACCTGGAAGGGGCCCTGCCGTTTAGGGGAAGGGTGAAGGACTTTGGTCTGGAGGAGATGGGCAGGGGTTGGTGCACTGCCAGGGTAGGGAGTGGTCAGCAAGGTTCCGTAGGAGGGAGCAGAGGGAACAGAGTCAGGGAGGGAGCAGGTGGCCAGGGAGAGGTGAGGGTTTGGGTGGAAGACTGGGCGTCAGAACTGTCTGTCTGTCTGTACATGAGCTCAAAGGGTGAGATGGAAAGGTTGCTTGGGGAGAGCCCGTATCCTGTGAAGGGCCAGCAGCAGGGACTTGGTCAAGGTGAAGTTCCTGACAGTTTGACAAGGGTGGTTTTTTTTTTTTTTTTTTTGGTTTTTCGAGACAGGGTTTCTCTGTGTAGCTTTGCGCCTTTCCTGGATCTCGCTCTGTAGACCAGGCTGGCCTCGAACTCACAGAGATCCGCCTGCCTCTGCCTCCCGAGTGCTCCACCACCGCCCGGCTGACAAGGGTGTTTTTTAAGGAGTGGTTAGTTCCTTCTATCTTTCCCGAGGACTAGGGATGGTATGGGATATGAAAATGCCAAGGAGTGCTGGGGGCTTTAGATCAGATTTGAGAAATCTGGGAGGGAAATTCAGGACCACTGTCCGACTGGAGGGAGGTGGGGGTTATAAATCAGGGAATGATCTCCTGTGGGAGGAGGTCAGAGACTGTCTGAGCCCTTATGTTGGTGGTGGGGAATGCGTCCCTCCACCCTGAGAATGTGTCCACCAAGACCAGGAGGTACCTAACTCGTTTGACTGTGGGCATGTGGGTAAAGTCAAGTTGCCAGCTCTGGGGAGAGAGCCTCTGCCCTGGTGGGAGGAAAAGGAGGACTGCGGTATGTGGAGTTGCGGTCTGACATTTGACAGATTTTACAAGAGGCAGTAATAGCCCTTAAGAAATGCACATCCTAGGGGCTGGAGAGATGGCTCAGTGGTTAAGAGCACTGGCTGCTCTTCCAGAGGACCCGGGTTCAAGTCCCAGCACCCACATGGTGGCTCAAAACGGTCTGTGGCTCCAGTGTCAGGGGACCTGACACCCTCACACAGACATGCATTCAGGCAAAACACCAATGTACATAAAATAAATAAATGATAACAAAAAAGAAATGCAAACCCTCAGGGTGGCTGCAGGTGGACCTTGACAAAGCTTGGCTGTTAGGTTGGAAGAGCTGGTGTAGGTAGATAGGACGGAATTTGTCAGGGATGTAGCTGAAGATGAACTATTGGTGCCTCTGCCTCCAACTCCCCAGGGATGGGATGACAGGTGTGTGCCACCACTCCCGGCCTGCTTGGCCTGCTGGAAGCTTTAGGCCAGGCTACCTCCTTTGACAGGTTCAGGATGACAGGTGTGTGCCACCACTTCCGGCCTGCTGGAAGCTTTAGGACAGGCTACCTCATTTGACAGGTTCAGGAGTTGTTCTCTGGGTACCACCTGTACATGATGCCTAAGTAACTAACTGTATCCTGTCGGGTAATTTTGTAACTATGGTCACGTTTAGGGCCATCTCATCTAAGGCTTTTGCCACAGTTATTTTTCTGGTTGAATGACGATCTCAATATAATATTTTGGGTGGTATCTGGGATCCATCTGATGACAGGATGCATACATAAATAATAACTAGTAAAAGGGCATATTCTCTCTTCCTGCTGCCTGCGGATCTGTATATAGAACTCTCAGCTCCTTCTCCAGCACCATGCCTGTCTGCCTGCATGCCTGCCATGCTCCCCGCCATGATGATAATGGACTAAACCTCTGAACTGTAAGCCAACCCCAATTAAATATATCCCCCCTTTTTTTTAAAAAAAAAGGGGGGGCATATTTATTTTCACAACTTCCAAGTGTTCATGGTGAGGAAGGTAGGCAGAGCTGTGTAGTTCATGGTATATTGGGCTGTGGTGCAGAAATAAGGACCTGAGGCCAGTGGCTCGACCTTTTCCTCCTCCTCCTCCTCCTCCTCCTTCTCTCTCTCTCTCTCTCTCTCTCTCTCTCTCTCTCTCTCTCTCTCTCTCTTTCGGGTGGTGGTGGTTTTGTGTTCCCCAAAATATTGTACACCCTAATAAACTTAAATAAACTTATCTGGGGTCAGAGACAGAACAGCCACTAGATACAAAGGCTAGAAAATGGTGGCACTCAAACCTTTAATCCTAGCACTCCAGAGGCAAAAATCCCTCTGGATCTCTGTGAGTTTAAGGCCACTTTGGAAACAGTCAGGCATGGTGACACATGCCTTTAATCCCGGGGAATGATGGTAGAAAGCAGAAAGGTATATAAGGCATGAGAATCAGAAACTAGAAGCATTTGGCCTTGTTAAGTATTTGGCCTGGTTAAGTATTCAGGCTTTTGAGCAGCAGTTCAGCTGAGACCCATTCTGGATGAGGACTCAGAGGCCTCCAGTCTGAGGAAACAAGACCAGCTGAGAAGTTGGCCAGACTCTCTAAGATTCCTGCTACACTTTCTTTCTTTCTTTTCTTTTCTTTTTTTCTGAGACAGGGTTTCATGTAGTGTGAACTCCTGATGCTCCTGCCTCCAGCTCCCAAGTGCTGGGATTATAGACGTGAGACACTACACCCAGCTTGGCTTTTTTTCTTGCTCTGGAGCCCTAGTTCATGGGATGGTGGTCCCCCCATTCAGGGTGGGTCTTCTCTCAGTCACTCTTCTTGGGAACACTGTCACCAATACGCCTAAGGTGTGCCTCACCAGTCTATCAGGTGACACAATCCGATCGAACTGACGGTGAAGACCAGCCATGACAGGATCCCAGGCTTCTCTGTGTCAGCCTGTCCACTGGGGACAAAGCTCAGGGGACTCCAGGAACAGCTTTGAAGAGGTCTTATAACTCAAGCTCATGCAAGCAAACTGATTTTCTTCCTCTGGATCAGTGAAGTGACCAAAAAGGCATTCAGGGTGTCCTTGCCTACCGGTGTCTTTAGTCTGGGCAAAGAATTCTGTGGCTTGTAATAACTGGTGTGTGTCACAGGCCATGAGTCATTTTTACTGGCCACTCGGTGCTAATGAAAGGACACAGTATCAACACTCACGTTGCCATTAGCTCTTGTATAAAGACAAGGGCCCTCCTCTTCCATATCTGCTGTCAGCCACCTGGCTAGGCCTGGAGAAGTTGCCCATTGAAGCCCTGGTAAGCATCACCCCAGAGACCCAGGCCTCTGACCTTGCCCTTTGTCTGTGAAGGAGGGGGGGGGGATGTACTGACGGTGTTGAGTCACGCAGCTCCTCGTCTCTTGGGAGCATGTACGACAGCGGGGAGGGTGTGGCTCTGGATGTCCCACCTGTCTGCCTGAAGGAAATGTCAACAGTGGCCGGCTCTTTGTCTTTCATTCCTCCCAGTGAGAACTGAAAAGTTGCCTCTATGGGTAGAATCCCATTTTACTCTAACGCTCTCTTGCCATGCAGCGGGGTCCCCGGTGGCCCTTCCGCTGGGTCTCCCCGGCACCAGCTGTATGCACACACCTTGGCTTGTATCATCTCTTGACTCTTGCCATGAGCGCAACTCTAAGAGATGTGTTGCCTCATACAAAACGGGTCCTCCCAGATTATCTGAAGAACACGCCAAGAAATCCTTTCCCTCGCCTGGGAAATGTGCAGTGTGATGGGGGGGGACTAATGTCATCGCTGAGCATCTGAGCTCACCATTCAGATTCTAGGCTGGGTCACGGTGGTCTGAACTGGTGGCCTCCCCCAGAATCAGACGGCAAGAACTCCTCTCACTGACCTGCGCTTAATCCCATCTGTGAAGACTTCCTGCAACAAGTCCTTGGTTTCTCTCTCTGTTTTTCTTTCACAGCCATGTTATGGCTGCAGCCAAGAGTGGCTTGGAGAATGGGGGTCAGCTGTTCAGCAACTGAGCGTGTCCCCTTCCTTCTCACTCAGTCCACACCCTCCTCTGCCTGGCACACGAGCCAGGCTTCTGCAGATTCACTGGAAACAGTAACATGTCTGTTCAGGGTCTCTCTCACTCCATCTTCTTTCTCACTCTTGGTAAGAGTGGATCTCAGAGCCAAGTGTGGTGGGGTACACCTTTAATCCTAGCACACAGGAAGCAGAGGCAGGTGCATCTCTATAAATTTAAAGCCAGCCTGGTCTACATATTGAGTTTTGCTACATAGTGAGATCCTGTCTAAAAAAAAGAAAGAAAGAAAGAAAAAAAGAAAAAATGTGAGTCAGTACTTTTCTTTCTTCTTTCTTTTTCTAGACAGGTTCTCTCTATGTAGAGCTAGCTCTCCTGGAACTCTACTCTCTGTAGATCACGCTGGTCTCAAACTCATAAAGATCTGTTTGCCTATGTCCATCCCTCAGCAGTGGCTCTCTGGACTCCCAGAACCCCAGCCCATTATTATTATTTGTTTTTGTTTTTTGAGACAGAGTCTCATGGTACCCAGGCTGGCCCCACACTCTCTATGTAGCAGAGGCTGGGCTTCAACTCACAGAGAACACACTCACCTCTGCCTCCCAAGTACAAGGCATTTGTATGTGATACAGATGATGGAGCCCAGGGCCTCGTGCATCCTACACAAGCACTCCATCAACTGACCTGCATGCCCCGCCTCCAGAGGCTTTCTTTGATCTCTTTGAAAACCGATGACAGACGTGACCACCATGCCTGACCAAGAAGGTGTGGTGTGGTGTCTGTGTCTGGTGGGGGTAGGGGGTGGGAGTGGGGGTTACGGGTATTTCACGGCCCTCATTACTGTCTTATAAGCAACTCCCAGTGTGTGTTGTGTGTGTTGTTTTTAGCCCCACGCTGCCTATCTTCCCGACCTCCCGTTTCTGAGGACTGTTTCAGGTGACTAGGGATTTCAGTGGGACTTGGGGGGCCTTGACCTTGCTCAGGCCCTCCTTCTGAGAGCCAAGCTCTTGTCTCAGAAAAGCATTTCTTCTTTGTGGGGACGTCTTACTTTACCTGTTTCCTCA
Organism: Peromyscus leucopus; assembly: GCF_004664715.2. Taxonomy (NCBI): domain Eukaryota; kingdom Metazoa; phylum Chordata; class Mammalia; order Rodentia; family Cricetidae; genus Peromyscus; species Peromyscus leucopus. Next base: position 124,194,564 of record NC_051063.1, on the reverse strand, counting down.
TCTGTAACCGTTTTCCCATCTCCTCCTGAACTCTCTGTGACTTGCTCACTTCCACAGCGACAGCTACTCTCTAATATTTATAATCCTGTGACTGTCACACCTCTGTTGCCGCTTTACATCAGCCCACTTTTTATCTCCATGGGATCCCAGAAAGCAGTGGTCTTTGGCATCTGGGAAGCTTTGAGAAAGCGGTGATCCTTTTCTAGGGAACAGCGCCTCCACCTGGCCAAAGCTTGTATATCATCCTGAGCTTCCAATCCTGTCAGCTCTACGCCATGTGGACTCTGCTTCCTCTTTTCACTGCCACCATAAGGACCCTGCCGATCTTCTCCAGAACCGGCTCCAGGCCTCCAGAGGAGCACACATGCCAAGATTACCTGATGGGCACAACTGGTTTTATTTTTCTGCCTGAGAGAGGAAATTGGGCAGGAAGAGGGACACGGAGCCTCCCTGGGTCTGCACCCTGCCAGCAGCCCTGTTGGGGGTGGTTGGAACGCAGGTCTTGGAGCCGTCCAACAATGACTGGGAGCTGCTGAGGAGGTATACTCTTGCGTGGACAGGCCACTGGCTTCAGCCAGGGACCCTCCGGGCCTCACCGATGCCGCTTGCGGATGCTCTGTAGCTCCTGGACGATGATACTGAAGCTAGGCCTCTGCCCAGGCTCATAGGCCCAACACTGCTCCATAAGCCTGAAGACTGCATCAGGGCACAGCTCTGGGCAAGGCAGGCGACCCCCTACGAGGACAGGTGCGATGCAGCAGCAAGTATAAGAAGGGACCAGATTGCTTCAGAGTCACCGCCCTTAGGGAACCAGTCTTGTCTAAGAACCCCAAGACAGAGGCCTAGGTTCTAACCTCTGACCCACCATGGATAAACAGGCCTGCCACCTGTGGCAGCTACAGTCTGTTCTTATTCTGCCCCAGTAGGGGGTTTGAGGAAGAAGCATTTGCCTGGAGCATCTCAGCCAGGAGCTTGGCCCCGAGGCACTACCATATATCTGTGGCCTTACCCTTTTCCACAAACTCCCGTGTCTGTTGATTGGTGAGGTTGGGATAGGGTGAGGCCCCCAGGCTGAAGGTCTCCCACAGCAAAATGCCGAAGCTCCACACATCACTCTCTGAGGAGTAGCGGCCTGCAAAGGAGGCAAGGCAGCATGGGGAGACCGTCCACATCCCGGGACCCAGAGTCCACCCACGCCCAGCCTTCAGCCTGGCAGTCCAGGACGGGTGAGAGCCGGGTACCATAGTTAAGGGCCTCAGGGGCAGTCCACTTAACAGGGACTTGTCTGAGACCCCCTGAGGCTGCATAGATTCCGTCAGCTTCTTCTCGGGACATCCCAAAGTCACTGATCTTCAGGACGTTCTTCTCTGTCACCAGGCAGTTCCGAGCAGCCAGATCCCTGGGGGAAGCAGGGAAGAAGTTGGTCTCCTTCAAGCCAATGTTCGCCCAGCTGGGTCAAACACTCTAGACAGTGAACGACAGCTGCTCCTCGGGGTTTAGGAAGCGGTTCAGTAAAGTGCCCGCTGTGCAAACATAGGACCTGAGTTCAGATCCCCAGCTCTCACAGAAAAAGTTGGCAATGCCTGTCTGTTATCCCCACTGGGGCGTTAGAAAGAAGTGGATCCCTGAAGCTCACTGGCTAGCCAGATTCACCAAATCCATGAGCTCCGGATTCAGTGCGACACTCTGTCTCCAAAACTAAAGTGGTAAAAATTAAGACGCCTAACACTGATCTCTGGCCTCCACACCCATGGGCATACATGCAGCATATGCACCCCCCCACACACACACACACACAAACAGACACAGTATAACTCTCAAACACAAGGCACTAGAGACCAGTTCAGGCTGGGAGCTGATGCCTGGTGGCCACCACGCCACGGTCTGCCGGGGCTTGCGGCCCCGCTTACCGGTGGATGCAGCACTTGCTTTCCAAGTACTCCATGCCTGCAGCTGCGTCCCCGACCATCTGCAGCAGAGTCTTCACCCGCAAGCGGGCTCCCTCTGTCCGCAGGAAGGTGAGAAAGTCGCCCCCTGGAGATGAAGGTAGCCTTGAGTCTGGTGGGAGCCACCGGGCAAGCGGAGCCCCCACCCTGGAGACCAGACCTCTACTCACTCACCTTGCACCAGCTCCATGACAATGTAGATGGGCTGTTTCTGGGTGCAGACCCCGATGAGACGCACAATGTTGGGATGGCTGTACTGTTTCAGGATCCTGTGGAACAGCGCTGCTAAGGCTGTGTGTGATCTGTGCCCACAGCCTTCTGCACCTGCCTCTAACCCCCCCCCCCACCTCAAGAAAAGCATGGCCTTGAATGCCAGCAGCCCTGGGCACGTGACTGCAGGGGGGCTCCTGGTCAGTACCTCTTTGCATTATGAGTGCTACTCAGGTCTGAGAGAACTTGGAGGATTAAATGCCAGGCCGTGCACAGAGAAACCCTCTCGTACAAGGAAACTTAAGTCATGCTTATTTTTTTTTTTAAAGATTTATTTATTATGTGTACAGTGTTCTGCCTATATGCCAGAAGAGGGCACCAGATCAAATTATAGATGGTTTTGAGCAATCATGTGGAATTGAACTCAGGACCTCTGGAAGAGCAGCCAGTGCTCTTAACCTCTGAGCCATCTCTCCAGCCCCTAGTTATATTTATTTTATCACCCACCTCGCTTCTTGAAGAAACTTGGCCTTGAGGTCAGGTGGGAGCGTCTCTCGACAAGACTTCACAGCCACTGGGGTGTTGTCTGCTCGAAGGCGCCCACTAAACACTTCTCCGAAGTTCCCCTGAAATCGTCCTGGGCTCATAGCACACCTTCCTGGTACTGCTGACCTTTCTCACCTCAAGGTGACAACCCATCTTGTCCCCACTGTTCATGCCGACTTGTCACCCTAGCTCTCTAGGAATTCTCCCCCTAGCGGGGGACACAAAAGTTACCTGTGCCACCTTCTCTGAGAAGTGACATGGGAAATCCAGAAATCACTTCCCTTTGGGTTGGAAAAGCATTCTGATTGGGAAGTGACGGGTATTTTACGTTAACAGAGGTGCTTGGTGAGAAGCCCTTGAGTGGGCAAGAGCTGGGGGTGGGGTGCCGGCTTCTGGGGGCCTAGTTGTTCGCTGTTTTCTGAGGAAGGAACCAGGAGTCCCACTGAGTCAAGGAGACCCTCTAGGACTCTGGAGGTGAAACCCAAGGGGGGACTTGGTGAGGGGTCTGGACGAAGCTGGTGAGGAGGTAACAGGTAGATCCCAGATGGCTGGAGAACCCCAGGGTGGCGGGGCTACCTACCCTTCCAATCTGCTCGCCCAACACCAGGTCCTCGTGCTTCAGCACCCACTTGTCCTGAGAAGAGAAGCTGGGAGTCGGCCAACAGGATGGGCCCCGTGAAGGCCTGAATAGCTCTCCTGCTGACGCTACGTCTGTCTAGGATCAGTGCATCACATTGGCTGGTAGGGCTGGTCCTATCAGGACACACTCAGATAATCTGGGGAATCAGGCTTATATATATGGCCCGCACGGGTGGGAAGACATCCCGAACTGAGGCTGATCACCTTGTGGGGTCATGCTCACTTCACGCGCTCGCTCTGAATATAGACTGGGTGGGAGTTGGGGCTGACCGGTGAGGTCCAAACCCCACAGGGGCCAGGCTGGCCACGGGCTCACCTTGGGCACCGCCCTGTACAGGACAGCACCGCTCCTCTTTGTAAGGGGCTGCTGGGAGGACAGCAGGTGGTCGATGAGCAAAGGGATGCTGGGAAAGCCATCTCCTTCCAGCCGGTACATGTTCTGTGAGGCAGGGGTGGGGCGTGGGGGGAGGACATGAGGTCAGCAGCTTCCTTTGGTAAGGAGGCCTGAGCCCTGGGGGAGGACAGGGAAAGCACAGGAGGGACGGGGACTCTCTAGGACACACAGTAGGGGCAGTGGAGTGGGGTACATGGCACCCCGCTATCTTCCTTCTCTGTGGCTCCTCCCGACAGAGTTGGAGAAGAGGCACCTAAGACGCAGCAGCGTTATTCCCTACTCTCGCAAAGTTGTCTAGGTCCTTTCCCTGGAGAGGGGAAGGAGAAGGGGGGGCAGGGTCCAGCAGGCTCAGGGTCCCGGCGCCACTCACGTCTGAGGACTGGATGATGAAGTGCCGGGGCTGGCCGTCCCACAGCACCGAGAGCACATACTCCTGCTTGCCCTGGCTCTCGCGAACCAGGAAGTCCCCGGAATGCGTTAGCAGCTCAGCCACCTCTGCCCGCGGGACGGCCCCGTGGTACCACAGCTGCTCATAGAGGGGCTTCTGCACCTCGGGGACGAGCTGCAGTGGCGGAGGGATCTAGAAGGAACATGCAGGCGTCCCTGGGCTGGCTCATAGTGGGAGAAGAAGGATCTAGAAGGAGCATGCAGGCGTCCCTGGGCTGGCTCATAGGGGGAGAACACTGGGCTAGTGGTGGGTCTCTCTGTCTGATACGCTCTCCTCCTTACAGCTATCCCTGTGACACCAGAGAGGCCTGGAGTTCAAGCTCACTCTGGGCACAACTGGGATGGGAAGCCCAGGCTAGTGGACCCCAACCACGGTAGTTACTTCTCTCCTCCTCACCGGAGGCCTCCCCGTCACCCCCAGACATTGCAGACAGAGCAATGGAGCAGCCAGCGCTGCAGGGCCCTGCCGCTGATAAGGGTGGTGAGGAGAGGACACGGGGACTGGCAGGGCTCGGAGGTACCTGCAGCCTGGAACCCCAAGGAAGAAAAGGATGCTCCCGTCCCCCCTCCCCCTGCCCCATGAAAGCAGTTTATGGGCAGGTCCTTCCATTTAGGGCGTGGAAGTCTGCGGAGCGTGTCTGAGACTCCTGGCCTGGCCTGACTAGATGGGCAGAGGCGGAGGCCCAGCCTTCGTACTACTCACAGAGAACTTGGGGCGGAAGATTCCAGAGAAGTGGCTTTTAAGGATCTCCAGTGTGGGTGTCCTTCCCCCCTCTCGCTCCTGCTCCTGAGGCCAGGGACAGACGTCAGCGGGTGGCCAGGCTTAGGGAGGGGGAGGGTAAAAATGAGGCGCACAGCCCCCGCAGGTAGGCTGGCAAGGGAGGGCACGGTGGCGGCCGGGCATCTCACCGCGGAGGAGGTGGAATGGCGGTCGTCCTGGAGGAGCGGTACGGCCGGAGGCTCGCCGGTGCCTAGCTGCTCCATCTTCCTCTGCAGCAGCTCCTGCTGGGCCTGAAGCTTGTCTTGGCTGCACAGCGCTACCTGTAACCCCTGTATTGCCTCTTGCAGCACCTGCCTCTTGCCCAGAAGCTGCACCCTGCAGGCAGGAGCAGGACGAGAGAAACTCAGTCTGAAGTTTTCCCCCCCACACGGTGGAGGGGAGCCAGGAGGCTGCTGCAGGTGGGGTCTGCTCACCGCTCCCGGGGGTGGGTGTTCTGCTCCTCGGTTCTCAGCTGGCTCTGTAGCTGACTGACCATCTCCTGCCGGCTCAGCACCTCCCTGGTGGCCGCAGCCAGTTCATCCGTCACGGAGGTCAGCCTGCACCCAAGGACAGGAGCGTGAAAGCTGTGGCCCCCCCTCCCGCCGCCACATGCCCCCCAACAAAGCCAACCTAGCCTGGCCACCCAGCTAAGGGTTCCCTGCCCACATCCACACACGTGTGCTGCACGCTCTCCAACGTCAGCTCATTCAGCTGCAGCTCTCCAGGTTCCAACTGTTCACCCTCTTCAAGAAGTGACTCATCGAAAGTGACACACGGTGGGACGTCAGGGGTGGACCTGTGGGTGGACAAGGCCCCTCAGCGACTAGGTCAGAAGTCCTGGTGCCCAGGAGGTTCGGGGATAAGGGCTGGCTTACCCGTACTGTCGAAGGAAGCCTAGGTACTCAAACTCGGGCTGGATGCGGGCGGCGGCCGCAGCCAGCTCCTGGTGAATGGATGCCACGTCGTCCTGCACCAGACTGCTAATCTCCAGGTACTCCTGCAGGATGTCCTTCCTGCACCCCCCACCCCCCAGAACCATCGAGTCAGAGGGCAACTCAGCCTACGGCACGTGTTCAGCAGCAATGCTAGGTTGGATGACACCCCCCCCAGCCCCGCCACCCCCACACCACACACCACACAGCCTCTGCTCATTTGCAAGTGAAATGACCTCAGGCAAATCATTTAAGGCCTCCTCGGCCTTCTGCTTCCTGGTAAGATTATAGGCACACAGGCCGTGAAAACACCGCTCCACTGAGGTGGATTCTGTGGGCAGTGCCTGGCACCCAGGAAGTACTTGGGAATTAGGTCCCCAATAAATACATAAGGCGTTGATGTGCTGCTGACCCCAAGTCTGTATCTCCAGGCCTATCTCTGCACCCCCCACCCCACCCCACCCCACCCCGCCCCGGCCAGTTCCAGTTCCAGTCTTATGTTTTACTGTTGGTTAGGATGGAATGGGGCTATGGGCTTACAGGATGCCCGCCATCTCCTCATGCAAGTCCTGCAGCGACTGCAGCAGACCGGGCAGCATGAATTGGTGGTAGTGCTGATGGTGCAGCTGGGCCGCCCTCACGCCCAGGACATAGCGGTTGTGGTGGGCAAAGAGCTTCCACAGGCTGCGCACATACTTGTCTTTGGCCTTGTCTCGATCCTTGTCTGTAAGAGGTGTGTGTGTTGGGGGGGGGCATGTGCACGCACGCCCAGGGGGTTGGTATTCCAGAGGCCCAAGCAGCAGCTCCCTCACCCCTCCCCGGGCACCAGCAGACAGGTCTACTGGTCTGGGTTTTCTCCCTGCCAGGAAGGAAAGACCCCAAACCTTTGCTGGCTTCCTGGTACTTGCGCCTGGCCTGGGCACTATCGCGAACCAGGGTCCGGTACTGGCTCTTTAGCTTTTCAATGTCCTGGCTGTGGGTCTGGAAGAAAAGGAGGTCAGTGTGGGAGGCAGATCCTTGAGTCCTGGGAGTCCTAGCTGAGATACAGCCTTGGAAGGGTTCTGCTATCCAGGCTGTCAGGTTGGCCAAACTCATCCTTCTGGAGACTTCTGGGGAAGCTGGCCCTTTAGGCTAGAGTCAGAGGAGCTGAGTTAGAGACATGCTGCTGAAGGGACCAGGGAGGAATTTGGGACAGGCTCCAACTTCCTGGTGGCAGGTAGAGTTGGCCTCAGGTATGTGTATTCACATGACTCCATAATCAAAAGTGCCAGGCTTGGCTTTCTATTGTGTTGTTATCATATTGAAATTCTTTTCCTTTTCCTGATTTTTTTTTTTGAGGTAGGGTCTCACTCTAGTCCAGGGTTACCCAGAACTCACTCTGTAGCCCAGGCTGGCCTCAAACTCTGGAGTGCTGGGATTACAGATGTGAGCCACGACACTCAACTTCATATTGAATTATTATTCTCTTAAAGATTTGTTTTGTGTTATTTATGTGTGTATGTGTGCAGGAAGGCCCGCCCACCAAAGCCAGAGGGGGCTGTAGATTCCTGGGACTAAAGTGACAGGTGCTTGTGAGCTTTGGCTGATGGAGGTGCTGGGATCCGAACTCTGATCCTCTGAGTGAGCAGTAAGCACCCCTCACCACTAAGCTATCTCTCCAGCTCTTGAGAAACTACGCTTAGGTGCATGTATGTATGTGTGAAGGTATACATATGCTATAGCGCACATATAGAAGTGTGTGTGTGTGGGGGGGGTAACTTGCAAGGGCTGGTTCTCTTCTTAACCCTGTGGATTCCGGGCACCAAACTCGGGCTGACAGTCTTGGCAGCAAGTACCTTCACATGCTGAGCCATCTCACGCACCCTTAGTTTCGTTTTTTGTTTCTTGCTCTATAGCCCAGGATAACCCTCAATCTTGCCTCTGTTGCCTGAGTGCAAGGGTTACAGGCCACTACACCTGGCTTGTCCAGCTCTGCAACTTCCAGCATTTGTATTTTGCATGGCGTCCTGCACAGCATGTTCTTGGTAAACAGGAACACTAGGTGGCGGCCACAGACTGGAGTTCTCATCCCAGTTCTCTTGCTTGGGCGCTGGGACATAGTGTGCAAGCTTCATTTTGCTTCTAGGAACCTCAATTTCTCCAACTGCAATTCCTAGGCTTGGCCAGTGTTAGAGGGCCAGCTAGTAAATATTTCGGGCATGTAGGCCATAGAGTCTCTGCAGAAATTACTCCATTCTGTCACTGAAACAGAGGCCTAAGTGATGGGGGGGCGCATGAGCATGGCTGTGCTCCCGCAAATGGGCAGACCCTTGAATTGGAAGGGAGTTAGAAAGGAAGGTGGGCCACAAGGGGGCGCTGTGGGTCCACGGTAAGACCTAGCTCTGGGGCCATGAAAGGGGTGTGGTGCCGGGAGGCTGAGCAGTGAATGGGAGACAAAGCCCCTGCACATACCCCCCAGCCCAGAGCTGAAGAGCCGCTGGAGTTCAGACCTAGGCAGGACTCTGCCTCCGGAGCCCTGACTTGGCCACCCCAAGTCCCTCACCCCTGAGCTGCACTGATTTGAGCTCCTCTGAGGCAAGGGCTAGCCTCATCCCTTCCGGACTTCAGCACTCTGCTCAGGCACAGACAATGCAGGGACAGGCCCTGCAGCAGGTTAGCCTCAGCTGGGGGGAGAAAAAGAGGAAGGTTCGGCAGGGCCAGGCCGGCCATCGTGGAGCCAGGCCTGTGGTCAGTGACTTCTGCTTCTCTAGGCATCCTTGTGCAACTCCTTGTTGCGACAGCGTCCTCCTCGTGGGCACACCTACCTTGGTGAGCTCCTGCTGCAGCTGCAGCCACTGCTCGTTGTAGGTTTTCCGCAGGTGCTGCCGCTCCCGGATCAGCACGCTCAGCTTGCTCAAGGGCCCCGAGTTCAGGTCTTCCGCGTGTTGCCTCAACACCCGGCTCAGGTTCTCCGTCTGGCTTGTTATCTCTGCCCAGGACTGCGACACATTGTGGGATGGGGAAGCAGGAAGAACATGACAAGGGCACTCAAGCCTGGACTCGCCACGTCTCCAACCCCACCGCTAAGGCTTTGGGGAGAAGGTGGGGGTGAGTGGAAGCTCACCTGGCTGACATGGCTGTCGGGGCCGCTGCTCCAGCTCTGGCCCCCGCTGTCCTGCAGAGACATGTGGTGCAGCAGTCCCGCATACTCCCGGTCACTCTTGACCCTCTGGGCCATCCACTTCCTCATGCCCTCCAGTAATCGAAGCTCAGCTTCCTGCATCTGCTGCACTGCCCCGTGGCCCTGGGGGCTGCACAGCTCTGAAGAGAAGCCCATAATGGTGTCCTGGGGACAGAGACCGGGTCATTTAGTGGAGACCAAGCAGCAGCTGGAGACGGAGGGGCCGGGAAAAGAGGCCAAGGGCTAGTAAGGTCAAGGAGGGCTACAGGCAGGCCATGGGTGGGGTCCTGCCCAGCAGAAAACCCAGGAGGTACAGACGGCAGCCTGGGCTGCGGCCGGCCCTCGCTGCTTCCTGTGCGCCAGGCCAGGTCCCGGAGCCAGTGGTCCCTCTTCCAGGAACCAGACTGGAGATCCGTACTAGGGTCCGTCACCCACACTATTCCCGGATGTTTCCGGATCCTGCACCAGGGTCGTTAACAATGCTAAGTTTGCCGCACAGCAGGGGCAGGGAGCCACTGAAGGAATCCTGTCACTGGGCTCTCCTGCCCTTCCCAAGCTCCTAGCCCCACCCCAACAGGTTTCAGGCTCCCAGAACATCTGCCTGGCCCCTTTCCGGTGCCCACCCACTGCCACCCCCTGCCCATGCCCCACGTAACCTCCTGGACCTTGAAGGTGGAGTTACCTTTCGGGGGCAGCTGCTCCCGGGGCAGGCGGCAGTGGACCAGCTCAGGCCCAGAACCCAGGCAGCCCAGTTCCTGATTGCCGCTTCCTCCTCCGGGGTTTCAGTTGCCCCAGACCCCGGGGCGGGTCCACTACAGGGAAGGGGCGGGCTGGAGCCCACAGGCCCCCCTGCTCCCCACTCTGCATGCCCTGGGCTACAGCCTACAGAGGCAGCTCAGCCACGGAAACGGAAGGGAGGAGGAGGCCGGCAAAGAATGGTCATGCCTGTGCACCAGGCACTCCCAAGGGCCCCCGCGATGACGTTCCGTGAACACCGGGAAAGAACCCAAAATGTGGGAGCGCACTGCAGGCGAGGCCCCAGGCAAGGAGCTGGGCCCAGTGGCACCCAGGGTGCACAGAGTCTGGGGACAAATAGGAGTCCGGCCAGAATGCTAAGGTGTCAGGGGGTCGGACACAGGAGAGGAAGGAAGCCTAGTCCGGTCCCTTGTCTGGATTCCCTGAGCGCAGCTCAGGCGCCAGCCTCTATTTGAATATAAAATTTCCAAATGAAAACCCTAAGCAGAGGCCTGCTTCTCACGCTCGGGTTCTAGCAGCACCATTTTATCTCTGTACTCAGGTAGGGCTTTCAGTCATAATGGAAGGCTGGGCCAGCACAGGGTAGGACCGGTGAGAAATGTGCATGTTCCCAAGGGGGACTCAGGGGCCACCAACTATGTAGTTCTAGTGTGCTCTTTCTCTCTCTCTCCGCCCCTCCCCCCTTTTAAGTCTCTCTCTCTCTCTCTCTCTCTCTCTCTCTCTCTCTCTCTCTCTCTCTAGACCTGGACCAGGCTGGCTTCAAACTCAGATCTGCCTGACTCTACCTCCCAAGCTGTGATTAAAGGTGAGCGCCACCACACCCAGCTCTATTTCTGTGGCAAACACCCTAACTCAAAGCAACTTGGGAAGCAACAGGTTTATCTGACTTATGGACTAGAGTCCACTATTAAGGGAAGCCAGGGCTTAACCAGTAACCAAGGGAGAGCACCGCCTGCTGGCTTGCTCAGCTTGCTTTTCTGTATACCCCAGAACCCTTGGCCAGGGGTTGCCTGGGCCTTTCCACAGTCATTATTAAGAAAATGCTCCACAGACTTGCCCAGAGGCCAATCTGATGGAGGCAATTTCTCAACTGAAGCTTCTCTTCCCAGATACTACCTTGTGTTAAGATGATAGCCGCCCCCACCACACCACACACACACACACACACACACACACACACACACACACACACACACACACACACACAAGCTCCCCGTAGACGCCAGCTCTGAAGCTGGTGGCCAGGTCCCTTCACTTGCTCTACCCTCTAGGCTCATCTCTAGCTGCTGACTTCTTACCCAGGAAGCTGGTGCACCTGCTTAACACAGGAGGCCCCCAGCCCCCTGGAGACATTTAAGCCTTCTGACTTAGGCCGGTCTGCAGTCAGGACACCACTGAGCCAAACTGCCCCCCCCCCCACAGTGAAGGGTCCTGGGAAGGGCAACAGCAGCACACCAGAGACAAGCTTGGTTTGCATAGTCTGCACGTTTAATCACTTTAAACCTCTAACATTATCTTGTGTCCATTAAATAGAACCAACAATGCCAGGCCTGTTTAAATTACAAGGAAAAAAAAAATCACTGTGCACCAACCCAGTATCTTACAAAACCAGCCGGGATGGCCACGAGGGGTGGGCAGGAGAAGAAGGGGCACCCCTGGGCAGGTCGGCTGGGTACCAGGAAGGGCTAGGGAAAAGAAAAAGGGGGTCCCAGGCGGGAGGGGACTGATTGTCCTACTGGGAGGGGCGCAAAAGGCACATCAGAAGAGGGCTGGGGGCATCCGAGGCCACGCCTTCTCCACCAGGGCACAGTGTTAGAAAGGGCTCGGTGCTGCCACCTGCCCACCCCTGGCACCGGAGAGCCGGCGACCCATAAGCCCTTGGCACAACCCCATTGAAACAGAGATGTCAGTCTACCCTCCTACCCCGACCCCTTTCCTAGAGCCCACCTGGCCAGCCTGCCGCCTCTTCAGGACATGGGGCTTAGCTACCCCCTACTCCTCAGCAATAGGCTGCAGCCCCCATACCTCAGGGCTGCGCAGCCACGGAAAGGGCAGGGTGGGCATGGGTGTGAGGAGGTGAATGGTCCAGCTGCTACCCCCATTAAAAATACAAAAAAAAAAAAAAATCAGCATCTAAAGTGAAATCATCACAAAGTGAAAATATATCCTCAAACAGCTCCTGAGATCCCCACAGGGGAAAGCAGCATCGGGTGGGAGGCGGGAGGAGCCGGCTGGGCCACCGTCCCCTCCCACCACCCACCCAGGGGCGCCGGTACTGTGAGTGCCAACAGCCCAGGCAGCCCCGGGCTCAGAAAACAGGGCCCTGGCAGGGGGCGGGGGAGGGTGCCATAGACAGGATGGTCAGGACACCAGCTTAAGGCCCCCAGAGCTTTAGCTTGGCCCGCGCCAGCCTAGCTCAGCCTGGCTCCCAGCTGAAGTGGAGGCCTGGAGTGCGGAGGCAGGCTGAGAGCACGTAAGGACGGACGGACGGACAGACGGACGGGCAGGCGGGCACGCTGGAAAGGGCCTGCTTGGCTTTGGTCCCTCCTACAACTGCAGCTTCTGCGGAGGCTCATCCAGGAGCCAGAGAGGGGCAGGGAATGCAAAAGCCCTTGGAGAGGTGGCCGCCTTCTTCAGGTACCTCCTGGCCAGCCTCCCTGTTGCCTGGATGGGGACCATTATTGCTTTCTGGGGGGCAGGAAAGGGGCAGGGCTGCAGCCTGGTCAAGGGCCCAGGGAAAGGCCGCCCCTCGTCACTCCGCAGGAACTCCAGCTGGGCCTTGGAAGCTGCCCTAAAGATTTTACTCCTTCTCCACGTGGAGGGGTGTAGGGGGTGAGGCTCCGGGGACCCCACCTCAGGCAAACAGGTAGGCCCAAGGGTGGGGTAGAAAGCAGTGTCTGCCCCTCTTGCGTCCCAACTAGGGTCCAAACCCAGTCCCAAGATAAAAAAATACTTTGGTGAATTAAAAAGTGCCCAAGGAAGGGATCAATTTGACAGGGCGGGCAGTGGGCTCGTCAAAGGGCGCTCTGGTCTTTGATAAAGGCGGTCCTCTCGCCCCGGCCCTCGTCCTCTTCTGAGTCAGATGGGCACTCCTCCTGCCAGGCTTCGGGGGGCAGCCCCTTGTAGGAGACGAGGCCCCGGTCCATGGTGTACACCTTCACGCCCCGGAAGCTGAAGCCGGAGCGCAGCTGTAAGACCAGGAAGACGGTGCCGAAGACCAGCACGATGAAGACGCAGCTGAGGCCGGCCACCACCTCAGGCAGGTGGGAGGGCAGCAGGCCGGTCTGCACCCGGGGCTCCACCTCCACCTCCGGGGGCAGTGCGGGAGGCGGCGGCGGCTGCTGAGGTCGAGATTCGCGGCTGCTCTGGCTCTGCCGGGAGCAGGTTTGCTCCACAGGGTCCAGGGAGGCATGGCTGGGGCAGCTGAGGCAGTCTGTGGGAGCTGGGCCCTGGCATGTGGCACAGGAGGCGTGACAGGGGGTGCAGACGCTGGCACGGATGACCTCCACGTCATTCTCGGTGCTGTAGTGTGTATCAAGGACTTGGGGCGTGAAGCCTGGTGGGCAGTGCTGGACACAGCTTTTCTGGTGCAGTGAGAAGCCTTCCTCGCACACTGCCGGCACAAGAGAGGAGGGTGAGCACTAGTCAGGTGGACTGTGGCCTCTAAGCCACTGACCAAGGTCCATGGTGGCTCTGGAGACCTACCGTCCCCAGAAGCCTCTTTCCTTTAGCTGCCTGAAGGTCACTGTCCCGACTCCACCGCCCCAACCCCATTGCCCCCGCCTTTCCCAGCCTCAACCACATCCACGACTGACCCACGCAGGCCTGGCTGGACGTGAGGGTTTTGCAGCCGCTGCTTTCGGGAGGTGTGGAGAGCCCCTCAGAGGCTGTGCCATACAGTACCAGAGTGAACTTGGTCAGCGTCCCTATTCCAGAGTTGACAGGAGACAAGGGTAAGGGCGTGAGCATCCTGTCAACACCCCCGAGCCCACAGCTCCTCTTCCCCTCCTCCACTCGCCAGTGCCTCCAATACCATAGTTGTTGGCTTCGCTGGTGTTTTCAATCTCGAGGACCCATTCGCCAGAGGGGTCCTCATCCCAGGAATGAGTGGTCATGAAAGCCCAGTCGTTAAACCCATCAGCGGAGTAGTCATGGGGTCTGCAGGAAGAGAGTTCCATGTAGCCATCTGAGGTCTAGAGGGGACACCTGGCCCGTGACATACGGGACATATGCCATTCTCCCCATGTGGCAACCTCAGAGACTGGAAATGCTTTTCAGGAAGGCTGTTTCCCAGATGTTCTTAACCAGGGGACTATTTCACAAGGGGACACACAGCTGGCATGATAAATGGGTCTAAGGCAAGGATTCCTGCGATGAGGTCGTCCCCAAGGGCCTGGCTGTCCCTCCCCGAGTGTTCCTGACCTTAGCTAGTCTTGGGGATAAAATGACAGAATGAACCAGGAAACAGGAGTGCAAAGGGGACATGGGGAGCACCTGGGCGCCAGCAAGGTGGAACGGGTGCCCAAGGGGCTGGTGAGGTGGATGGCCAGGTCCCCGCGGCGATTGTAAGACAAGGTGAGCCGAGCCTGAGCATGTTCCAGCCGGGTGATGTGGTTGGGCTCGCCTAGGCACGCTGTCACAGACTTGCGCACCTCTAGCCGTTTGCCAATGTCCCTGTGCAGAAAGCACCATGGGAGTCAGCAGGCCAGCAGTGACCAGCGGGCGCCCCAGAAGCTCTCAGGCCCCATTTGCTCCCCGCCCCCCCAGGGCCAGTCTTTACTTGGGCTCCACTAGGATGTCAATGACGCACTTCCGCTGGGGGGCCACTGTCGTCCAGTTCTGGGCCAGGGCCACCATGGCACCGGCATCCAACAGCCCGTAGCCATAGGAATGGCTCACTGTGGAGGCAGGGAAGGGTCAACAGGGAGGCAGGAGAGCCCCATCCTCCGTCAGAGCCTAAACCTCAGGGTCAGCGTGCCCTACCTTTCCGGCCCACACCATTGGTGGCCCAGTCATTAGCATTGAGGTGGGCTGGCTTTGAGGTCTGAACCACCAGGTGCTGCATGTCTCGCCAGGTGAGGTTCTTACTGAAAGGGAGGGAAGGCTGGGATCAGGCTTCTGGGAACTCGGCTGGAGAAAAGAGCTTCTTGACAGGGAGCGCCGCTGGGGACAGGCGGCTGCTCGCCCACTTACTTGGCCTCCAGGGTGAGAGCGATGATGCCAGCCGCCAACGGGGCAGAGGCCGAGGTGCCGGTGTGTGACTCGGTGCACTTCTGCCTCAAGTCAGTCGTCACCTGCCAGGGACAACGTGTTGAGACCGCGATGGATGTGGGGGGCCTGTCCTCTGTCTACAGGCCCTGGGGACCCCACACGGCCTGGTGACACTTGGGTCGCAGCGTCTACCTTGCTAACATGCATAGCCCCTTCTAGGGCCAAGTTTCTCAAGGAATAAGGTGGATCAATTAGAGGCTGGAGTACAAGGGATGTTTTCAGGGAGACTCTGGACTTCTCAGGGCTTCAGAGATGGTTCTGTAGCCCTCAAGAATCTAGGAGGAATCCCCAGCTCACAGTACACATTCCATAAGGCTGCTCTTCTCCAGCCACGCAGGGACGGGAGCAGATGAGGTCTAACGGGGCCTGAGCAGAGAGCAAGAAGCCTCCCTTCCCAGCCCCCAGCCCCCAGCCCCGGGTAAGACTCACGATCTGCTTCTCGTTCTGGTTGCCACTGCTGTAGGTGGTGGCCAGCGTGGAGGAGCAGGCCTCGCTGTACCAGGGCACATTGCCGAACTGTGTGGCACTGCTGATGGACAGTGTGTAGATGCTGTTGGTGTAGCCGTCACAGTTACAGCTGTCGTGTTCCCGGCCCCCGTTCCCTGAGGCCCAGACAAAGATGGAGCCCAGCCCTCCGCGACCCTGCGAACAAAGTGGGCTGAGGTTACTCACGATGGGCGTGAGTTTGCGGGGGACAGGGTATGGAGGGACAGTAGGAAGATGCTATAGCAGCCTGGGAGGGCGGGAGCCTCCATCTCTGGAGACTCTGAGCTCACTTCTTAGATCCCCCAAAGATCCCTGTAGATCAGTATGTGTGCATGCTTAGGTCTGTGCGTAAGATCAAATCAGACTAGGTTTACCACCAAAATGCTTTGAGTGGCGATGCCCACAGGATGGGGTAATGGATGGTTCTTGTTCTTTGTTGTTGTTTTTTTTCTATCTCTTAAACTAAAAAAATTATTACATGTGCATGGTCATGCTTGCCACGGTCACCCATGTGGTGGTCAGAGGACGACTGTGTGGAGTGGGTTATCTCCTTCCACATTTATACGGGTACCGGGGCTTGAACTCGGGCCATCACGCTGTGTGCAGATGCTTTACTTGTCAAGCCATTTCTCTTAGACCCCTGCCGCTCATTAGCTGTGGTGGTGCTGAGATCAAACCCACGGTCTCAGGCTGGGGAGGCAGCTGCAGGGCAGAGGACCTGCCGAACACATGTAATGCCTAGGCTCAATATAACACTGAAAATCTTTGCCCCAATTAAAAAAAAAAAAGAATCAGGGCTAGAGAACCAGCTCAACAGTTAGGGCACTTGCTGCTCTTGCAGAAGACCTGGGTTTGAGTCTCAGCACTCATGTGGTGGCTCACAACCATCCATAATCCCAGTTCCAGGGAATCCCAACAGGCATGCATGTGGTGCACATACATGTAAACCATTAAAACATTTACACACATAGCATAAAAATAAATAAAATTAAAAAAAACAGGATCTTATTCAAAGGTACATTGTCAGTCTCCAACTCCTTAATGTTTTAATAACATTTAGTTTAAAAAAATTTTTTTAATGTGCATTGGTGTTTTGTCTGCATAAATGTCCATGCCAGGGTGCCAGATCTCCTGGAACTGGAGTTACAGACAGTTGTGAGCCGCTATGTGGGTGCTGGGAATTGAACCCTGGTCCTCTGGAAGAGCAGCCAGTACTCTTAACAACATGCAGAGCCATCTTTCCAGCCCATAAAATTTATTTTTATTATTTAAAATTTTATCTTTATGAGTGTTTTACCTGTATGTATGTACATGTACTACATGTGTGTCTGGTGCCCTCAGAGGCCAGAAGAGGGCATCAGATCCCTGGAACTAGAGTTACAGACAGTTGTGAACCACCACGCGGGCTCTCTGCAGAACAGCCAGTGTTCCTAACCACTGGGCAGCTGTCCAGCCTCAGGCTCGGTTCATTTGACCTCTTGTGTCACTATTAAAATGAAACACAAGAGCCAGGCATGGTGGTGGACACCTGAAATCCCAACAGGCAAGAATCTGAAGCAACAGACTCAGGAGTTCGAGGCTAGCTTGGGTTACACGGTTACATGGCACATTCCGGGCCAGGTTAAACCACATAGGAAGACCTTATCTCAACAACAAGGGCCAAGGAGTGCACGCCTTCAATCCCAGTACTGCGGAGGCAGCTGGATCTCTGTGAGTTCAAGGCCAGCCTGGTCTACAGAGTGAGTTCCAGGACAGCCAAGGCTGTTACACAGTGAAACTCTGTCTTTGAAAACCAAAAAAAGGAAAGAAAAGAAAAGAAGGAAGGGAGAAAGAAGAGAAAAAAATCAAAAACAAAAACAGACTATCTAAATAGAAAAATAAGGAAGAGAGCAAGTGGAGAAGACAGAACTCAGCCTGATTTCCAGGGCTCACCCCGGACCCCCACTTCACCTGGCTAACTCCCCGAAAGAAGGCCTCCTCGGCGAGACGGGCTGGCCCATCCACGGTCTTGCCGTCGTCCTCCGGGCCCCAGCTGGCGCTGTAGATGTGGATGTGGTTGGGGTTCAAGCCCAGGGAACGAGCTTCCACTGCGTCAGTCACCTCGCCGTCCAACATGCGCACCCCTGGCCGCAGAGTGGGTGGGAAAAGGGGTGCTGCGTGGGTCCAGCTGCCAGGGGCACCCGTGGGCACAGGCCCAGCCTGAACCCCAGGGAGGAGCAAGAAAGAGGAGAGGCCAGTGCTGGGAAACCCAAAGCCCGATCTACCGTCTACCACTGCCTTTCACAAACAAGACACAGAGAGAAGGAAAGGGGTTATGACCTTCTCCCCAAGCCCACACACTCTTCACTACAAAGAAGTCTCCCACCCACTCCCCCCGCCACCAGCACTGGGATTCCAGCTTTTCCGTTTGCTTAGGACCTTCCACAGACTAGCATGCTGCCAAAAGATCCATGGTGGAAGGTGGCGGGTGGGCAGAGAAAACTTCCAGGAGAGGTCCCCCCACCTTCAGTGGACCCAGGGCCACGGCTCATACCCACCTCCAATCCGGGCGTTGTAAGCCACGCCCACACCACAGACGCCATTGTTGGCCACTGCTGCCACTTCCCCGGCACACCGAGTGCCGTGCCTGCCAGGGTCAAGAGCGCAGCATGAGTGGGTGGGTGGGGTGGACAGAGTGCGGCAGGACAGACAGCGCGAGGACTGGGAGGTCAGGAAGGACCTCGGGCCACTCCATCACCCCTGTGTGCACGCACTTCCCTGTGGGGCCTGCCGTTCTCTTTGCTCTAATCAAAGCGTCCCATGGATCCAGGTGCAGTGGAGCTCCGAGTTTGAGGCCAGCCTGGTCTACAGCAAGTTCCCTGACAGCCAGGGCTACACATGGAAACTATGTCTCAAAAGACCAGAACCAAAACTCCCTTGGGGAACCAGGACTATAAACAAGACTCAGTTGTGGTTTTTTTGTTAGTTTGTTTTTTTAGAGACAATGTTTCTCTGTGTAGCCTTGGCTGGCCTGGAACTCGCTCTGTAGACCAGGCTGGCCTGGAACTCACAGAGATCCACCTGCCTCTGCCTCCCCAGGGCTGGGATTAAAGGCGTGGGCCACCACCGCCTGTCTTTTTGTTAGAGATAAGGTCTCACTATGCAGCCTGGCTGTCCTGGAACTCCCTAGGTAGACCAGGCCTCAAATTCATGCTAATACCTGGTTAGATTAAAGGAGTATGCCACCATGCCCAGAAGACTTTAGTTTTTAGGTAGGACATGTGACATCAGACTCACCCTTGTGTCCTTCATGGACAAGAGGAAGAGGCTCAGCTCAGAGGCCAGGAGCTTAACATTCCTCACCTGTTGTCATTCATCTGTGTATACCGCGGCTGTGGGTCAGGGTCCTGGTCATTGACATCAAAACTGGCTCCAGGATCCTGCAAGAACACAGCCGTCATCAGGAGCGGCCTAACCACAGCGAGAGAACACAGCAGTCCCTAGAGGCCATCCCCTGGCATCACCAGCACCCGCCTCCATTCCTCACATAATTGCCCGCCAAGTCAGGATGGTTCTTCTCGATTCCGTCGTCCAGGATGGAGACCACGATGCCGTGACCTGTGAAGCCCTGGGCCCAAGCTTCCTTCACATTGAGGTCTCGCTGAGTGACGCCAGACTGCGGAGACAAGCAGCCCATCAACGGAGAACCCACTCCACCCCCAAACCTCCATCTCCATCCATCCCAGCTCTTAAAATGTCACTACTGGTTCTCACTGGGAATGCAGATTCTGGGAAGGCAGGATGGGCTAGAGCAGTGGTTCTCAACCTGTGGGTCATGACCCCTCAGCAACCCTCTATCTCCAAAAATATTTACGTTACACTTCATAACAGTAGCAAAATTACAGTTATGAAGTAGCAACGAAAATAATTTTATGGTTGGGGGTCAGCACAACGTGAGGAACTGTATTAAAGGGTCGTAGCATCAGAAAGGTTGGGAATCACTGTGTTAACGGCAGAAAAGAGAGAGGAAGGACCAGAAGCCTCAGAGTGAGGCTCATTCACTCACAGCACCTCGCAGAGGTGGGGGGAGGACCAGAGCCCCGGAGGTGCATACCAGGTACCACTGCTGGGGAAACTTGGGGTCTGTGGGCTCCTGATACACGTCCCTCTTGGTCCTTCGCTTCGCTACCTGCTGCTCCAGCCACTTTACCTAGGAATGACACAGGTGGTAAGGGGTGTGTATGGGGGCGCGCAGTGTTGGGGGGCTTAGAACAGAAGGGGTGGCAACCAGAAGGGCCAGGGCCGTACTTGGGGCTCCCTCTGCAGCCGGATGTGCCGCAGGCGGTGAGGCGACAGGGACCGCTTCGTCACTGCTCTGTGCCAGAAGTGGTAATAGTCACCGAAGATCTGCAATAAAGCAGTGAGACCGAGATGGCCTTCCATCTGCCAGGCCCTGGGGGAGGCAGAGAAGGGGGCGGACGAGGCTGCTGGGGAGGCTCACAAGGTGGTGGTGGTGGTGGGGCATCTGTTCTCTGCTTAAGACCCACGAGAACATGCAGGGGGTAGAGGGGCACCCTTACTGAGATGAAGGTCCACTAACGGGCAATGCTGCAGACCCCAGCCCAGCCACCCAGAACCTGCCTCTTGCCCAGATGCCCTGGGAGACAAACTGCTTTACAGTACCAACGCCCCCGCCCTCCCCTCCCCACCACGGGGCAACGTCCTGAAGCTACACCAACAGGCCAGGTCAGCAACCTACCAGGCCCAGGTTGTGGAACCCATGCTTCCGGGCCACGCTGTCCGCCACAGCCCAGCCTCCAGGGATGTGCGCAGCCCAAGTGTTGGTGAAGACCTTTTGGCCGCGAGCATCAGCTGCTAGCAGGACCCAGGCTCCTGCTGCTGCTACCACCCATAGCAACCAGGGCCTCAGCTCCATGGGGGGGCCGATGACTGGGACCCCGGAGCGCCCGTCTCCCTGGCCTGGTCACAGGGCCTTGGCTGCCACGTGCCTGCTCACTGCCGGGGGCCCGAAGCTGACTGGCGGGGGCATGGGGCCGAGATGGGCAGGGCTGGGGGCGCAGGAGGAGGGCCGGCCCTGAGGGAACAAGAAAAGGAAGAAAGGAGGAAGAGTCAGTCCGTTCTCATCATACACTAATACTGTCCTTCCTGTCTTCAAGGCTTAGTCAGGGCCTAAGAGGAGTTTCGGGGGAGGTGGATAAAACAAACCCCTGAGGGGCTGGGGGTGGCTCTGTAGGACAGTTTCTACTGCCCAAGCAGAGGACCTGAGTTTGGAGACCCAGGACCCACACAGAAAGGAAGACTTGGCAGCCCGCATCTCTAACCGCAGCACTGGGGGCAGAAAGAGACACAAGAACCCCTGGGGCTTGCTGGCCGGCCAGACTACCCAAATTCACAAGCTGCAGGCTTGGGGGGGACCCTGTCACAAAACAAAACAAAACCCAAAGCGAACCAAACAACAACAACAAAAACCCCCAAACCAGAAACAGTGGTCAGGGCTGGAGAGAGGACGGCTCAGTGGTTAAGAGCACGTACACACACACACAGCTCCTGTGGAGGAGCAGCGTGCTGGTCCTAGCACCTGCACTGGACGGTTCGCAAACTGCTTATAACTCCAGTTCCAAGGGACACAACACCCGCAAGCCTCACCACACACACACACACACACACACACACACACACACACCACACACACACACACACACACTCCACAAACCCCAGTGCGTGCACACGGGCTGTCTCTGGAAGAATTGTCTCTGGAAGAATCCAGCCCCTACCCCTAAAGGTCAGCCAAACAGGCACATGGACCCACCATCTCCTTCCACAAGCCTTTTCTCCATTAAGAATACAAGCCGGGCTTGAGTCATTCAAAACAAAAACCAAACAATAACCAAAGAAAGAAAGATACATTAGAAAATGGCATGTACACACGATTCCATTTTGTTTTCTTAAAACTATACATGTATATTTATACATAACCAAAACAAAATCTGGAAGGACACACACTAAAATGTTAACAATGACTCCTTGGAGATGGTGAGAATTATGAGTAGCAACTGTTACTTTTCTTCTTTGTGTGTTCTCATAATACCTAGGTATATTTTATAAAAGAATAATGTTAGCTCTTAAAAAAATCAAAGGGTCTACCCAGCTCATCAGGGTACCCTGGTTCAGCAGAAACGGTTAGCTGTAGGGAGCTGTTGGAAAAGACTCTCAGTCCCTGCGAGGAAGAGTGGGTGACTTAGGTTGGGAGGGAGGCTGGGAAACCACGCTCTGAGCACAAGGGATTCCTGAGGCTTCACCCCTCTCCAGGACTGAGATGACAGCCATCTTTAGAGGCAGGCCCCAGAGCTGCCCCTCCCTTGTTCCAGACCCACCACCTTGCGTCATCTGAGCTGGGCAGCCGGGGCAAATGCTGACTGCTGAGCCAGGAACACCAAGGTGAGGCTGAATCAATAGTCCTGAGCGTTGTTTTTCTGCCTTCAGCAAACAGCCGGTAAGACCTCTCCACCGGGCTCACATAACTGTCCCCGTCAGAGGCCTCTGACTAGCCACAAGCCAAGCTCCTGAGGTAGGTGGAAGCTAGGAGACGTTCCAGAGGCTGCTGGGGTACCCTGTCTCTGTGGCAAGCTTCTGTGTCTGCCCAAGGATCCTGATGGTCCTGCCATTCCCCTGTCCCAGCCCAGAGGCGGCCATACCGCCAGGCGGTGAAATGAAGCGCCTCGGCACACGCCGCTGCCGGGGAACTGGACAGATGTGCTTGCCTCTGGAAACTCCTTGATTCTCCAGGAGCTACAACAGGCCTCCCTAACCCCTGCATCTCACCCTACAGGCTGAGGGGACTCCACACACAATTCCTGGAGTATTTTCAGTTTACACCAAAATAACCTGACAGCTGATGGCAAGAGACATCCACAGTGCCGAATCCATGCCCGAAGGGCAGAGTCCAAAGGGCTCCCAAGACATGCCTGGGAGTTACAGCTCCATGTCCCCTTGGGAGATAAAGCCACTGTGTATATGACTGATCGGGTGCTCCCCTGCTAAGAAGTGAGGGAACTCCAAGCCCCCATTTAAGAAGATGAGGGGCTAAGAGGCAAAATCGTATGGAAACAGGGCCTGTTCCCTTGCCACAGCTAAAACCTTTTGAGTTTAAACACCAGGCAGACTCCCTGCCCAGAGTTGTAAGACCTGCTTACAGAATCCAAATTATGCCTGGGTCTAGCCCAGGTTCCCGGCAAACTGTAGATGCAGCCACAACTGCCCGGCGTTGAAGGTGATTAACCAACTATTTAATTACCTTGCAGCACTCCAAAGCAAGCAATCCAGCTCCAGGCACAACGGGCTCCCCCACCCCCAAGAAAGGCGATCCGCCTCCCTCCACCAAGTGTCCTCACCTATGGCAAGAGTAGGATATGGATTCCAGACCTCAGACAGCCCTGCCTCAACTTCTGACACAGAGGGAGGCCCACTCCCCCAACACACACACACACACACACACACACACACACACACACACACACACACACACACACACACGGCCAATAGCGGAGAACAATGAATGAACAGGCTGCTCCCCACCCCCATCCCAGACTCTGACTCACCCTCTGGGTCCCAGTTGTCTCAAACCAGGAGGGTGGATATATTTCTAGCCTCTCTGGGTCAGTCTTGCCCAGCACTCAGCTCTGGGCCTGGCTACAGACTGAACTATGGTGCTGTTCCCAGCCTGGGCAAAGTCTTTCTCCCTCCCTAGAACCCTGCCAACAGAGACAAGCACCCCGGGTATCAGAACTTCACCTACCACCAGGTGTGGCTGCTGTTTCCTGGGACCTGGAGACCTGGCTGAGACAGCCCGAGAGCAAGTCACTGAAGACTGCTGGGAAACCCAATCAGGTCCCTCTTTCCAGCAGAGGACCCAAGGCCCGTCCTGGTACAGGCATACAGACACACTCCTGAAATTCTAACTCCTAGTCCCGGCTCAACTACCGTTCCCTGCGGGATCTTACACAAGTCATTTCCTCTTTCTGGGCCTCAGTTTCCTTGGTGGTTAAAAATGACTAAGGCAGCGGTTTTCAAACTTTTTTTTCTTTTTAAACCAACGAATCCTCTTTTTAAACATGCAAATTTTAGATAGAAGCCCGATACAGGGAACAAACACACACCGAATCTGCTGTGTCCACACCTGGCCAGCAGCCACAGGCCCTCCCTGGACCGCATCACCTGCGTTCCCTTGGCACTTCCCAAGTCCGAGAGAATCCCGGCGCTCCGGAGAGATCAAAGTCAGCTTCCCCCAGGCGCAAGGGCCAGGGGCGGTGGGAAAGTGGGCACTGACCCGACTAGGGTCTGCCGTCAGACCTGTCTGGCAAGCAGGCCGCCCCTCGATCAGCCAGCCACCCGACGGGGGGCAGCGGGGGCCTCGGCCAGGCCTCGGCAGGAGGCCACCCGGATCTCCCCAAGCCGGCCTGCGCGCGCCCGCCCGCGGATCCCGCCCCCGACTGCTCCGGCCGCACAGGTGTGCGGGGCGCCCGAGGACCCCGCGTCCTCCCAGAAGCGCGTCCCGTGGGGCACAGGCCCGAGCCGCCGGGGCCCCGGAGGACGGCGGGCGGACGGGCGGGCGTGAGCACCCAGCGCCCGCGGAAGGCTCTGCCCAGCCCGCCCCAGCAGGGGCCCCGCCGGCGTTTCCTGAGGTCAGAGGGCTCGCCCTGGCCCCAGCGGAAAAGTACCGGCGCGGGCCCAAGCCCCGCGCTCAGGTGGGCTGCTCTGCTCCCGTCCTCCCACCGCGGCGGCCGGGAACCCACGGCCAGAGCCCGGCGGCCGCCGAGGCCCGGGGCTGCGCCGCCCGGTTCCACGCTCTCCCCCGCCCGCTCCGGGCCCGGCTCCGCGGCGCGCCGCCTTCCCGGCCCCGGGCCGCGCGCCCTCGCCGCTTACCCTGGGGAGCCAGGCGGGGAAACTTTTCCGGCCGAGCGCCGCGGCTGCTCGGGCACCCCCTCGGCCGAGCGCAGAGCCCGGCGGCGGGGGCCTGGCTCGGGCGGTCCCCGCGCCCGGCAGCGGCGTCACGGCGCGCAGGCGGGGAGGCGCGGCGGCGCGGCCTCGGCCCGGCCGGCGACCAGGGCAAGGCTCGGCCTGGGCTCGGGCGCGGGCGGGGGCAGCGGCCCGGCCGCGGCGGCGCGGCTTGTTTACTCGGGCCGCTGTCACGGCGGCGGCGGCGGCGGCGGTGGCGGCGGCGGCCCCGGCTCCTCCTCCTCCTCCTCCTCCTCCGCGCCGCGCCCCTCCCCTCGCGGCGCCACCTCCGCGCTCCGCGGCCGCCGCCGGCCCGGCCCGCTCGCCGCCGCCGCCGTCGGTGGCTGGCGGGCGGGCGTTCCGAGCGCTGCACGCGGCGGGCCCCGCGGCCTTAGGGCGCCCTGGCTACGGCTGCCGGCGGGGCGGGTAGGAGCGCGGTCCCTGCGCGCCACCCCCAGGCCCCTCGGGCTGCGCCGGGCTCGGCTCTTGGCCTCGCCGCCTCCCGGGCGGGCGGGCGGTCTAGGAGACCCAGACCCGGGTGAGGAGCCCAGGCTGGCCCTGCCTTCCCCGCGATCCCGGCTCCAGAGCCCTGAGTTTGGGGCTAGTCCCCGGCAGCGCCCTGGGATGGCGGACCTGGGGCAACTCCACTCCCAGGTCGGAGCTCACAGCGGCAGAGCAGCCCTCGCGCCTCCTGCTAGAGGAGTCACAGTTTTATTTGCTTCTGGAGAGACAGGTGGATAAACAGAAATAGCCCACCTCCTTTTATGTTTGGTCTTTTTTTTTTTTTTTCCTTCCTGCAACAACCGAGAGCCAGGCACCGGGCCAATCAGTTCACGTTATCGTCTCCTTATGTACATTCTTTAATCCACATAGTCCGTTCAGGCTGATTTATTAATCCCACTTTACAGATAAGGAAACTGAGGCACGAAAAGTTTAAATAATCTCCCTTAAGTCACCCAACTGAGCAGGCCTCAGATCTGGCAGCGCTCCACTCCAAGCTACTTAGAATATACCAGCCAGAGCCCTTCCCTCCCTGGGTTCCTGCCCTAGAAAACGGCTGTGCTACTTGGCTGAGGTCGACATTCTGCTGGAGCTGAGAAAGAAGAGGGGAAACGGGCCAAGAACTTCCCAGGCTGGGTTGTTCCAAGGTCGTCAGCCGCCTCTGCCCATCCCTTCTTGCTCTCTGTGAGATAACCTGGCTACATAATCCTCTTCCATCCTCTCCTCGTGTGTCTTTAACGTGGGGCTCTGTACAGTCATAGAAATAAATGCCACCGAGTGCTAAGGAGAGCTAGGCACCATCCTAACCGGCTCCACGTGTTAACTCTTCTTCCGAACCACAAGCCCCGGGAAGTTCACTCAGCGGTTATTTAGGTACCTTTTCTGCATCTTGGCTGTTTCTTCTGAGGATGGAATTTAGGCCCAGGGAGGTTAAATGTGCTAAGGAGCCAGGAGTGGTAGCACTTGCCTGCAATCCCAGAACTGGGGAGGCTGAGGCAGGAGAATGGCCACAAGTTTAAGCCAACGAAAATCCCAAAATATGTATATACATATATATGTACACACACATATGCGTGTAGGAATATATATGTGTGTATATATATTATGTATATAAAGTGATTTGTATGGAAAGTCATAGCAAAGTTGGGCTCAAATCCCTGTGACGCTATTGTGCCAACCTTAAATTCCCAGAGCCTCGATTTACCCCTCTGTAAATGGAAATGTGTATGCAGTTAATGGCGTCTGCTATAATTTGAGCACCCTTAAAAACACTGCAGACATGGAGTCCTGAGGGTCGTAGATAAGTCTGTCAGTTGTTCCTGCTCCTCCTGGGCTGTGTGTGCTTTCTCTTAGGAGGAGCTGAGACCTGCGGGGACAATTGTGGGGGAACCCCTACCAGCACTCACCAAGCACAGTTGGGAGAACAATGTTCCTGTGGTAAGACTGAGGCAGGAAGTGAGTCAGAGTCCTTCCTCAGGCTGTGAGCAACAGCACCCATTTAGGGGAAGACAGGGCTGGCCCTATCTAGCAAGGGAGTCCCCCCCTCAGTGCCCCTCCCAATTGTCCTGTGACCTAAAAGAAAGGTCACCCCAGAATGAAAGCCTCTGTGGTTCCACCCATCCTGGGAGGCTGGCCCAGAGGAGTCTCAGTGGATCTGTGGAAGGGAAGAACCAGCCAACCCTGAAGGCTGTACCCAGGCACGACTGTTTTCTCTTGCCAGCCTTCCCGCCGATACTGCTTTGAGCGGTTGAGGGAATCTATACAGGCACCTCACTGAGGAGGAGGGCTATGTGGAGGGACCGAGCAGGTGAGCAGCTTGCCCTGGGGTAAGCCGGGCAACTGTTTCCACTCTGTTCTGCTCTCGTTTGGAAGTTCTCGTAGATTGCATTTGCAGCAATCAGGCTGACAAGAATCTGGAAGCCTTTCTCAGACTAGTTAGAGGGAGATGCCTTGCCTCTGAAACAAGTCCTGTGGGCAGGTACTGCATCCTCAGCACCCTCTACCCACTGGCCTGAAGCCTGAGCATCCGGGAAGCTCAGCTGCCTCTCACACTCAACTCCTGTCCAGTCCCCTCTGGAGACACTTACCTGTTTTACAGAATCCTTCGGATTTGGAGTGACTGGAGTCTAGAGATGGGGGACGTGGGTCATGGGGGTGGGGGCAGGAAGAGGAAGGGTCGGATCTCTCTTTATCCTTAGATTTGGAGATGATCCATAACGAACCATAGAGAGCTGTAGAGCTAAAATCCACTCAGTCCCTTTGTCCCCTTGAGGAGCTGTGGGAGTCTTTGCCTTTGGAACCTCCCCCACCCTGAGGCACCCAGAAGCCTTCAGTAGCAGTCATGGGTTAAGTCACTGTACGCAGCATGTGTGTATAAAGGATGCGTCCTTCCCCAAGGGATGGGAGAGGTTTCTCTTTGCTGTGCTGGCTCTCTCTCTCTCTCTCTCTCCCTCTCCCTCTCCCCTTCTTTTGTCTTTTTCTTTCCTTCCTACCTTCCTTCCTTTCTTCTTTCTCTCTTTTCTTACCTGAATCTTCCGTACTGTCTCCATAGCTCCTATAAGACAATAACGAAAGCTCCGAGTCTTACAAAACAGAGTAAAGTGTGCCCATACTTCACCGTCTAGCTCCAGAGAACCCAGGGTCCATCCTGACTGCTTCTGCTTCCCTGTTGGCTGCTGGCGCTCCGGTGAGGCTCCTGCCACGCCAGGCAGTAACTTTCCAGGTCTGGCTAAACCACTTTGGGAAAAAGCCCTTTATATGGCAGGCCGACACGGGTGTCTGTAGGTGGGGGGAGGAGCTCCAAGCTAGAAGTGATCTGGCGGTGACATATCTGGTCACGTTGACCTGGAGCCCGACGTGAGCCGTCCTTCTCCTGTCCATTTATTGGGGTGGGTCTGCACTTACCTTTTCCCGCTGGCTCCTCTGCATCCCGGCCGCTGGAGGCTTGAATGGCTTCCTTTGGCCAGCCTCAGGTCCTCACCTTCTGTGCCCAATGAGTGATACCCACAATTAGGCACCTAATAAATGCTTTGGGTGCAGCCCTGTTTGCCAGGCATTGGCTGAATACCTGCTGGGTGTCGTGCCCTGGTTCCCTGAGGGCTTGTCCTCAGGAAGCCAGAGCTGCCTCTGACCTGGGACTCAGCAGGGTCCTTCACTTTACCTTTATGACCTCGCTACTCCAACCAGCCTGCTGCTCCTCCTTCACCTTACCAGCTGGTCACCATCCCCGGACGTTGAGCTTCGCCACTGGTTTGTCGTCCTGAGCAGGGGGACGTTCCGTACAGTAGTTCTACACTATTGACGCCTTGGGTCAGCTTCGTCTCTATGGTGTGCACCGACTGGACGCTGTAGAACATTGGCCGCCTTTCTGGTCTCAACACCAGATGCAACTCCCACAGTCCTAACACGCCCTAAGTTCCTAGACTTTGTCAATTCCCTCCCAGTGACAAAAATCACTCCCCCCAGGGAGACCTCTGATCCACAGTAAGGTATGGACAGGTCACAAGGTGGAGGTGGCTGTGCCGGTTGGAGGCATTAGGAGTTTTGGCTGGGAACCGTATGCCCAGATGGCCCTCGGGTGCCAAGCCACCTTGGATGGCAGTATGACGATGGGGTTATTTAGTGTTCAGAGCAAACGATGTTACACATCTTCAGGACGTCTGAGGACATCACTTTCAGAATGCTAATGACAAGGTGACTCAGGATCATACTCTATTGACTAAAGTGGGGAAATGGGTGAGACATCTTAGCATTAGACATGTCTTTAGAAAGCAGATCTATGATAGCTTGGGAAGTGGGTAGGGAGGGCAGGAGGAAGCCTCGGTGATGATGGACATGTTCCTTATCTTGATTGTGGTGATATTGTCACGAGTGTGTACATGTGTCAAAACATATTAAGTTGTATGCTTTAAATACATGCAGTTTATAGTATGTCAATTATACGTCAATAAAGCTGATTTTTGGTTGCTTGCGGTTTTAGGGTTTCACAGACATTACTCTGAAAATTCACTTAGGGAGTAGCTCATTTTTTGGTTATACTATAAATGAGAGTTACTGTAGTACCGAAATTCACAGATGTCTGGTGTGATGGTCACATTTATAACCCCAGCCCTCAGAGAGGCTGAGGACTGGTGTGGATTTGAGACCGGCCTGGACTACATAGGAAGACCCTACTAAAATAAAATAAAACTTGCTCATGGTGATGCACATCTGTAATCCCAGCACTTGGGAGGTGGAGGCAGGGGGATCAGGAGTAAAGAGCAGCCTCAGCTACAACCAAGTTGGAGATCAGCCTGGACTACAGCCTGTCTCCAAAACGGGGGGGGGGGGGGGGGGGGCAGGTGGTAGGTTCAGGGGATAACAAGAAAGAGGGGGTAAGAGTGTGGAGAACAGCTGGCTGGGGGGTCACGGAGAAGCTCTTCCTCCGTCCTGCGGCTCAGGAAAGCTTAGTCAGGTCACATGACATCAAACTGACATGTCTGGAGCAGCATTATCAAGGGCTTGAGAAATGAAACAATGAATGTAGTGTGGGTAGCCAGGAAAGAAACAGAAGATTCTGGAAATGACAGGTTCCTCCACTAACTTTAATCCTTAAACCAAATACTGCAAGGGAAAAAGTCAGCTAATACCTGGGGAGGGCGGTGCTTTCTCCACAGGGCCGGTGTACCTGGGGGAGCAGAGCCCGGAGCTCCGTGCCAGCCTGCCCCTTACGGGCTGCCGCCCACCTGAGGGGCTACACTCAGCACACGTGCCTGAGAGGCCCAGGAGGAAGGCCTGCGGGTGGCAGACCTCTGCTAGGGGACCAGATTCCTTTGAGCCACTCCAAGGTCTTCAGGAGACCTGAGCAGAGTAAGGGGTTCACTCATCTAACTAACCAGGTTGGTTAGGTTAGTTGCTGTGATAAAACCCTGACCAACAGCTCCTTGGGGGAGAAAACAGCTTGCTTGACCTCGTCTTTGCAGGACATCACTGAGGGGAGTATGACAGGGACTCACCAGTGGGGCCTGGTGTAGCTAGAGTTTTCCTGCCTTGCCCACAGTCAGGACAAATCTCTGTCACCCGCCAGTCCCACAGCC
The DNA here is from genome assembly GCF_004664715.2 of Peromyscus leucopus. Classification (NCBI taxonomy): domain Eukaryota; kingdom Metazoa; phylum Chordata; class Mammalia; order Rodentia; family Cricetidae; genus Peromyscus; species Peromyscus leucopus. Next base: position 124,164,447 of record NC_051063.1, on the reverse strand, counting down.
GCTCAGACCCAACCAAGTAAACACAGAGACTTATATTGCTTACAAACTGTATGGCCGTGGCAGGCTTCTTGTTAACTGTTCTTATATCTTAAATTAATCCATTTCTATAAATCTATACCTTGCCTCGTGGCTTACCAGCGTCTTCACATGCTGCTTGTCATGGCAGCGGCTGACAGTGTCTCCTTCCGCCTTTCTGTTTTTCCTTTTCTCTTCTCTGTTAGTCCCACCTATACTTCCTGCCTAGCCACTGGCCAATCAGTGTTTTATTCATTGACCAATCAGAGCATTTGACATACAGACCATCCCACAGTAGCCTGGTGGCACCAGAAATGAAGCAGAGGTGAGTGCTGTGTGCCCACTGGTTTCCTCAGCTACCTTCCTTACACAAGCCAAGGACCACATGTTCAGGATGGCGTCCCAGGCCCTGTGGTGAGCAGGGCCTTCCTACATCAGTTAGCAATCAGGAAAATGCCCACGGACATGTCCACAGGCTGATCCGATGGAGGCAAGTCCTCAGTTGAGGGTCCCTCTTCCTGGGTGTGAAAAGTTGACATTGACGGAGCACGGTCAGATGGTGGACTTCTCCCAGTGTCCCAGGTGTGGTGAGGGAGACTGACCAGAGGCAGGTCCAGATCATCATGCCCCATCTGGAAGATCACGAAGGGGCTTGGGATAGAGTTCAAGAGCACTTGCTGCCATGGACAAGCCCTCGGTTTGTTCTCTAGGACTTGCTGACATCGTGGTGCACACCTGTGATCCCAGCACTCAGGAGACGGAGGCAGGAGGAGTCCAAGTTCAAAGTTAGCCTGAGCTTTGGAGTGTGATCCTGTCTCAAAATCATCATCATTGCCAGGTGGTGGTGGTGCACGCCTTTAATCCCCGCACTCGGGAGGCAGAGCCAGGTGGATCTCTGTGAGTTCGAGGCCAGCCTGGGCTACCAAGTGAGTTCCAGAAAAGGCACAAAGCTACACAGAGAAACCCTGTCTTAAAAAACCAAAATAAATAAATAAATAAATAAATAAATAAATAAATAAATAAATAAATAAATAAAATAGAAGGTCTATCAGAGGCTGGGCATGGTGGCCTATGCCTTTAACTCCAGCACATGGTAGGCAGAGGCAGGCGAAGCTCTGCTGGGTTTGAGACCAGCCTGGTCTACAAAGTGACTTCCAGGACAGGCATGGTTATGTGAGACCCTCTAAACACTCTCTCTCTCTCTCTCTCTCTCTCTCTCTCTCTCTCTCTCTCTCTCACACACACACACACACACACACACACACACACACACACACACACACACGTCCATCTGTCTACTGTGGGAAGGCAAGAATAGAGGCCCACAACACCCCTGCACAGTATACGAGACCCTCCTGACGTGACATGGGAACTCTCCCCGAGGGACTCCCACCAGTCAGTACACAGATGTGTGGGCTGAGCTGGCCTGGGAAGGGGAGGCAGATGGAGAGGTTCTAGACCCCCCCTATTAGAAAGTGGGGTCTGCAGGATGAGAGCTGGTGAACAGTAGTCCAGTCAAGTAGGTGGGTCAGGTGCTTCTCCTTAAACTGCATCCCCCGTGGGCATCTTTCGAAGGAGACAAAGAGATCCTTTGAATTACAGCCAGAGCTCACAGCCTTCACTGGCTCACGTGGGGCATCATCCTCATGCCTTAGAACCATTGCCTCGCTCGCTGCTGGCTGCACACACACACACACACACACACACACACACACACACACACACACGGCCATTATTGTTCCCATTTCATAGGTTGTGAAACTGAGGTCTAGAGACGGTCAGGAAGAGGACTCTGGACTTGGACGGGGGAGTAGGTATGGGGACAGCCCACCCACTTACACCACCCTGCCTTCTGTCTCTGCATGAGGGAGCTCTGGCTGACTCAAACTCAGTTCACTCGGAAAGCCTCTGTGGGTGGTGGCGCAGCTGTGGTTCACACTGGACTTTCTTGGATCAGCCTTGCTCACCTGTGTTGCCACAGTAGGTACACGCTGATTTTTTCCGTAACGTTCACTAATGAATCACCGAATGCCCGTCCCCCTGAACTTGGCAGGAGATGGTATAGAGCGCTTGAGTATTTTTCCCAGGGGTTCAGTTTCCTCATTTTTCCCTGCAGGGCATTAACAGTACCGGCTTATCTTGTTAACTAAGTGCTCAGCACAGGGCCGGGCAGCCACCAAGGTGGCTGTGACTGTCCTCGGCGTGCTCAGGAGGTGCTGGCTGTGGACTTTCCTACCTTGGCCAGCACCCAGACCTTCCTCATAGTACCGGGAGCTCACGGTCTTCCTACGAAGGAGAGGCCGGTCCCCTCACGTGGCTGCCCATGTCGGTGCCTCTTTATCCATTTGGACAGCCACTGGCACCTTCCCCCACTTCTTCCCTCCGGGTCAGAGATCAACAGTTGTCTGAGGCAGAAGCTCTCGCCTTGTTCCATATGTGGAACTTGTGGGCGGGGCCTGCTGGGACCCACGGACCCGGCTGATGGAGACCAGTGGGGCCTTCCAGCAGCTGTCACCTGTGTGGGGGACAGACAGGATCTAGGATTCATTCCAGTGGCACCCCTGGGCAGAGTCTCTGAGGGGTCCCTGGTGGCCTAGCCTCATCAAGACAGCGTCTCTGCTGCCTCTTGGCATTGTGCTTGCTGAGGGCTCTCCTCACGGGGCTGGGGTACCCCCCCCGCCCCCATCCCTGACCTGGTTCTCTCTTCTCTCTCCAATGTGGACATTCTCTAACCAGAACTCTGTCCACTGTCTTAACACAGCGCTTCTCAACCTTCCGAATGCCGCGACCCTTGAACACAGGGCCACCCCAACCCCAGCATTAGTGCCATTGCTACTTCATAGCTGTCATTTTGCTATTGTTATGAATCACGATGTAAATACCTGTGTTTTCTAATTGTCTTGCCCCCAAAGGGGTCACAGCCCACAGGTTTAGAACCACTGCCTTAACAGGAAATAGCTCATGGAGTCTCCCCAGTGCCAACATACATGAGGTTTTATTTTTGTTTTATGTAGCCTCGGCTAACCTCGAACTTCCTATGCATCTGAAGATGATCTTGAACTCCTGATTCTCTTGCTTCCCCGCCTGAATGCTGGGATTACAGGCCACAACCACTAAACACTGGCTCTTTCTTTCTTTCTTTCTTTTTTTTTTTTTTTTTTTTGGTTTTTTGAGACAGGGTTTCTCTGTGTAGCTTTGCGCCTTTCCTGGGACTCACTTGGTAGCCCAGGCTGGCCTCGAACTCACAGAGATCCGCCTGGCTCTGCCTCCCGAGTGCTGGGATTAAAGGCGGCGCCACCCGGTTTAACTCTGGCTCTTTTGATGCTAAGCATACCTTACTTCTTGCTCTCAGGTGATGGGTCGTGATGACAGGAAGGTCAGAACACACAGGGAAACAGGCACAACGCCATCCTGCTGCTACCCCCGCCCTCTGTGCGGGGGGGGGGGGGGGGGGGGGGGGGGCTCTGTGCGGTCCTCTCCCCCCCCAACCCCCACCCCTCGCCCTCTGTGCGGTCCTCCCCTCTGTGTGGTCCTCCCCTCTGTGTGGTCCTCCCCTCTGTGGTCCTCCCCTCTGTGCGGTCCTCCCCCCCTTTGTGTGGTCCTCCCCCCACCCCCCCTCCCTGCCCTCTGTGCAGTCCCCCCTCTGTGGGCTGCCCCTCTGTGTGGTCCCCTGCGCTCTGTGCGGGGGCCCCCCTCTGTGCATTCCCCCCCCTCTGTGTGGTTCCCCCCCAGCCCTCTGTGCGGTCCCCCCGCCCTCTGTGCGGTCCGTGTCCCCCACCCACCCTCTGTGCCGTTCCCTACCCTCTGTACGGTCCTCTGCCCACCTCAGCACCAGTTTTCACGGCATCTCACTTCTCCCTGCAATTTCTCTTCTTGTTGGCTTCTTCTTCCTTTTCTTGTTTTAGTCAGGGTTCCCTTTGCAGTCCAGTCCGCTATGTAGCTAGAGTTTGCTTTGAACTCTTGGTCCTCCTGCCTCAGCCTCCCTAGTGCTGGGATTACAAGCACGAATCACCAGGCTTGGATCTCCACTGTTTCATGCTGAAAACACACAGACACACATCTATTTTGATACCTTTTCATATTCCATTTTTCTTTATTTAGCAACGTATCTACATCAGAGGGATGCACGTGATACATAGACACAGGTGGCATTGCTTAGCGGCAGGGCCCCTGCTGATCCCGTGTGTGGCCCTGGGTCTGAGGCCCAGCATCACAAAGGTGAATGAGTGAATGAATAAATGAATGAAGGGGTGAATGAACGAAAACTGCAAACCCAGCACAATGCTCAGTAACTTTTGAGTTGAATGGAACCAGATGATGTTATCTGGCTGACACCAAATTGCTGCTGGCGGAGATGACCAATTAGAGCCGATCTTGTCTGAGACATGCCTCGGGATGCTGCCATGTGCGGGGGTGACTCAGTTCTCCCCCACTTTTCCCTGTCTGCGTCCCTGCGCACTTCTGTTTGCACAGTGGGCTGTTACATCATTCGGACCTCACTTGGCTTCAGCGCATCATTTACACGTTCCATCCGCCTCTGTTCTCTCCCTGTTCGCCAGCAGCAATTAAAAAGGACTACTCCCTGCCAACTCAACCCTAGACACAAATGCAGACTCGGGCAGTGAGATTCCACGTCAACAGTAAACTGTAAGGGGGCCACGCTGACAGGGCTGACTGTGAACATAATTGCAGGGCTTGCTTACCATTCAAGCCTCACACACGGCTCTTCTTTTCTTTTCTTTTTTTTTTTTTCCTTTTTTTGGTTTTTTGAGACAGGGTTCCTCTGTAGCTTTGCGCCTTTCCTGGATCTCACTCTGTAGACCAGGCTGGCCTTGAACTCACAGGGATCCGCCTGCCTCTGCCTCTCCCAAGTGCTGGGATTAAAGGTGTGTGCCACCCGGCTCTTTTCTTTTAAAGACAAGGTCTCATATATCCTAGGCCTGCCTTGAACTTCCTGTGCAGATGAGGGTGACCTTGAACTTTTGATTCTCGGGCCTCCACTTCCTAAGCACTAGGACTGTACATTACCATGCCTGGTTTAAGTGGTTGGTATTAAACCCAGGACTTCATTCAAGCTAGGCAAACACTCTGCTAACTGAGCTACATCCTCAGCCCCCACACAGGGTCTTATTTATTCCTCTCCACAGCCCAGTGAAACAAATATAACCCATTTTACAGATGAGAAAATTCAATCTTGAGCTGGACCTGATGTCATAGGCCTGAAATCTCAACTACATGGGAAGGTAAGCTAAAAAGTTTGCAAATTCTTGGTTGGGCAACTTAATGAGACCTTATCTCAAAGTAACAAGAGGGGGCTGAGGATGTACTATAGCTCAGGGGCAGAGCTGGCCTAGCAGGGACACAGCTCTGCGTTCAACCCCCAGACCCACCAATAAACCACCTTTCTTCCTGGTAACCCAAAGACTGAGAACTCTGCTCCGTCTTAGGGGCACTGAATAACTTGCCAAAGGTACCTGTTTAGGAAATGATGTCACAGTTTGAAGCTGTTAGTCTAACTCTGGGGACCCAACCATGGTCTTTGCCATCGGTTCCCGGCAACGGGAGCTCCCTCTGGCCAGACCTGGAATGAACCGGGCCTGAGGCAGTGGATGAAGGGAAGCAAGGTGGTCATGACCCCTTTGGACGGAGCCTGGACTCCTGGAGTACTTCCTCCCTGCTGTCCTGGGTCAGAGCACTTCACCTTTAAGGGTGCCCATGTGACCTGGATTCCTCAAAGTGAGCAAACACACACCCTGCAAATGCCATTTAGAAGATAATGGCCCCTGTCCATGACTGTCACAATGACTCTGTGTCGGGTACTGGCAAAGGACCGAGGGTTCTGGATGATCTTGCAGAGTCCTTGGCAGGCCAGCCTGGGCTTGGGGCTGGCAATGCTCAAGAGGAGAGTATGTCGCGCTGGGCGTATGTAGTTTAGTGGCAGAGCACTTGCCTGGCCCTCAGCGCGCACGCACACACGCACACACATACACACACACACACACACACACACACACACACACACACACACACGTGCACATACCCCCACAGAAAAGCACACTCACGGCCATTGTTCCCTGGCAGCACCCACTCTTCCCCTCCTGCCCCCCTCGCTCCCCCACCTCCTCTGCTCCTTCTGCCCTTTGCTTATTCCCTGTTCCGGGCCTGTTGGCACCGGAAGCTGGAACTCCGTCTCCAGAAGAGGCACCGGGTAGCCAAGCAGGCCTGGAGTCGGGTCCTCTAGCCAAACCCGTGTCCCGAGTCACAGGCAGACCTGAGTGTCATTGGGTTTCCTGGCATCAAGCAGACCCCTGGTTCCAGTCCCAAGACGGATGACCTAGTGGGGATTTACCATAGGGGCTGGTTGCCGCCTTCCTGAGCGACAGCCCCGGGTGGGTAGTTGTCCACGAAGGTCACCCAGACACAGGCTGAGTCCCAGACCCCTGCACTGCCTCTCGAGGCAAGAGACTCCGGGAAAGGACCACAGAGCTCAAGGACACAGAGCAGGGCAGGTCTGAGGATGCCCACCAACTCCCGCTGTCTGACGAGGCCAGGTAGCACCCCTGCTCCAGCCTGCGCCCCACACGGCAGTCTGTCTGTGCTCTTCCTGGACTAACATAGTCAGCGGTAGAAGCCAAGCTCCGGGTAGCTCGAGGAACGTGTCAACCACGAGCAGAGCTCAGGTAAGTGGCCCCACCTTGCAGTTCCTAGCAGAACCGTCACTTGACTTGGGGTGAGCAGGGTGTGTATGGGGAGGGGTTCCGATTCTTTCATCTGGGTCTGGTCTCTGCTAGAGTCTGAACGTTCCCTACTTAAAAACAAACAAACGAACAAAAGCATCTTTTGTGCAGACGCCACGGTCCTCACGCCTGTGCCCACCCTACCTTATTTACACCGTGCCGGGCCACACTGGCGACCCTGCTGTTTCTCTGTCTGTCCAGCCACCTTCCCACCGCAGGGCCTTCGCACCGGCCCTACCTTTGCCACGGCTCTCTTCTTTCATACCCGGGTGCCTGCACCCTCCTATCTTTCTGAACGCTTCTCTCCTGTCCCCATTTTTAACTTCTGTGTGTTAAAAAGTGTGCATGGTCCGTGGGCCGCCTTCATCGCTTCGCTTTCCCCCAGCATTTTCCGTCACTGGACGCACTGTAGACTCTTTGTTTGCTTATTACCTTTCTTTCCCGACTAGAATATCAGGTCCAGGCAGGCAGAGGTTGCTCTGTTTTCTTCACTGCTGTATCTCTAATGACTAGAAATGTGCCAGTCACCCAGTAGACAGTGCATCAATATTTGCTGAATGAATAATTTCACAGCAGAAAACTTGTTTCTACATAAAAACACAAAGAAGTAGAAAATGCCTAGAAGGTAGGCATGGTGGCGTATGCCTGTAGTCCCAACACCCAGGAGGGAGAGACAGGGAGATCAGGAGTTCGAGATCACCCTCAGCTACACAGTAAGTGTGAGGCCAACCTGGCCTCTGAGACTCCCTCAAAACAACTACAAAACAAAGCTGACTGCTGTGGCCCCCACCTTCCACCCCCACCCCCACTTGGGAAGCAGAGGCAGGCAGAGAGCTGAGTTAGAGGCTAGTCTGGTTTACATAAGGGGTCCAGGTCAGGGAGACCCTGTCTCAAACAGACAAACAAAAACCAAACCAAAGGGGCTGGAGAGATGGCTCAGTGGTTAAGAGCGCTGCTCTTCCAAAGGAGACCTGGGTTCAATTCCCAGCACCCACATGGCAGCTCACAACTGTCTGTAACTCCAGTTCCAGGAGTTCTGACATTTTCACACATACATGCAGGCTAAATACCAATGTAAGCAAACAAACAAACAAAACCCCCAAAGATGTCTAGACTCTGCCATCCTTCCAGATGAGCTCGCTGGAGACATTCAGTGGAAACCAAATGGCCTTTAGGTGAGGGATTATGGAAAGATGTGTCAGATGGAGGTAGTATTAGGAACATTAAATTTCCCTGATCAGTAGCCAGGCAGTGGTAGGTAATCCCAGCACTTGGGAGGTGGAGACAGGCAGATCTCTGGACATTCCAGGCCAGCCTGGTCTACAGAGCAAGTTCCAGGATAGGCAGGGCAACACAGAGAAACCCTGTCTCTGAAAACACACACACACACACACACACACACACACACACACACACACACACACACACGATGTATATATTCCCTGCTCAGGAAACTTCTAGAAGTTTGCAGAACATCTCCCCTTTCCTGAGTTATTCTCTGGAAATTTGAGACCATAGATGAGGCTTTTCCCTTGGGTGGGGAGCCCTACGACCCAGAAGGCTTGGGAAACAGGGTGGAGTGGACCCACCCATCACAGCCAAACAAGACTGTCTCACGAGGAAACAGTAGAGGCCTTCTCAGGGCTCAGCAAACAGACACGGGTGGGGTGCCGCCAGCCTTCGTGTGCACCAACCCGGGTTATTGGAGGAATGCAGTCCTGATGGACACGGGAAGCCTCAAACGGGTCCTCCTCCACCTACTACACATCCTAACATCCCACCATTAGTGCCACTCAGGTTTCTGAGATTTTGTTTGAGACAGGGTTTTGCTGTGTAACATTTTAATGGTCCAGGCTGGTCTCAAACTAAAGGTAGCCTCTCTGCCACAGCATCTCAAGTGCTGGGATTACAGGTGAGCCACCACACCTCGCTAGTGTTCTGCTTAGAATGTGTGTGTGTGGGGGGAGAGGTGTGTGCATGCACATCCAGGTGTGGGTGGAGGCCAGAGGCTAACCTGAGGTATCGTTGCTTGTCTTACTAAGACAAGACCTCTCATTAACACATGAGTTTCCTGCTTAGAGCCTCAGGATCTGCCTTCTGGCTCCAGAGTTCTGGGATAACAGGCATGTCACACCACCTTTATTTCCTGGTGCTGGATTGTGGACTCAGACCCTGCAAACACTTTAAGGACTGAGCCATCTCCCCAGTCCCACTTTTCTGCTTTTAAAATGTCCTCATGGGGCTGTTGGTGGCCTGGGCATAGAGTGTTTGCCTAGCAGAAGAAAGGATTCCAGTCCCCAACACCTTCAAACAAACAAGAAAACCCAAACCAGAATCTGCTCCAGGGAGGCCATGTGCTCTGCCATGGCGGCCACCTAAACCAGGTCTGAATTTGCATGGCATCTCTGACAGTGGGTGTTTGCTGAGGTAATGGGAAGCGGGGACACTGCTAGGTCAGGAGGTGACCTCAGAGTGCTGCTCTCCATGACAGGAGTCCTCAGAACGGAGGCCTCCAGACAATGGCTGTGACCTCGTGAATAACCCCCAGTGTGGGCCCTGGCCCTTATCTGGGGCAGGAAGTGGCTACAGGAAGCCTGAACCAATGAGAAATCCCCGCCAGGCAGCTTCTTCCTCAGGACTCATCTTCACAGAAATAGGTTACTGGGACATCTCACCTATGAGGAGCATTAGGGGAACTTCTTGAGGGTTCACTGAAACAGGCCACCTGAGCATCCTAGCTAAGCAGATTCGCAGCCGCGGTCATCACTTCTTCATCGGAGCCTGAGGCAGGCATTGTCAGCCCACCAAGAGGGACGGAACCCTTTGTCCAAAGTGTTCCAGACAGCCCCTGCTGCTCTATCAGGATTGACCCATGAGCCCTGGGTGTGGTGTCCCATGACTAGAAACCCAGGGCTTGGGAGGCTGAGGGGAGAGGGCTGCTGTGACCCCAAGGTCAGCTCGAGTTACACAGGGGCTTCCAGGCCAGTCTGGGATAGGCAGCAAGGCCCTGTTTGTTTTGCAGGCTGGGAGCTGTGGCCCAAGCCTGAGGTTTGGTGTCAGGATGGTGGGGCCAAGAGAAAGTGCCAATGTGTGACATGCCAAGCGGAGGATGCCATGCCAGCCCTCCATGTCAACAAGCGGGGTGTGAAGAAGTCCCAGGGTGCCTGAGTGACCTTATAAAAGTTGGGCTTTCTCAGTTCCATGAGTCAGTTGGGCAGCACTGGACAGATGTTCGGAGGCCCAGAGCCCAGATGGGCAGCTGACTCCTCCTGTCCATTTGAACCTCTAGCCTCAGGGCCTGTGTCCTAGGCTGATCCCACAGTACCAAGAATGGTGTCTCTGCTGGGTGTGACGTGGGTGACACACGTGTCCAGTCTCTTGGATTAACCCTCCAGGTACAGATGGCACTCAACACCGCTGAACACGTTTGCCTTAGGGTGGTCCCCACGGCGGACAGGTCATCTCTACCTCAGATTCCTGATCTTCCGCTGCTGAGGAATCCGACCCAGAAATAACTTTGCGAAGCCTCAGTTTCTTCATCCATTAAGTGGGGATGGCACCTCCCTCTGAAGCGATGTCACAAGAATGGGGTGGACCACTTTTATAGGACGTTTGGCATGATGCCTGCCACACACCAGGTGTTCACACAGGACAGTTGGCAAGATGGCTGACTGGGAGACTTCTCCAGTCTGCGGCCCATATCTTCCTGTGGGAACTGCTACCTCCCACCTGTTGAGTAGACACCGGAGCCGGAATACATCGGCCAAACTTGGAGGGTGAGAAAATTTTTCTCTATGTGGGAAATGGTGGAGAGTGTTGTTCGTGTGTGTGTGTGTGTGTGTGTGTGTGTGTGTGTGTGTGTGTGTGTGTGGTTGAGGCCCCTCTCTTTCCTGTCTTTCCAGAGAGGATTCTTCGTATCTTCTGGGACCAGGGTGGGTAGTCTCAAAATGTTCCCAATTGGAAACAGGGGAGAGCTGCCCATTCTGCCCCAACCTGTACCCCTGGCCATTCGCAGGTCCTCAGTCCCACATGCTCACTCATATCACCAGAGAGGAATGGGAGGCTCTGGGGAGGGGAGGGAGGATGTTTTGTTGTTGTTTATATCGATTTACTTATTTTTCTTTTTAGACAGGGTCTCTCTAAGTTGCCCAGGCTGGACCATGAGCTCGTGTTTCTGCCCCAGCCTCCCCAATGTCTTTGAGTTAGGTCTGTATTCCCTACCAGGCCTAGTTATCTGCTATTTGTTCTTGGAGTGTGGATCTGAGATTCCTTTCTGCCGTGCATGTTATCACCAGCTGCTGTTCCTTTTCGTCCTACGTTATGGAGCAGTAGCCCAGTCGAGAGCAATTATCCAGCACGTGCGAGGTGCTGGGGCCTATTCCCGACCCTGAAAAACAAACAGGAACCTGGGCTTCTTGTTGCTTGGCGAAGGCTTGAGACTGGATCTTATTTTCTTCTGTCAAACTTTTTCTTCCTAACAATGATTTGCATTAAAAAAAAAAAAAAAGTCAGAATAGCAGGCCAGCCTGGTCTAATGCCAAGTTCCAGCAGGGCTACACAGTGAGACCCTGATCCACATACACACACAAACACACAAAAATTCCAATAGCTCAATAAACACGGCCTGTGCTCCACCCACCATCTTCCATCCCGCCCCATCAGGGACCCAGAGCCTTGAACATACAAGGCAAGGGCTCAGAAAACCCAGCCCCGCTCCCACTGTGGAGCCAGGTGATGAGGCCTCGGGGCTGGACTGCAGCTGTGACCTCAGCAGGCGTCCTTGTATCTAAAGACGTCAGCCGAGGGTGGGGCGGGTCCATGCTCAGGGTCAGCTTCCTTGGAAAACCTCCCAGTCACCGGAGGAGACCTCGGTCTCCTCGTATCAAAGGTATCTGGGGAACTGGGCCAGAAGGAAGGATGGTGACCAGCAAAGGTGACGTTTTCCCCACATCCTTTGCTTCACTTGGTCCCTGCTGAGTCAGAGTCCTTTGGAGGACTTAGGAGGATGTGGCTCTCTGAACGGTCCCTGAGGCCTGGGAAGGTGTGGAGAGAAGGCAGGAAAAGGTGAGAAGAAAGTTCAACAGAGACGCCTGTGTCCCCACCTGTACGGTCCCCTCCCTCTCAGACCTCGGTCATCACGCTGTGGCCACAGATGTGGCCCCTGTCCGGGACTCTCCCACTCCACACAGTTCTGAAGTAGCTTGGGTAAGGCAGATCTGCCCGGACAGAGCGCTGGTGACTGACCTGAGGCCAGCAGTTCCCTCCATGGTCTGCACTTGCCGAGACTGGCAGGGCTCTTGACCTTTGGGCGGGGACAGTTCTTTGGGTGCGGCTGTCTGTATCTCTACTTGGCAGGTAAAGACACCTCCTCCAGTCTAACAACTTGAAAAGACTTCTTCGGGGGTGGGAGGGGAGAGGCTGCCTATAAGGCCAGCACTGGAGAGGCAGAGGCTGGAGAAGGATCAAGCTTCATAGGATGAAGCTGGCCAAAGCTACGTAGGAAGGCCCTCAGAAATCAACAAAAGGGTCCCTGCCCGGTAAGGATGGGGCAGGACTCACGTACAGATGTTCTAGGATCGTGCCACAGCAGACTCCGGGTGAAATCCTAATCTAGTGCAGTGTCCACTACCTCAGAATGGCCCCAGAAGTGCATCCTGTCCCGGGCACTGTTCCCTATTTCTGCCTCTTCACGAGGTGGAGCCTGTTTTTCCTCCCCTTGCAGTGGAGCTGGCCCAGTGGCTGCTTGTCCAATGAAATATGGCAGAATCAATCCTGTTTGGCCTCCAAAGGTAAGTATCCACCTCTGGCCCATGCTTGGTGTTTGAACCCTCTTCGTTGCGGTGAGGAGGCCCAGGTCCCACGGCACAGAGATGTCCAGCTGATGCTCAGTGATCTCTGCTGGTTGTCACCAGCACTAGTAGCCAGCCATGTTTGTGAAGGAGCCTTGGGGATTCCAGCTGTGGCCCTAAGAATGGCTTCCCTCAAAGGGCTGACCCGAGAACCTGTAAGTCAGTGTTTGACTCTCTTGAATGGGAAGCCAGGAGAGTTCCTGCTTCAGGTCAGAAACCACCGGGCTTTGGCCAAGAAAGTCCTGTGATTACAGAAGCGGCCTTAGAGGCCATGTGCGGGGTGGAGAAACCAGGGCTAGGGAGGTCAGTGAGGCGGCTCCTGCCCAACCCGGTCCAGGCCTTTGTGAGGAGAGGCTTAGGCAGAGGGGGAGAGCGAGGCACAGGAAAGGGCACAGAGCCCAACTGGGGGGCTCAGGCCTGCAACCCGGACACCTGGGAAGCCGAGGCAGGAAGAGGTCCGAGCTACAAAGTTGATGCACGGCTTAATGAGACCCTGCCTCAAAAGGAAAAAGACGGAGAAGGTTGGCTGTAGCTCTGTGAAAGACTCCAACCTAGTGAGAGTGAAGACCCGGCCTAATTATGGTGCTACAGTGGAGGCAGAGGAGTGACTTCCAGAAGAGGCCTACACGCCGATGCTGTGGGGGGTATGGATGGGCTCCCACCCACACATACCCCCACATTCATCCCCCCACATACGCCCCCCACGTTCACCTCCCACATACTCACACCCACACACACCACCCCTCACATACTCACACACACATTCACCCCCCCATACTCACCCTCCACACATTCACACCCCCACAGACTAACAATAATAATAAAATAAAATTTAAACACACACAAACAGAAAAAGAAAGATTAAAAAATAGGGAGAGAGAAGACAAACATTTTCCTTTTCTTCCTGACCTCAAGGTTTGGGCAGTCTCACTTTTCCGGGCCAGCCTTTGGTGAGGAGAGGTCTCCTCCCTCCCCAAGGGCCCTGATTCAGCTCCCAGAGCCTGTGCCTGCTGGGTCGTCCTGCTGAGAACTGGATTTCACTTTTCATTTGTTCATGAGTGCTGTTCTGGGGCTGTGGGTTGAGCCGGAGCCTTGTGCATGCTGAGCCCGTGTGCTGCATCCGAGCTTTGCATGTGTCTGCTCCTTACATGGACACGTCACCTGTTTCTGTATTCCAGTGTCCTGTCGACCAGGTGTGCTGCAAATCTTTTATCAGGATGTGCCTTTTTAACCTTACTTAAATCATTTTTTTGTTACCGGGTGGTGGTGGGACACACCTTTAGTCGCAGCACATGGGAGGCAGAGGCAGGTGGATCTCTGTGAGTTCAAGGCCAGCCTGGTCTTACCTCCCCGCACCAAAAAAAAAAAAAAAAAAAAAAAAAAAAATCAGTTTTTTGTTACTGTTGAAGAATTAAATAATTTTGTTGTTGATTCTGTTGCTGTTTGAGATTACTTAGCCTAGACTGGCCTAGAACTTACTACTTGGCCCATGAGGGCTATTACAGGTATACACCACTATGCCAGGCTAAAAGTTAAATGTTCTTGTTCCTTTAAAAACAAACAAGCATTGACTTACTTTATTTATGTGTATGGGTGTTTTGCCTACATGTATGTCTGTACACCACATGCATGCCTGGTGTCCTGGGAGGCCAGAAGAGGGTGTGGAGTCCCCTGGAACCATCATGTGAGTGCTGGGAACCCAATCAGAGCATCATCTGAAGCCCTGTCCATGTTTCTTTGGCCTATTTTTACTTTTTTTTTTTTCCAGACGTTGTAGCTGGAGGCTTTTCTGCGTCTCACCCCGTCTGCAGCCACTTATAAAATAATCACTCAGAGGTTTATATTAATTATAAATGTTTGGCTGATGGCTCAGGCTTATTACTACCTACCTCTTACAACTTAGGTTAACCCATTTCTATTAATCTATGTATTGTCATGTGTCTGTGGCATTATGGGTCTGCTGGCATCTTACTCCTCAGGTGGCTGTTGGCTTCTGCCCCTGACTCTGCCCTTCTTCTCCCTGTATGGCTGCTTGGATTTCCTGCCTGGCTCCATCCTATCTTGCCATAGGCCAAAACAGCTTTATTTATTCACCAATGGCAGCAACACATAGTCACAGTGTACAGAAAGACATTCCACATCAAGACAAGATTTCAAGTATCCCAGGCCGGCCTTTAGCTCAGTAGCAGAGGCTGGCCCTGAACTTTTGATTCTCCTGTCTCTACCTCCCAAATACTGGGATTTCAGGTGATCACCACTCTGTTCTTGCTTCATTGAGCACGGAGCCAGGGCTTCCTGTCTGTTATACAAGTAATCTACCCACTGAACCCAGGCATTTAAACTGGTTTTTTGTTTGTTTGTTTTTTGGCTTTTCAAGATAGGGTTTCCCTGTGTAGTGCTGGCTGTCCTGGAACTCATTCTATAGACCAGGCTGGCCTCAAAGTCAGGGACTTGCCTGTCATTGCCTCCCTTAGGCTTAAAGGCACGTGACACCACCCCTGGCTTTTTTTTTTTTTTAAAGAGCCTTATGTACCCCAGGCTAGCCTTGAACCCCCTATGTAGCCAAGGATGACCTTGACCTCCCGATCCTCCTGCACCTACCTCCCACATGCTGTGATTTCTTTTCTTTTTTGGGAAGGTACTTGATTGAACCCAGAACCTTGCACAAGATAAACATGTGCCTTCCTACTGAGCAACACCCCCAGGCCTACCCTGCTGAGCTCCACCCACAGCCCCATGCCTGAGACAATCTTCTGCCATCAAAGGGGGCTGAGGGGGGTGCTGGTCACGTTGTCTGCTGAGTGCACAGCTGGATTTACTCTACAAAATCTTATCAAGCGGCACACCTAGAAAGCTCCCGCCTTTCTTTGTGAGTGCGGTAAGTTCAAGTGCACTTTAAAAAGATTACTTCTTACCGGGAGAGCATAAGAATATGCTCCTGCATTTTCTTCTCTGAATTAAAGTTTTGTTATTCACATGTGAGCCCCGAACCCACCTGGAGTTGGGAAGGAGCTAATTTTACTCTTCCCATATGGACCACCACTTGCCCCGACTCCATTATGAACGTCTGTCTTCCCCTGGTAGTTGGAGTTGCCTGTCATATGGTGAATTGTGTTGGCACCGTTCCGTGCCTGTGCCCGCCCCACGCCTTCTCTTCAGAGCCGGATGCCAAGGCCTTTCCGTCTTATTTTCTTTAAAAAGATTAAATATCTAATGGGGCACACTGGCACCTGCCTGTCTGCTACTTGGTGAGCGGGAGGGTGTCTGGACTGCTTTCTTGAGGGAGTCTTAGAAGAAAACGAACGTCTCCCAGTGGGTCCTACCAGGCACCAAAAACCTGGTTGTTGCTGGCTGGTCATCATCTCCTAAAATCTTCATTACTGTTCTTTTACCTTGCATTTATTTATTTTTAAATGTTATTTATAAGACAGGCAGTGGTGGCACACGCCTTTAGTCTGGTTCTCAGGAGGCAGAGGCAGGTGGGTCTCTGAATTCGAGGCCAGTCTCGTCTACAGAGTGAGTTCCAGGACAGCCAGGGAAACACAGAGAAGCCCTGTCTTGAAAAGCCATTTTTAAGCCGGGCGGTGGTGGCGCACGCCTTTAATCCCAGCACTTGGGAGGCAGATCCAGGCGGATCTCTGTGAGTTCGAAGCCAGCCTGGGCTATCAAGTGAGCTCCAGGAAAGGCGCAAAGCTACATAGAGAAGCCCTGTCTCGAAAAACCAAAAAAAAAAAAAAAAAAAGAAAAGCCATTTTTAGGGCTGGAGAGATGTGCTGTGGGATGGTCTGTATGTTAAATTGCTCTGATTGGTTAATAAATAAAACACTGATTGGCCAGTGGCCAGGCAGGAAGTAGGTGGGACAAGGAGAGAGGAGAATTCTGGGAAGTGGAAGGCTGAGTGAGAGAAACAGCCAGCCGCCACCATGACCAGCAGCATGTGAAGATGCCAGTAAGCCACAAGCCACATGACAAGGTATAGATTTATGGAAATGGATTAATTTAAGCTATAAGAACAGTTAGCAAGAAGCCTGCCACGGCCATACAGTTTGTAAACAATATAAGTCTCTATGTTTACTTGGTTGGGTCTGAGCGGCTGTGGGACTGGCGGGTGACAGAGATTTGTCCTGACTGTGGGCAAGGCAGGAAAACTCTAGCTACAGAGATGGCTCAGAGGTTAAGAGTACTGACTGCTCTTCCAGAGGTCCTGAGTTCAATTCCCAGCAACCACATGGTGGCTCACAAACATCTATAACGAGATCTGGTGCCCTCTTCTGGCCTACAGACTTACAGGCAGGCAGAACACTGTATACATAAATAAATAAATAAATCTTTTTAAAAAAAGAAAAGAGCCGGGCGGTGGTGGCGCACGCCTTTAATCCCAGCACTCGGGAGGCAGAGGCAGGCGGATCTTTGTGAGTTTGAGGCCAGCCTGGGCTACCAAGTGAGTTCCAGGAAAGGTGCAAAGCTACACAGAGAAACCCTGTCTCGAAAAACCAAAAAAAAAAAAAAAAAAAAAAAAAAGAAAAGAAAAGCCATTTTTTAAAAAAAGAGCAAAAGAAAAAAATTATTTATATATGATTATGTGTGCATGATGTGGGGCATGTGTGCTCCAGAGGGCTAGGGCAGAGGGCAGAGGTCATAGGTCATTTCTTTGGAGCTGGTATTCTCCTTCTGCCATTACATGAGATCTGGGGATCCAACTGAGGTCACCAGGCTCCCAGATGATGCTTTTATCACGCCCCCATTCCACCACCCTACCCTCAGCCATCTCACTGGCCTTGTTCTAAATTAAACTTTAAAATAGATTTGTGTGTCTGTGTTTGAACATTTTGCCTGAACATATGTATGCACCGTGTGTGCCCTTGGAGGCCAGAGTGCTGAATCAGCTGGAACTGGAGTTATGGATGGTAGTGAGCCAGCACGTGGGTGCTAGGAACCACATCCCAGTCCTCCAAAGAGCAAAAGTGCTCTTAACCATCTCTCCAACCCCGTTTGGTTGTTTTTTGAGACAGGGTGTAGCCCAGGATGGCCTTGAACTTGTGATCCTTGGGCCTTTGTGTCTCTGGTGTTGGGACTCCATTTTTCATTAATTGCTAGCTAACCGGAGTGTGCCTTTGTGGGCTTGCATGCATGCAGGTGCCACGGTGCTTATGTGAAATTCGAGAACAACTTCTATTCGCCACCCTCCTTCCACTTCGTGGGTTCTGAGGCTGGGACTCGGGTTGGCAGGCTTTGTTGGCAGGCACCTCTGTCTGCTGAGCCCCCTCCCTCGTGGGAGTGCCCGGATTTCAAGCCTGTGCAGCCACATCCAGCATCACTGGAAGACACTAAGAGAGGAAAGGGTGGGGAGGGCGCTGTGACCTACAGCAGACTGGCCAGAGGAGGCCAGGACCCAGCAGTCATCTTTCCATTTGGTGACTGCTGTAGTATCCAGCTGAGCAGTGAGCAGCCATGAATGCAGATGGTAGGTAGATGTGGCTACAGAAGAGGGAAGGGTCCAATGGGGTGAGGCCAAACTCAGACTCAAAGATGACTCCTTGGTTCGGACCTAAATGGGAGGATGGGAGGGTGATCAGCTGAGACAGGAAAGCTGTGGGGGATGATGGGAGTTGGGGATATCACTTTTAAAAGTCCACTAAAGGGGCTGGAGAGATGGCTCAGAGGTTGAGAGCACTGGCTGCTCTTCCAGAGGTCTGGGACCCGATTCCTAGCTCCTAGGCAGCAATTAACAACCAGTTCCAGGTGATCTGGTGCCCTCTTCTGGCCTCCTTGGGTATGTGTTCATGTGTTACATAGGCATGCATGCATGCAAAACACCCATCCACATAAACAAGTAAAACATCAAGCCGGTGGTGGTGGCGCACATCTTTAATCCTATCACTCAGGAGGCAGAGGCAGGTGGATCTCTGAGTTCGAGCCCAGCCTCCTCTACAGAGCAAGTTCCAGGACAGTCAGAGCTACACAGAGACACTCTGTCTAGAAAAATGAAAAACAAACAAAAAATTAGTCTCTAAGTGCCTGCTGCTGTATAGGCTAGCTTGTTCTCTCGGGGCCCAGCCCTAGGTCCGAGAACGCTGGCCCACTCGCCAGCAGTAAGGCCCGGGTCAGTGACTTCACCTCCTGAATAATTACAGCCTCCTCTGCCTCTTTCTCTGCCAGGGCCTCCTCCAGTCACCGAAGGTCGTGTGTGACTGTGTGAGCAAACGCAGGAACTCAGTAAATGACAGTTCCTGTCTCATGAGTAGTCATGATGCAGCTAACATCAGGCACACCGCTTCCTTTTCCTCTCAGGAACTCGGTCAGTCCTCTCCTACAGCCCAAGGTGGTCTTGAACTCACTGTGTAGCTCAGGCTGGCCTGTGACTTGTGATCTGCTTGCCTCTGCTCTCCCAGTGCCGGGGTTGCTGGCATGAGTCACCACAAGCCATGATCTGTTTTGCTGAGTGACTTCACCCTGTGCACAGGTCGGACAAAACTCACCAAGAGGAGAGGGGAGGCGGGGAGGGGACACTGTGACCCTGTGTCTGAAATCAGCGTTAACAGACAGATTTAGGTGTGAATCATTAGGAGCGGCAGCCTCCACTATTCAGAAGAGAACGGCAGGCCCTGCTTCGAAACAGCAGTGTGAATCAGGAAGATGTGGACAAGGAAACAGAACAGAAGAAAATGACTCCGCCAGGGGTGGTGGCGAATGCCTGTCTGTACAGTACTTAGGAAGCTGAGGCAGGAGGATCACCATGAACTTGAGGACAGCCAAGGCTACAAAGTGAGACTAGGTGGGGAGGGGGAAGGAAGAGAGGGGTAAAGAGGGAATACGGGAGGGGCAACTAACACTAAGGGCCGTTTGGGGTCATATGGAGACCCACTGTTATTGTAGCGTCCTAAACCATGTACATGCATGAAAGAAACGGGGTCACCAAATAACAGGGAGACAACGCCCCAACTAGACATCATTTACCACCAACTGAAATCTCCTGTGTGGGGAAAGGGTTACATCTTGTTGAGTCATTGGCCAGAGGGGCCCCATAGGAACCCCAAACCTCTCAGGCTATTGCCAAGGCTGTTGGTTGCACTCCATGAACTGATGGATGGTAAGGCTTTATTGCTAAAGACAACACTTACGTATCTCCATGGACACGGAGAAGTCCAGCAGGTGCCTAATTAGCACCTTCACCCCACTGACTAGTGTTCCTGGTCCTGGCAGGCACCCTGCATGCTACCAGAGGAGGAAGATAACCACCAGCCCAGCTCCAAGCCCTTTGACCCCCAACGGTGACCTGCCTTTAAGATACACTGATGTCATAGCAGCACAGACGCCGTGGAGTAGCCAACCACTGTCTGATTGGATCTAAGGCCCACTCCATGATGGAACCCATGCCTGACACTGCTCAGGTGGCCAAGAACCTGAGGCTGGATAAGCTACGGGCCTAAGGGGAAACCAAACACTATTGTTCTGCTAAAGGACCAATGCAGTAAAATGACTCCTGATGACATTGCTGTACCCGTCGATCAGTGCCCTGCTCAGCCGCCATCAGAGAAGCGTCCTGTTGTGGTAGATGGGAACTAACAGAGACCCGCCACTGGACAGTGTGCAGAGAGTGAGAGACTTTGGAACACTCAGCCCTAAACAGAATGGCTTCATCCAAGTCCTTTCCTCAGGCTCAGGGAGCTTTGCAGAAGAGGAGGAAGAAAGATTATAGGAGTCAGGGGGATGGAGGACTCCAAGGAAACAGTGTCCTCCAGACACAACAGGGCTGATGCACATATGAACTCAGAGACTGTGGCAGCATGCACAGGACCTGCACAGGTTCAAGCCGGACAGGGTCCCAGCACTGAGAGGGCACGTGGACACAGACTCCCTGTAACTCAAACTACTAAACAGTCTTACTAATAGAAAACCCGGTAGCAGATATTGGGGTAAATTCTGAAAGATCAGAGAGACAGGACCAGCTACAGCCAGCCTCACCTCGCCAACTCCTCAGCTGATCTTGTTTCTTCAGACTGAAAGCCTCTGAGTCCTCACTGGGAAGGAATCTCAGCTGAACTGCTTAAAAGGCCTCTAGTTCCTGGTCCTCATGCCTTATATACCTTTCTGTGTCCTGCCATATCACTTCCTGGGATTAAAGGCGTGTGTCCTTCCCAAGCAAAGACATGAGATCTCAAGTGCTGGGATTAAAGGTGTGTGTGTCACCACTGCCTGGCCTCTATGTCCAATCTAGTGGCTGTTCTGTTCTCTGACCCCAGATAAGTTTACTAGGGTACACAATATATCGGGGGACACAATATCACCACAGCTCCCTCCCTTAGCCAAGAAGCTATCTGCAATTGACACTTTACAAAGGGAAAATTATTTTCCCCAGGGGAGTCTCACGGGGTCTATTAGTCCAGCAGGAGACAGTCAACGTAAAGCACACTCAGTGTTTTTGCAGATTCTGGGTCTCATATTGCTTTGTTTGGGAATTTTTTTTTTGTCTTATTGGTGTTTTGCTTGTATATTATGATTTCTGATTTTGTGTTTTTATGGGTTGTGTGTGTTTTAATGTTATTTGTTTGCCTGTTTGCTTTCTAAAGAGAGAAAGAAAGGGCATGGAATCGGGCGGGTGGGAAGGGTCTCGGGGGGTACGGGGAGGGGAAATTGTGATCAATACAAACATTTTTTTCAATAAAAAAAAGAGAGGGGTGGAGGGAGAGAGACAAGTGCCGGGTTAACTAGAGAGCGACCCACGGCCTTTTGCAGGAACCAGGAAGGATTTTTGCCACAAAGCTATACCCCAGCCTCTTCAGGATGTTTTTCCAAAGGATTAAGGACTTTCTTAGTGTGTTGACTCAGGCAGATTGGAATCTCATTTTCAGGAAAAACTGGTCTGTTTGGGGATGCATCTTCTTCCTTAAAGCTTGAGTATGTGGCCAGCTGTGGTACAGTCTGCCAGATCCCAGCTCTTGTGTACAGGGAAGAGGATCAGGAGTTCAAAGCCATCCTCTGCCTAATTAGTGAGTTCGAGGCTAGCCTGGGCTACATGAGCCCTTGTCTCAAAACATAAAATAAATTGCTAGTCCTAGACACAGGCGCTCTTACATCATCTAATAAACATTGCTGATGTGAAAGTCAATACAGAAACTAAAGGGCTCAGCATAGTGATACACGCTTGTAATCCCACACTCAGGCAGTACTGCTACGCGATCAAGGCTAACCTGGGCTATATATCGAGGACCACACCAGACAAGGCAGTGGTATCCAAAAACCAAAGCAAATGCAAAAGAACCCGGGCTCCGCATCTAAGAACATTGTCTAATCCACGCAGCATTCGAAGAGACTGGCAATGGCTTCCCTCACTCGGCCAGCGTGAGAGACCACAGCCAGCGAGGCCCCTCAGCCTCTAGGCTGAGTGTGTGTGAGTGCACACGCTCGTGTGTGCGGATGCAGGTGTGTATGTGTCTTGCTGCTAGTGGGGAGGTCAGAGGACAGTCTTGGGGTGTCAGTCTTCACTTTCACCGCGTTTGAGGCTTTGTAGCCAAGCCAGCTTCAGGAGCCCCTCCCGGGTCTGTCTCCCATCTCCTGAGGGCATAATGGGGTTACAGACTCTTGGGGTTACTGACTCCAGCGCTACTGTGTCTGGCCTTTGGTTGGTTTCTGGGGATCTGACTCAGGCCGTTGGCAGTAAGTGCTTTTACCCACAGAGCCGTCTCGCGGATCCTCTTCCTCCTCGTCTGCTCGGTCCAGGCTTTGGACAGACGAGAGCAACGCATGCGCTGTTCTCGTGAGCTCCCGGGATGCCAGGGCTGGATGGAGATACACAGCGATGCTGGCACAGGGGGAGCCCCAGGAATGTCCACGGAGCCTAGAGGCCCCAACTGGTGGAGGGAGCAAACCACAGTCACTGCCGCGAGCCCCAGTGGGGACTGGCTTCAGATGTAAGGCCACCAGGAGTCCAGATCGAGGTCCATCTCCTTGGGATCCTTGGGCCCCCTGAAGAGCCAGGGCCAGGCTTCTCCCAAAAGGCTAAGCTAGGCTCACTCAGCTGCTCTGGTGACAGTCGGCCTCCACAGCTGTGTTTCTCAGCACTCAAGGCTGGCACCCATGACTGCTCTCTGAGGCCAAGGCAAACTACTCTCGTGACAAGAAAGCCTACTCATGCCTCTGAAGTCAGCTCCTGGGAACCTGCTCTGCGGTGAGTCTGAGTCAGTCCCGGGTGAGGGGCTGGCTAGGGCCTGGCCTCTTCAATTCTCCTACACATACCAGCAAGCACGGGACATAGGGTAGCTATCAGAGCATGGCTTCTCCCGGCAAAAGACTTCAAGTAGCCTGGCAATGGCGACACACACCTTTGAACCCAGCACTTGGGAGGCAGAGGCAAGCAGATCTCTGTGAATTCAAGGCCAACTTGGTATATAGAGTGAGTTCCAGGACAGCCAGGGCTGTTACACAGAGAAACCCTGCTCAAAACAAACAAACAAACAAACCAAAAACAAAAAAAAAAAACAACCAAAACAACAGCAACAAAGGTGTATAAATGGAGGTTTCTGTCCTGCCAGCAACTCCCAAATACCCAGAAGCCGCTTCCAAAATAATTGATTTGGAGGCTTAATAATGGTTATACATGCTTGGCCGATAGGTCAGGCTTATTACTAACTAGCTTTTACATTTAAATTAACCCATAGTTCTTACTTATGCTTTGCCACGTGGTTCGTGTCTTGTTACCTACCTCATTTTCTACATGTCTTGCTTCCTCGGCAGCTGGCTGATGATGTCTATCCTGACTCCGCTCTTCTTCATCTCCTTCCTCAGTTGATTGTACTGCCTAACCTTATCTTGCCTCGCCATTGGCCAAAACTGTCTTATTATCAACCAGTGAGAGCAACACACATTCACAGTATACAGAAGGCCATCCCACAGCAAGGGTGAGGTTCCATGGAGGTACTCATGGGGGGCTGCTCTTGTACCCCCATGGATACAGATTTCCCAGTTGCTGATTTCATGTCCATGGGGCTGCCACAAACCTTGTAGCTGGGAGTGTCCTATATTCTCCACTCAGCCTCCCCGCTCTGCTTAACTCCACCTTGCCTAGCCGAAGACAGAGATGGAAGATGGAAAACTTAGGAGCCAGATGGCCCTGCCAACCTCCAGCTATGTGAACTAGTCTCCGCTCTTTGCCTCAGTTTCCTTATTTGTAAAATGGCAACACTGTACGGACCTCTCAGATGAGATAAACATCTGGCAGAGAGCCGGCCTTCGGTGAGAGCAACATGGGACTGGGAATGCAGGTCGGCTGGTAGAGTGCCTGGCACGTCCGAAGCTCTGGGTTCGACCCCAGCATCTCACAACACCAGGTGCACACCCGTAATTCCAGCCCTTGGAAGGTAGAGGCAGGAGATTCAGAAGTTCAAGATTACCCTCAGTTCCAGGACAGCTTGGGCTACATGAGATCATCTCAAAAAACTGAACAGTACCTGCCTGATGGGAACTTCCAGGTGGGGCGGGGGGTCCATGATTTTCTGGGTCTGCAGAGATGATTCATAGCTTCTGAGCTCCGGGCCTGCCTGTCACCTCTCCGTGTCAGGAATGCTGAGCCGCCCTCACAGTGCAGCAGACGGTACACCACAGGGAAGAGTTCGTGTCGCTCTCTCCTGAGGCTGAGACACGGAGCTGACAGCCCCTGCCCTCCCCGGGTGTCCCGACATTCACCCGCCCTGCCAGCAGTGGAGGTGACCTCAGTTCACCCCAGTCTTGGGAAAGGCTGGGGCAAGCCTTTGTCTGGAAGCTCACCGGGGTGCTTAGAAGGCATGGTTCAGGCAGCTTTGGGGGAGATGGTGGAGGGTATATGGGGTGACACCTCTCAACAGGGCGTGAGGTCTGGGCTGCTAGAGATAAGGCTGAGAAAGGAAGCCCTGCTGACATTGGTGACCAGGCTAGCCGTGTCGAGAATCCTCCATGGTGTCCCCTAGAGTCCCAGCAGCCTATGATATTTCTCTAGGAAGCCCCGTCTTCCCAAAAAAGATAACTAAGTCTGTATTTCCATTTAAACTTGCTGTCACTTCTTTTTTTGTGGACAAGGGGTGAAATGATCTAACTCTGTAGGCCAGACTTGCCGGAAACACACCATGAAGCCCAGGGCAGTCTTCAGTTTGTGGATATCTTCCTGCCTTGATGTCTAGGAAGGCTAGGATTATAATCGTGAACCACAAAGTCCAGCTCTTTTTTTGGCTTATTGAAACAGGATGTCATTATGGATTCCAGGCTGGCCTCAAATCCGTGATTCTCCTGCCTCAGCCTCCCCAGGATTAGGATTACAGGCATCAGCTACCATGCCTGGCCTTTTGTATCACTCACTCTCACCCCCTTCTTTGAGCTCAGGCCTCATCATTGTTTTTGCAGGGAAGGGGGGTTGAGACAGGGTTTCCCTGTGTAGCCCTGGCTGTCCTGGAACTCGCACTTGTAGACCAGGCTGGCCTTGAACTCACAGAGATCCGCCTGCCTCTGCCTCCTGCACTTCCCAAAAAGTTCTTCATTATTCTTTCAATAAATCTTAAACTAAAAGTAACTAGGCTCCTCCATTTTCTCCTCTATTCCTGTCAAGGAGCTTGCCACACGCCTGCTTTGTCCATGAGGAAACCTCCCCAGCTCTGGGAACTTGGTGGAGGTACTCTAGCTTGTAAGGAGCTGTGTGCCTTCCTGCCTGCCGTCCATGAGACCCCACATGTAGTACAAATCCTAATTGATCTTAATAATAAAAAACCTGGAGCCAGATATCAGGGGTAAATGCTGAAAGATCAGAGAGACACAGCAGCATCTCACCTCACCAACTCCTCAGCCTGAAAGGGGGCTGAGCTCCTGTCTCCTCCCGCCTTACATTCCTCTCTCTGCTCAGCCATATCACTTCCTGTTTCCTCCTCCCTAGTGCTGGGATTAAGGCATGTGTGCCTCCCAAGTACTGAGACCAAAGGCATGAGATCCCAAGTGCTGGGATTAAAGGTGTGTGCCCCCACTGCCTGACGTCTGTGGCTAACCAGTGGCTTAGCTCCACACTCTGGTCTCCAGGCAAGCTTCATTTGTTAGAGCACAAACAAAAATATCACCACACCCACAGGGGTCGGAGCCAGCAGGGTCGGACAAGGCAGGGCTGGATCTTCCCACAATGCTCAGGAGAGGAGGCCCCCCGAGGCGTTAAGGAGAGACCAGTCCGTGTGTGGCAGGTATCAGGGGAATGCTTCCTGGAGGGGCTGGATGGGGAGAAGAGGAAGTAGACAGCATGTCCAAAGCATGGAGGCAAGTTCAGTCCTGACTGACGGGGTGACGCTGAAGGCATGGGACAGGAGTGGGGAGTCTGCTCATGAGGGTGGGAGACTAAAGGACCTCAGGTGCCGGGGTGTCCTGCACCTTCTGCAGCCTGCCTGGGGCTAGTTAGAAGACACCCACCTGTGCTTAGGAACCCACACTAGGGCAGACACTTCCAGCAAGACAGGTCCCTGGCTCCTCCTAAGAGGGGCCGAATGCCTGGGGACCAACTCAGTAATTCCTAGTCCTCAGCCACCCCAGTCAGAGAAGTGTGTGAGTGTGTGAGTGTGTGTGTGTGTGTGTGTGTGTGTGTGTGAGAGAGAGAGAGAGAGAGAGAGAGAGAGAGAGAGAGAGAGAGAGAGATTTGAGACCGAACCCAGCGCTTTGAGCATGATAGGTAAACACTTCACCCCTGAGCTACATCCCAGCCTTATCTTGCTCCAAATAGTTGGAAGTCCAGGCGCATGTCCCACAGCCTGATTCACACTGGACATCTTATCTTTAGCTGTGACCTTCAGAGACTCTGGGTTCTCACACTGTCGTCCTGAAAAACGTATTTACATTAAACTGTCAATGACTCACACAGCTTAAAATGGAGTGACTATCAGGCTGGCGTATTCATAGGAATCATCCTGGGCATGTGTGTGTGTGTGTGTGTGTGTGTGTGTGTGTGTGTGTGTGTGTGTGTGAAGGTGATAACTACTGTTTGACTTGCTCATTCTCTAACAATTCAGGAAAAAAAACAAAGAACAGGGTAAGTGGCCCTCCCCTGGTAGAATGTCAGCTTCAGTTGGGTACAGTGGTGTATTCCTGGGAGTACAGCATTCTGAAAGCTGAGGCAGAAGAATTGTCATGAGTTCCGGGGCTGGGGCTGGGACTCAGTTGGTAGAGTGCAGGCCTGGTACGGATGAAACCTTGGACTCAGTTCCTATCATTTCATAAGCCAGGCGTGGAACAGACGCCTGGAATCCTGGCAGTCGGGAGACGAGGCAGGAAGATCAGAAGTTCCGGCCACCTTTGGCTGTTTACCTGCTTTGAGACCAGTCTGTCCTATAGACCCTGTTCACAAACAGACCAAGTCTGGCAGAATGGCTCAGTGGGTAAAGACACTTGTCACCAAACCTGAGGACCCGAGTTAGATCCCCAGGTCCACGTGGTGAGAACGGAGAATTGACTTCTTGAAAAGTTCTTTATAGATATATTTCTTTTTATGCCGTGCGTATGAGTGTTTTACCTGCAGGTATGTCTGTGCATCATGTGTGTGCCTAGAGCCACAGAGGTCAGAAGAGGGCATGAGATCCTCTGAGACTGGAGCTGCAGACGGTGTGGTGCGGGGGCTGCCACAGGTCCCCTGTAAGAGCCACGGGTCCTCTTCACCACTGAGCCGTCTCTGCAGCCCAAGAGAGCTGACTCTGGACAGTTGACCTCTGACCTCTACACATGCACCGTAGCACCCAGGAAGGAGCACACACATCCACAAAATTAAAAAAAAAATGTAATAAGAACTTAAATAAACAAATTAATAAGAATGCCAGTCCAGGGGCAGGTTTCCTCCTTTTCATCTTTCAGCTCTATTCCCAGCCCCTAGAACTTCTTGGTGCAAAGTAAATGCTCACCACAGCCATTGTTCTGTGACAGAGTCGGGTGAACGGCATATTCCAATTTTGTTCTCTCTCCCTCTCTTTCTCTCTGAGACAGCGTCTCACTAGCTTGGAATGGCCTCCAACTCATAGAGATCAGCCTTATTCAGTCTCCTGAGTGCTGAGATTAAAAAGCATGAGCCACCTTACCCAGGCTCTCTCTCTCTCTCTCTCTCTCTCTCTCTCTCTCTCTCTCTCTCTCTCTCTCTCTCCAGTGTTTCCCCTGTGCAGTCCTGGCTGTCCTGTAGACCTGGCTCTCTGTAGACCTGGCTGGCCTTGAACTCAGAGATTCACCTGCCTCTGCCTCCCGAGTGCTGGGATTAAAAGCCTGAGCCTCCACAGCTGGGCTTCTTTCTTCTTCCAGATAAAGTCCCACTCTGTAGTTTAGGCTGGTCCCAAATTCATTGTAATCCTCCTGCCTCAGCCTCCCAAGCACTGGGTTACAGATGTAACCGTCAGAAGCAGCGTGAATGCTGTGTTTACTCAGAGAAGTTTGGCACAGGACAGGGAGAAGGCAAACACTAGATCTGAATCACCCCAGAGGGCGGGAGGGACCCTGCTGGGGGACCCTGCTGTGGTCTGCAGCTCAGCAGCAGAGCACTGCTTAGCGCCTGTGAGACCCTGGCCCCAGTCTCCAGCACCAGGAAGAAAAGGAGTGACCCCCACCGGTCCCCTTCTGGGTTTTGGTGTTTTGAGACAGGATCTCACCATGTAGCCCAAGCTGGCCGTGAACTTGCAGCAATCCTCCTGCCTCAGTCTCCTGAGTGCTGAGATTACAGATGCCACCACACTTGGCTTAAGAGGACTGAATTTTATTGGAGTTCAACAGAAAAAAAACAAAAGATAGGAACAAATTGCCGAATATTGGATCAATATTTCACAAAATATATTGGTCTACTAATGGTTTCTCTAAGGTTAAAAATTATTATGAAGCTTGCTAAGAGCTGGGAATGTGAGGTCAGGGAGCTGACTCCGTGGGGAAACGCCTTGTTACACAAGGCCTGAGTTTGGATTCCCAGCACCTACCTAAGAGCTGGTAGGAATGAGGCGGTGAGGCAGGTCAGGCAGGTGATGCCGAGGCTAACTGGCTAGCCCGTCTGGATGAAACGGAGCTCCAGGTTCAGAGACCCTGTCTCAAAAACAATGAGGTTGGAGAGATGCTCAGTGGTAAGAGTACTTACTGCTCTTCCAGAGGACGTGAGTTCAGTTCCCAGCACGTACGCCAGGCAGCTTGTAGCTGCCCATAACTTCAGCCCAAGCAATCTGAAGCCCTCTTTTGACCTCCTTGGGCATTTATCCTTACATGCATATACCCACACACATACAAACACATAATTTAAAAAATAAAATAAGAACTGGGTGTGGTGGTATCTGCCTTTAATCCCAGCACTTGGGAGACAGAGGCAGGAGGATCTCCATGAGTTCCAGGCCAGTCTAGTCTACATAGCGAGTTCCAAGTCAGGACTACATAGTGAGATCCTGCATCAAAAATATAAAACAAATGGCTGGAGAGCTGGCTCAGTGGTTAAGAGCACTTCTGGTTCCTGCAGAGGACTGGAGGTCAGTTCTTAGGAACTGGGAGGCTCACAACTGCCGGTAACTCAGTTCCAGGGAATCACTAACCACAGGCCTGGCCTCTTCGGACACCCACTCACACGGTCACACACATACTTAAAATAGAAATAAAGATTAATCTTAAAAAATAAAATCTTAAAATTTGTTTTTTAAAGTGGTGGGCAGGCAATATAGTTGAGCTGTATGAGCCTGGGGACCTGAGTTCCATCCCCAGAACTCAAGTAAAGGTGGGAGAGAACTAGGTCCACACAGCTGACCTCTGATGTCCCCTCACGAGCTGTGCTGTGTGCCCCACATCACACTTACACACACACACACACACACACACACACACACACACACACACACACACACTAACAAGTAAATTAAAAAGGAAAAAGGAAAGCAATTGAGGAAGACATCCTGACGTCAACTTCTGGCTTACACACACACACACACACACACACACACACACACACACACACACACATGCACACACACACACAAGCACATATGTATACACAAAAGACACTGGAAGCCAGATGTGATGTTGTGTGCTGTAATCTTAGCCCTCAGGAGGCTGAAGCAGGGGGATTTTGAGGTTCAGTCCAGCCTGAGCTGCACACAGAGATCCTGTCTTGGAGAATGTTTACTGTCTGTTGTGATAAAACACTGACCCAGAGCAGGTTTATTACCCCTCACAGGCTAGAACCCATCAACAAGGAAGCCAGGCTGCAGCAAGGCCGGAACCTGGAGGCAGGAACCCGGAGGCAGGAACCCAGGCCTCAAGGGCTGCTTATTGGCTTGCTCCACGTGGTTCATTCTGCCCACTTTTCTGTACAACTCAGGACCACCTTCCCGGGGGCAGCACTACCCACAGCGGGCTGGGCCCTCCCACATCAATCATTAATGAAGAAAACGCCCCACACGTTGCCCACAGGCCAATCTGAAGGAGGCATTCCCTCAATTAAGCTTCCATCTTCCCAGAGAACTCTGGCTTGTGTCAAGTTGACCAAAAAACCGGCAGGACAGAGTAAAGAGAACCACTACTTCACTCAGAACAGGCTCATTTCTTGGACTGAAAAGGATGCTCTCCTGTCTCCTGAATCCCTCCTCCCCTTACACCCCGGCTCCCAAGTTTTTTATTTTTTCTGGAACAGAAAGCTTGGCCTCACACATGCCAAACATGCAGGGTACCCCTGAGCCACACCCTCCGTCTCTGGGGTACCTATTTTTTTTCTTTCTTCTGTGCTGGGGATGAACTCAGAGCTGCACACAAGCCAGATAAATGGTCCATCCATGAGTTATACTCTGAGCTCCAGTTACCTCATACCTTAGGGGACATGTGTCATCATCAAAGCAAAGCTGTGGAAACCTGGCAGCCATGCAGAGGATCTTGTCACAGAAACCCAAATGAATGGTACCCAGTGGAATGCAAGCAGTCGCTGCCCTGTGGGTATTGGTCAACTCTGCATATATATGTAAATCTAGTCAGCATTCTTCTTTGCCTACATATATGTGCTCCAATTTTCTTCTGAACCAGCTGTCACATATTATTCATTCCTTAATTACTTAACAAGTTAAGTAAAATTTTTGACATGTGTTCATTTTATATTTGTATGAGAGTCAGGATTTTACCACTAAAAAAAGTACCCTTTTCAACGGCTAGCTGGATTTCATTGCCGAGCAGTTTTAGTCTTCTTCCAAAAAGGGCTCATGGGTGCTATTTTCTCTGACCTTTCCATGTTCTCTATAAATCTGAACAACTTCACTGGGTGTAGTATTCTTGGCTTCCTCTTTTCTACCCAACTTTGAAGACTCAGCTCTCTTGCCCTCTGGCATGGAATGCTACATAAAAGCTTGAAGCCACACTGATTTCTTCTGCTTCACGGGGTATGGCTGTGTGAGTGTGCGCACGTGGGTATGCACACCCACGTGTGTGGGTGGACCCGGTGCACATGTGGAGGCTGGGTCTCTCACTTGAAACCATGGCCTGCCTGTTCCTCTAGTCTGGGTAGTCAGCGGGCCCCAGAGACCCCCTCCCAAGCACTGGGATGGCAGGCCGACTGTCACCGTGGCAGTGGTGGTGGTGGTCCAAAGCCAGGCCTCATGACTTTACCCATGAACGTCTTCTTTTTAATTCCTTGTTTCCTACCTTTCTTCCTTCCCCTCCCTCCCTTCCTCTCTGCTTCTTCCCTGGGATCACACATCCACAGTCTCACCTCAAACTTACTATAGCCAAGAATGACCTGGATCTGGACCCTCCACCTCCACTCCCCAGGGCGGGGATTACAGGTGGGAGGCACCACACTGGATTTACGCAGTGCTGGGGGCTGAATCTGGGATTTTGCACTGCTAGGCGAGCATTCTACCAGCTGATCCATAGCCCTTCAGTCTGTTTGTTGTAAACACCTTACGTAGTCCAGGCTAGCCTTGAACTCACTTGTAACCAAGGCTGGCCGTGCTGGTTGGTTTTCGTCAACTTGACACAAACTGGAGTCACCTGGGAAGAGGGAAATTCAACTGAGGAATTCCCTCAATTATAGCGGCCTGCGGGCATGTCGGTGGGGAATTTTCAGAAATTATTATTATTTTATCGCTGGTTGACGCCGGAGGGGTGGGCG
The DNA here is from genome assembly GCF_004664715.2 of Peromyscus leucopus. NCBI lineage: Eukaryota > Metazoa > Chordata > Mammalia > Rodentia > Cricetidae > Peromyscus > Peromyscus leucopus. Next base: position 124,132,756 of record NC_051063.1, on the reverse strand, counting down.
GCACATCCCTCGGCAGGCAGGTGAGTCTGCACGCGCTGTGAGCGAGCTGGCGGGACACGATCCCACGCCAGCTGGTAAGCGCCTTGTTGGTGGGTTCTGGCCCAGGTGCCTGCCCTGACTTGCCTGTGCGGGCAGCGGCCTGTCACCTGAAGTGTGAGCTGAACCACGCCCTTCCTGCTCCAGGTTGCTCCTGGCTGTGGCGTTTGTCACAGCACCAGGGTGAGACTAAGCCCTGGCCTTGAACTCGTGCATTGATCTCTCTCTCCCCTTCTGGGGACGCGGCTACTCATCTGTTCTCGGTGCAGTCTTCCCTTCTGATTTCTTATTTGAGGCTTGGTCTCACTCTGCAGCCCTGGCTGGCCTCCAGCTCAGAGAAGCCCTCGCCCCTGCCTCCCTAATCATGTGAATAACGGCGTGTACCACCATGCCTAGCCTTCCTGGCTCTTAAAAAGTCTTGGGACTGGGAAGATGTCTCGAGGATGAAGCGCTTGTTGTACAGTGTGAAAAACTGGGTTCAGAGTCCCCCAAACTCACCTCACACTGGACACAACGGTGGCTATAATCCAGTGCTCCTCAGCAGAGACCGGGGGCTGAGAAAGGCGAACCCCTCACCAGCTACTGGGGGACAGTCTGTAAATAAGGTGGGAGGCCAGGGCCAACACACGAGAACCGTGGCCCACGAGCCCCGCTCACACACACAAGCACACATGCTCACACAAAAGGCTTTAAAAAAGTCAAGTGAGCCAGGTATGGTGGCACTTGCTTGTAACTCAGCACTTGGGAGGGAGGCTGAGGCAGGAGGATTACCTGAATTTGAAGCCTGGCAGGATTATGTAGTGCGGAGCAGGTAAGCCAAACCCAAGCCTGGCTGGCACATGGTTAGCACATGCCCCGGGCAGCTTTGTGTTTGGGGACTGTGAGCTGCTGAGTCTTCCCGGCCTCGAGACGCCGCTGGCACTGAGGGGCTGCGTTCTGTAAGAATGTGGGTTTGGGGGGCTGCTGCCACCATGCTGAGTTCAAGTTTCTGCCCCTGCCACCTGCTCTGCCTCCTAGACGTGTGTACGCCCTGGGGCAGTCTTAGCCCGTAACTGGGGACAGGTGCTGCTGGGGTGCGGGGTGCATCCCCACACCCCCCCCCAAAAAAAAAAAACCTTCCTTTGCTTGCATTAGTATTGCTTTTTGCCATCCAGCCTCAGCCACTCTGCTGTGGCCTGAGGGACCAGTTTTCAGGAAGCGTCTGTGGTCCCTTCCCCAGTCACTCATGTGATTTCCTCCCCCGGCCTGCAACTCGGTGCGGCTTTCATGCAAGTTCCTGCCTTCTTACCGCCAGTCGAAGCAATTCAAGCCTAGCCTGAGCTACTCCGTGAGACTCTGTCCTAAGCCCCTAGCAGAGCTGGGCTGGACTGAGGCATCCCTAGCTGGGGCCACACGTAGCCTTCCTGCTGTTATTCCTTCAGCGCCCTGTGCCCCAGGCTCATCCTGCCCAGCCAGGACAGGGTCCACTCTCAACCAGTGCTGCTCTGTGGCCCTGGCAACAGGCCCCGGGGCCTTTCGAAGGAGGCTGGCTGTCTTCTGAGTTTGTGGGCTCATTCTCCTGCGATTTGCTGTCACTCAGCTTGTCAAGTATGGGCAGCAGTCTGAGATCTCCTTCAGCCTGCTCTTCCAGCCTCATCTCCCCCAGCAGTGTCTTCCAGAAGCATGCCCCTGGGCTTCACGCCCCTCACGCTGTGTGTTCTGAGGGTCTGGCTGCTTCGAGCAGGTGACGTGCGTGTGCAGGCCTGGGGCTGAGGACTGCTGACTCATGCCGACGGTATTTGCCGTCTAGTCAATAAAGGCATGCAGCTGCTTACGTAAGTCCTGTAGCAGGCTTGGAATGCCCGGGTGGGTGGGCAGATTTGATCAAGCCCCCATTCTACTGGTGAGGCCTCTGAGGCCCAGAGATGGGAAGTGACTTGTCTCAGGTCACACAGTAAGTCTCGGACAAGCAGGGTTGAAGAACTAGAAATGCAGACTCCAGATCTGTGGCCTAGAATCTGGGTGTCCATCTCTGAGGGCAAGAAGGTCCTTTGTCCACGCCACCAGGAGCCCTCTGTTCATTTCTCCCTCCCCCCACCCCTAAGGACTGAACCCAAGGCCTTGCGCTTGCTAGGCAAGCACTCTACCACTGAGCTAAATCCCCAACCCCCTTCTGCTCATTTCTGAGCCACAGAGAGGAAATGGTTGGGGCCTTCTGGGGACTTTGGTTATAAACTTCACCTAGGGAAGATGGCCCCAAAGAGGACCTTAGCCAGTGCTAGCTGTGGGAGGTCAGCTCCCACTTTTCCCCAGGGTACTCTTGAGGAGGGAGGCATGAGAAATATTTAAACAGAAGGATAGAGGGGAAAGAGACAGATAGAAACACAGGATAGCTTGGGAGGGCCTGCATCCTTATCCACCGGCCCTACTGTCTCTTCTGAAGGCCTTTTTATAGGAATGAAAAGGGGTGGAGCAAAGACCTCCCCCCTAGCACAGCCAAGTGCAGACCCTTCCAATCACCTGGTAACACACATGGTCAAGCCATCCTCTAACGCAGCTCTGTTGGGTAAAGCAAGCTCAGCTCTCACTAGGAACCTTGGAGAGCCTCCTCAGCTGGCCCTCCCGGGGGATGAGCGACTGTCTCCTCCCTGCCCCTGATCCATTCACAGCAAGCAGCTCTAGCAGGGCTCCCAGCTAGGGGCTTGATGGGGACCTTGGCCCAAGAAGCTGGGTGAGTGGTCCAGGTGTGTAAGCAGCATAGAGAAGGTAGGAGTCTGGGATGACCTAGAGAGGGATTGGCTGGTTCTGGCCTTTCTGGGAGGACCCCGTATCTGCCCTGGGCAGAAGCTACTGGGCCATGACGGGGCAGCAGAGCTGGACAGAGCAGTGGGTCATGGTGTCCTGGGTATTGTCAGCTCTTGTCTCTATTTCGTCCTGTCCTACCTGGAGGTGAGGTGGGATGCTGTCAGTCTGGTGGCAAGAGAAAGCCCAGTGAGTTCTGACTACCCCTCACTTCTTCCATAGCCCAGGTGGCTCCGGAGGAGCGAACAGCACTTTGCAGGCCCCGCTGTGGGATGGCGAGGTAACAGGGAGCTTGAAATGGATTCGCCCCACAAGGTAACAAGTGTCCTATTGAAGTTTAGGAGACAGGGATCTCACCATGAGGGAAATGATTACAAGGAGTGCAGTCTTTTCTACCAAAAACAAACAAGAGGGTCGCAGGAGGCCAGGTGTGCTGGCCCACAGCTTTCATCCCAGCAGGGAGATCCCTGAGTTCCTGGCCAGCCAGGTAGTAAGACCCTGTCTCCAAAACAAAACACAAAACGAGAAACCAGAAAATCAAAAAACCCCCGCACAGGGCCGTCACCTTTGTAATACTGTCCTGTAACTCCCACCTCCTCAAGCTGTTTGTTTAAGCAAGGACCCCACCCCTCCCCATTTCTTCCTTTCCTTTTTTTATTTAAAAAAAAAAAAATAGACAACCTCGCAGATCATGAGAAGAGACCCCAGCTGGGGGGAAGCGCCCTTCCACCGTGACAGAAACCTAAGGCGCGCATCACCGAATACAGCCGCTCTCTGCACCGCTCCGCAAAGTCGCAGCCGCCATGCAGACTTCGGCTTGAGCGCGTGCTATCAGCGCAGTCTTCGGCCCCCAGATTTTATTTTATTCCTACAATCCTGAAGCTGCAAAAGCCATTTCGGGTCTCTTTCTTCTCAGTTCTCCCTCTTCTTTATGCACCCCACCTCCATCTTCCGGGATCCCTGTCTTGGGGACCATGGCTTGGGGTCAGCTCTCTTAGCATAGCCCTTGTCCAAAGTGTGTGCTGATAGTGTCCCTCAGTGTCACGAAGTCTGTCAGCTCCAGGAAACCACTGGGAACACATCTGGATGTTGCAGGCTGGGAGTGGGGAAAGGGGATGTGCTGTGTCTATGATTCTGACGTCCCACGGGACCCGGGGAGGAAGTACAATTATCTGCTTTGTACTCAGGGGAAGTTAGCCTTGAAGGTTTCACCCGCAGGCCCGGGCTTTGGGGCTCTTCAATGCTGCCCTAAGGGAGACAGGCCATGCAGCCATTACCCCTTTGGAATTCTGTTGGCCAGAGAGGAAGCTGAGGCAAGAGAGGCAGAGTGCTGTGGGAGCAGATAAGCTGGCGCCTGACTGGACTGGCCCACCACTCCTTGCTGTGAATGTCTGAGCTGCAAGGGCTGGGTGGTGCCTCCTGCCCTGGCCGGCCGGCCGGCCGCCCGCTCCCCTCAGCACTGCCTTGCCAGTCTCTGGTGAGGCAGGTCTTGTACCCCGCCCCTCCCAGGCTCACCCCCCACCCCAGGCTCCCGCAGCTCCCTAATGTTACAACCCCCCACTGCTCCAGACCTCCCTCCTAAGGTGCCCCCAGCCTCTCTTTCTCCTGCTGTGGGGAGGGCCTGGCCATGGAGGAAGGCGCAGCCTGCGGGCTTCAGACGGGCGGTCATTCCTGGAAGTGGCCGAGCCAGCCAGGCCTTCTCCGGCTGCTTCACCTGTTGGCACCACTAGCTCCTTGGACAGCGGTGGTCTCAACTCGGGCGGTTTGCACACATCATCTCAGCAGGACTCAGGACAGTCTCCACCCAGGGTGTGCTGTTGAGAGTTCTCTCGGGTAAGTTAAGCAACGCACCTACGGGAGCTCACCCAGTGAATGGTAAACTTGGCCTTCGACATTGAGAGTCCACTGGACAGTCTTCTTCACTAAGAACTGGTAGGAAAGACTGGGCCACCTCCTGTGAGGAGGTGTCTGCTCCTAGACTGGTTGGTTGGATCCTGTTGGGCCCTAAGCAGAGAATGCTAAGCAAATATTACAATCCTTGTTTTGTAGAAAGCTTCTGTCTGCCGTCGTCGGCGCCTGCAGCCCCTCCCTGAGAGTCCTCGGCAGACCTTATCATGAAGCAGCAGCATTTGCCTGGCCCCGCAGGGAGACAGCTCTGCTCTGGGCGGATTTGGGTGATGATGTGCCCTTATTTGACCCCACAGGCTGGCAAGGCCTGGGAAATGTCAGTTCACACTTGCTTCTACAGTTTTCAAGAAGCTCCCTGTGCTTCCAGTACACTGCGAAGAAGTGCATGCCGGGAGTGGCAGGCCTGTTCCTCCTTGTCAGGTCTCTTTGAGATGCAGTTTGTGGGGCACTGGGAAGGAGAGGGGAAGAGCTCAGTGATAAAGTACCTGCCTAGCATGTGTAGAGCCCTAAATTCCATCCAAAGCACCATTAAGAAAAAAAAAAGAAGAAGATGCCCTTTGGGCATGATGTGTGGTGTTTCATGCCTGTAATCCCAGCACTTGGGAGACTGAGAGAGGAGAATGTCTACAGAGCCAGCCTGGTCTACGTGATGAGCTCAGGGCTAGATGGGACTGCAGAGTGAGACACTGGTCAAAAACCAACAGTCTGGGATGTAGCTCGATTGGCAGAGTGCCTGCCTCCCAGGCACAAAGCCCTGGGTTCCACAGGCCCAGCACTACACAGAGCCGGGCACAGGCAAAGGCATGGTGAGGCTCCTGCTTGGGAGGTGGAGGCAGGGCGAGCAGAGGGTCGTTATCTCTGGCTACACAGCAAGCTCAAGGCCAACTTAAGATATAGTAGACTCTCAAGTGTCCCGCACCCATAGTGGTACTTCAGAGCTGGAAGGGCTCAGAGCCTTGTCCCTCTTACGGGGAGAGTGTCTGTGGTGATCAGCTCTGTGCAAGGGTGTTCCGCTTCCTCGTTCGTCGTTCTGTCTCCATGGGCAGGCACTTCAACACTGGAGACGGAGGTAACAGCTATCATGGAGTACAAAGCCATTTGTTGCTGTTTGTTTTGAGACAAGGTCTCACTTTGTAGCACAGGATGGCCTAGAACTCACAACTCACAGCAACTCCAGACTGGCCTTGAGCTCATGGCAAACCTCATGTCTCAGCCTCTCAAATGCTGAGATTACAGATGTGGGCCACCACATCTGGCGAAAGTCTTCATATTTGTAGTTGTGAAACCAAAGATGAACGAGGAAGGAGCCAGGTGAAATAGTGTACACCTGTGGTCCAGGGCTTGGGAGACTGAGGCAGGAGGATCACTTGAGCTTACCAACTAGAGACCAGCCTGGGCTACAAAGAAAAGGGGAGAAAGTCCGACCCAGGTCCGGGAAACTAAAACCTCAGCTGCTATCCACACACCCCAGGGCTGACCCCTGGTACCCTTCCTTCAGCAAGAGGCTAATAACACTGGGTCCTAAACCACAGCAACAGACCGGGAAGTCTAAGAAATACAGAGCTAAGAGCCTCCCAGATACGCTGGGTCAGCGGTTTCCCCGGTACCGGTGGCGGATGCTGCAGGCAGAGCGGGGACCACCATCCCTGGCTGCTGCCTTCCCCGCTGGGATTTGAAGCCATGTGCAGGTAGAATCCAAACAAGGTTTGAAACCCCCAGCGCCCTGAGGTGCTTACAAAGCTTTCCCCATATGCAAGTTAACTGCAGGTTCACGGTCTAGAAAAGGGAGCTGAAAGCAGCTCCCGGGGCCTGCACAAATCTAAGCACAGGGTAACTGAGACAGCTTCAGGTCAATCTATGGGGGCTGGGCTAACTACGGGATCGAGTAAGATACCAACACAGCCAACACATCAATACATACATAAAGAACTGCAGTGGAGTCTGAGGCCAGCCAGAAAAAACTCTGCATTTGTCTTGGAAGTAAGGGAGGCACCAGGCCACAGTGGCTGGGGCCATCACCTCTATAGGCCACAGGATACCATGGTTCACAGACTCAGGTCCCTGTCCCCATCCTCTCACTGTGTCCTCTCTTGAGGAGGGAGTCTTGGCGCACGCCGTTGTAGATGTCCCCTTCACACACCTCACTATTCATCCGTCCGCCCTTTCCCCAACCCACCCTCCCATTTACCCCCCAATCCATCCGCCGTTCCTCATTATCCTCCCTCTTCATTCACTACCTGTCCCCACCCATTCATCCATCCATCCACCCACCAGTCCCTTCCCCCACTCCTTGTATCCACCCACCTACGACGCAGGCATTGTTCCATCCATTTGCAGTTCCTAGGCACTTGACCGTACCAGCCCTCTAGGGTAGAACCTAGATCTGGAAGCAGAGGCAATCGTGGCAGGAGCGGCACCCGCGCGGGGCTCATATTTCTAGGTAGTGCCCGAGAAAGCTGGAGAAAAAGAACCCCGACATGGTTTCCCAGTGGTCTGGCGCTTGTACCGAACAGCGGTGCGGCTCTGGCATAGATAGGCAAGCGCTTGAGCAGCCAGCACATTAAGCAGAAACAACAGGCAAAGTAAAAACGCCTGCCACACTGCAGGCGCCAACTTCCTAGGGCTGGGGTGGTTAAAGGCAGCTCCTGGTTAAACACAGCTCTCAGTCAGGCCCAGGGGGAATAAAGGTCGGCTCTCGTGGACCCGAGCGTGGTGGAGCCAGCCGCAAGTGCAAAGCCGCTTAGCAGTTTAAGGTTTGGCTCACATGGTCACAGAATGCTACAGGTGCACAGTAAGGCAGGTCCAGACCAAAAAAAACCTCTAAACAGGTCACGCGTGTTTAAAATGTGCATAGGCACTTAAGAAAACAGGCATAGACAGTCATAGAAAAATAGTTTATAAATAATAAAGTCTTTAAAGAGAGAATAAAGTAATATAAAAAGAATAAGTCCGCAAAGCTACACAGAGAAACACTGTCTCGAAAAACAAAACAAAACAAAAAAAAGTCATGTAATGATGGGAAATACTCAGAGAGTCTGGACCCTGTATGGTGTTGTGTTGACTCTGAATTGTTTGAATGCTGATGAGCAAATGACAGCTGCTGAGAGACATGGGATTGTAAAAGGGACTGCTGAATTAAACCAGCCTAGATACTTTAGAGATGTCTTAACTTTAAAATGGAAGTAAAAAAATGTATTGCACTGGGGGAGAGGTTATGCTTTTGTTTCCATAGGAAACGAAAGGCTGTGGATTCCTTCAAGGTTAATAGATACCAGGTTTGATTGGGGGAGACCCCCTGAAAATTCTGGCTACAGACATAAAGAAATAAACCAACAAAAACTACAAGACAGGTGACATAGGATCCCTCTGCATGGGAATAGTCCTGAGACTGGACAACCAATGTTACAATTAGTTCTCCCAGGACTTGACCATTATCTCAATTTTCTCAGGATCTGCTAAAGATGATGTCACCCCCAGACAACAGGAAGCAGTCTAGAAAACACAACGCCCACATTCCCAAGAGGTGGGGTGGGTGGATTTTGGTCATTTGGTGGGTTACAGATTATTTGTCATTGTTTGGGGGTGGGTACAGGAATATAGAATAAAAAGATAACTATTAACCTCAAATATTTTACACTGGTATGGATTTTGGTATATTCAAACAAATTTAAAGTTATTTTTGTTATACTATATGTATGTCTCTACTCTTGTTTGGGGTATTGTGCTTATGCAGCTCATTTAAAATGTAATGTGTAATTAAGAAATGCATGTTAGGCCGGGCGTGGTGGCGCACGCCTTTAATCCCAGCACTCGGGAGGCAGAGCCAGGCGGATCTCTGTGAGTTCGAGGCCAGCCTGGGCTACCAAGTGAGCTCCAGGAAAGGCGCAAAGCTACACAGAGAAACCCTGTCTCGAAAAAAAAAAAAAAACAAAAAAACAAAAAAACAAAAAAAAAAACAAAAAAAAAAAAAAAAAAAAAGAAATGCATGTTAGTAGTTAGTTATCTATAACAACCAAACTTGAGTCATATTAGGTATGTTTTCAATGTTAAACAGATATATTTATTATCTATAATAACCAAACTTGAGTCATATTAGGTATGTTTTCAATGTAACCAGATATATTTAGATAGTCTTCTACAGATTATGGCATTTCAGATGTTTAATAACCTAAGTCTTTTCATGACAGTGAGACACATCTGCTCCTGGCAGCATCAATCTACTTCATAAAAGGATGACAGGCACAGAAGAACCTCCATATGGAGTTTGCTTTCAATGTGGCAAGGCTAGTCATTTGGGCAAGAAACTGTCCTTGCCTTGACTGTTGACAGTATGCTGTTCAAACTGGACATGCAGGACATAAAGGAAAGTGACTGCTGAACTTTGCAAAGACAAGGCAGGACAGTCCTTCAAGATTCCTGCTTCACAGAAAAGTCTGCCAGATATTCTAGGCCTGTAGGCCGAAGATGGGTGGCCCAGCGTTGCAGAGGAACCTTGGGTGACTGTCCAGGCAGCCAGATGCCTCTGTCATTTCTGTAGTTTTGGAAGTGGTCTTGTACTGCACTTCCTGTTTACTCAGGTAATATTGTAACCTTCTGGGGTCTTTGGTAGAGTTGAATACTAGATAGTTATAGTTACAGTTTTCCTTAGTTATGACAGAAGGTAAATTAGGAACAAAACTTTGGACTCACTAAGATAGGATAAATAATGGAGTATTTTCTCTGAATTTACCAAATACAAATGGACTGGGTATTGTAAATGTAATTCTTACTTGATATCGTTTTACTATGTTAAAGTTAAAACCTTTCTTTTTTATTTAGTCAAAAAAGGGGAAATGTTGTGGAACAGAATATTTGTTTAAGTAAAGATGTATTACATTTGTTTGTGCTGCACTTGTTTAACTATGTAAAGATGTGTTGCTGTTTTACTTTGCCTGCCTAAGGCACCTGATTGGTCTAATAAAAAGTTGAACAGCCAGTAGATAGGCAGAGGAGGGATAGGTGGGGCTGGTGGGCAGAGAGAAAAGGGGAGCCAGCCAGCCAGCCAGCCAGCCAGCTAGCCAGGGACCAGCCAGCCGGACACAGAGGACACAGTAAAGCAGGATGGAGAGTACATAGATGAGGTATATAAACCTCAGGACCACACACAGATGAATAGAAATGGGTTAAGTTAAAAACAGTTAGCTAGAAACAAGCCTAAGCTAAGGCCAAGCATTCATAATTAATAAGCCTGTGTGTCATGATTTGGGGGCTGGAGGCCCAAGAAAGCCTGCTGCACAGGAGCTGTTTGGGGAAGAGGGTCTGTTTCAACTTGGTTTCTATTGCTATAATGGGATACCTGACAGTGGGTCACTTACAAAGAAAAAAGCTCAATTAACTAAAACATTTAAAGGCGGTGAAGTCTCTGGTCACAGCACCTGCTTAGGTTCCGGTGAGACTTTGTGTGGTTTGACTCATGGCAGAAAGCGAGACCACAATGGGGCACACATGCTTTATAATGTACTTGTGAGGTCATTAACTAGGTGGTGAGGTTTTGTTTTTTTTCAACATGACACAAGCTAGAGTCATCTGGGAAAAAGGAACCTTAATTGAGGGACTGCCTGGAGGCATGTCTGTGGGACATTTTCTTGATTCATCACTGTTGTGTGACGGCCCCTGCCCACTAAGGTGGAGCCACTGTGGACAGGTAGTCATGGGTGGAATAGGAAAGTAGGCTGAACAAACCACGGATAGAGCCAGTCAGTAGCATTCCTCCATGGTCTCTGCTTCAGTCCCTGGCCTGACTGTCCTCAACGATGGACGGATGGACTGAAGCTGTAAAACGGCCTTTCCTCCCCAAACTGCTTCTGGTCCTAGTCTTTATCACAGCAACAGAAAGCCAACTAGGACACTAATAAAGTCCTAGAGAATAGGCCACAGGAAAGGCATTAGTCCCTCTTTTCAAGGCCCCACCATCACCAACCACAGTGACAATGAAATGTCAGCATGCCTCTGCATTATGATTGTTTTTCTGTAGTGGTCTCCATCTGTTGCAAAGAGAAGTTTCCTTGATGACGGGTGAGGGCTGCATTTATCTGTGGGCGTACTGACAAGTACGTGGACTGTAGCTGGGGGATCATGCTGGTTTAGTGAATGGTGGTTGTAGGTTCCTTTACATACATATGCATGTAACAGCAATTAAAGTAAAAAGACCACGAGTCTGAAAGAAAGCAAGGAGTATGTGGGAGGATTTGGAGGAAAGGAAAACGTTATAATCACAATTTTTAAAATAAAAGAAACAATAGCATAACAATTCGGCTTAAGAGGCTTGTAGCAGGCTTTCTCTTGGGCCACCAACCAAGACACGGAGACTTAATATTAGTTATGAATGCTCGGCCTTATCTTATACTTGTCCCACAAGCTCTTATAACTTAAATTAACCCATTTCTCTTCATCTATGTTTTGCCTTGGGGCTTTTTACCTTTCTTTCATTCTGTATGTCCTACTCTGTGCCTGTCTGTCTGTCTGGTAGCTGCCTGGCTGGCTGGCCCTGGGCGTCTCCCTCTCTTTCTCTCCATTTCTAGATCCCTCCTCCTACTTATTCTCTCTGCCCACCAGCCCCGCCTACCCCTCTACTCCAGCTATTGGCTGTTTAGCTTTTTATTAGACCAATCAGGTGCCTTAGGTAGGCAAGGTAAAACAGCAACACATCTTTACATCATTAAACAAATGCAGCAGAAACAAATCTAACACATCTTTACATAGTTTAAGTAATATTCCACAACATAAACCAATGTAACACATCTTTACATAGTTTAAGTAATATTCCACAACATAAACCAATGTAACACATCTTTACATAGTTAAAGTAATATTCTGCCACAGAGGCCAGATATGTGGCTCAGTTGACAGTCTAACATGAAGCTCTAGGTTCAATCCCAGTAGCACACAAACAGGGCACAATGGCACACATCTGCACTGGCAGCACTTAGGAGGAAGGTGGAAGAATCAAGAGTTGAAGTTTGTTCTTGGCTATGCAGCCAGGAGGCTAGCTTGGAATACATGGAACTCTGTCTAAACTACGGTTTCCGAGGAGACGAGATCCAACTCACATAGGGTCCTTGCAGAGATCCGGGTCCCCACCACCTTCTGCCTGGGCAGGTGACTTGGCCAAGGGTGACTGTCTCTCAAAGTGAGGAGAGCAGCAAGCTGTGGAGGTTTCTGTTTAGATGGTGAGACAGGCGTCTGTTCATTCTTTCTAGTAAGTGAAGGGAAGACAGGAAGGCACAGAGCGCCCCAGTGGGGATGACCAGACACTAGATCCCTGTCCTGAAGTCCCTCTGCCAGCCCAGCTCCTGTGCAGACTCTCTATGCCATTCATGACTGGCACCCCACCCATCCCTTACTCCTGTCCTTCTCTTTCTGGAGCGTTCCCCATTGACTGCCACTTGCTGGCTAGGGCTGGGTGTGGGGCCAACAAGTACCTGTAGAGTACCTAGCCAGGATGCCTACAGCAGGGCATGGTCGTGTATGTCTGTGATCTCAGCTACTTGGGAGTTTAGGGGCCAGTCTGAGCAACAGAGGGACCACACGGCCTGCCTCCCCTTAAAGAGAGGACAGCCACAACCTCCAGGGACAGAGGCGGTGACAAGGCAGATGTTGTTTACTGTGCAGATGAGAACCTGAGTCGGTGCTGGTGGTGTGGACCGGTAATCTCAGCTCCTCTGGAGGTTGAGGCAGGGTTGCAAATTCAAAGCCTTCCGGGGAAATTTAGTGAGACCGTCTTAAGAAGTATGTAGCTAAGGGGTGTGTGTGTGTGTGTGTGTGTTGGGATAGCATGGTGTAGGCCATTTCAGCCCTCAGTGTTGGGGCAGGGGGAAGGGCGCATTGAGGCCACAGAGCTTACAGTCACTTGACTTCAGGTGTATTAGTCAGGGCTCCTTAGCTTAACTGGATTAAACAGAAAAGGGAATTTTTAGGCCACACAATTGAAAAATTCAGGGAGTAATACTTCTTCCAGAATAATCTGTGAAAAATAATATTTTTTGTCAGGGCAGTGTCCTGATGATCCTACATAGACTGGACACAGGAGCCCCAGGCTGACCCTAGACGCTTAAGTCCTCATCCTTGCACCAGGCACAGACAGTTGGGGGATGCTGTCTAGTGCAGCTTGAGCAGGCATGTGTTTCTGCATGGCTGACCTCCAGCTGTACAGCACCGCCACCAGACACTGACATTCCTCGGTGACATTAACGGGGTTACTGTTTTGCTGGTCATGGCGGGAGCTCACTCAAGCTCTCTCCTATGGAAGACACCCAAGGATGCTGAGCGTCCACTGGCCTCTGGCTGTAAGTCTTGGTGTGTCTGGTGTCTTTCCTTCCAGGTCAGGTGTCAGAGGCTGCTAATGGCCAGAAGCCCCAGGTTTTTTCCCCCATGTCCCAAGGGTCACTGCCTGAGGATTTTTCCCCCATGAGGAAGTCTTCCCTGGGAGAGGTGGAGGCCTGCCTTGGCAAAGGGTCACACAGCTCCCAGCAGGGTCTGAGATAGCATCAGGCCAGGCTGGTCCTTGTATGAGGATGGCAGCCCTGTGTGGTATCCATGGGGCACACGGGTCTTTTGGGGGTGAACAGACCTCAGCTTAGGGGCCATACAGAGTATCATTCCAGCACCTCCTGTTGGCCCCCAAACCAAACTCAGCTGTGCACACTTGGCCTCACGTGAGGTTAGGGGAGAATGGCCTACCCTGCCGGGGCTCTGTGAACTTAACTTCTGACTTCTTGGCTTGTTCTGTTTGTTTGGTTTTTTTCAAGGCAGAGTCTCTCTGTGTAGTCCTGGCTGTCCTGTCCTGGAACTTCCCTGTAGCCCAGGCTGGCCTCGAACTCAGGGATCCACCTGCCTCTGCCTCCCGAGTGCTGGGATTAAAGGGGTGCGCCACCCCAGCTTGTCTTGTCACCCCAACCGCTGTGTGGCTTGTTCCCTCCCCCTCTCCCATCAACAGGGGACGCCGGCTGAATGAAGGGGGGGTAAAAGGCAGGAGACTGATTTGGAAGCCGGAGCTCGCAAGGTCTGCTCCCTGGAGCTCCGGGCTGCACTGCACAGCTGCAGCTCTGAGCCCTTGCTTCGAGCACCCCAGAGCAGCGGCGACGATGACGATGACGATGACGACGACGATGACGATGACGACGACGACAACGACGGAGCTGCACAGGGACCCCAGCACCTGCAGGGCTGGGCAGGAGTAGCCGCCTGTGTGAGACCCCGACTTGCCTCTTTTGTCCCCACCAGGGAGGTTCCACAGGCTGTGGGAGTTGACTAAGAGGCTGCCAGAGCTCTGTGGGACTCAGCAGGCCACGGTCCCTCTGCCTGGACGTTAGGTCCTGGATGCTTTAGGCAGACTGGGTGCTGGACTTCCAGGCGTATGGCAGTCCCCCACATGCACAGTTGTGGAGCCGGGAAAAGAGATTTGGCCAGGCTTCTGGAGCTTTCTAAGGATGGAGGGAGTCTTCCAGACTGGTGGGAGGTGGAGGTGCAGCAGTTTCTCAAGAAGAGCAGGGCCCTGGGGCTCCATTTCCTCTTGTGGAGGAGCTGCAGCTGAGCGGTGCAGGCTGACTGCAGGCTGGCTGTCCCTGGAGCCTGCTGCAGGGGAGCAGAACAGGTCAGGGCAGGTGGCCCCCAAGGCTTTGGAAAAATGGGGCTGGGAGAGGAGGCTGGAGCGCTTAGGGAAAGAACAGAGAGATTCTTGATCACACAGACCCGGATCGCATAAATGTATTGTCCTAACTGGAACACTTCTGAGAATGAAAAGGGGCTGTGTTAATTACACCAGGGAAACATACAAACTGGGACTCCAAGGCAGACAGAGACCGGTGTTACCCTACTTACCACCATTTCCTAGCTCTGTGTTTTCGGGCAAGTTACATAACCTTTCTGAATTCTGCTTCCTACATAAGAAAGGATACCATGATGTGTGGCTTTTCAGGGCTGGGTGCTGGGTGGCCTTGGCATAGACTTGGCTCTCCATATTGCCTCTGTGAGGTCATGAAAGCTTGTTTGTCCCTGGAACTGATCAGGGGTCACCCATCAGCTCTCCAGAATACAAGGGTCTCATGGGCGTGTGCATGAGACAGAGGTTCCATGGACGCTGGCCAGAGTTGAAGTCAAGCCTCCTGGTCACTGTTCCTAGGGGAGGCTCCTGCTTACACTCCAGTTACTCTTGCCTTCCCTTAGGCTATGGTTGTATAGAACATCCTCATTAGGGCCGGGCCCAGGGCAGCTTCTCCGTCACTCGCCTCTGCTTGCCTCCTCTGGGGGTTGCCCGCATGGAATGGTACATTCCCTGGGTTTTTGCTCAGACTGGAGGCCAAGCTGGAGGAAGGAGGCAGCTGCAATTTCTGTGTCAGTTCCAACCTAGAATGTTTCTCTAGAGCTGAGTGAAGTCTGTGTCTGCCATTTGTGGTAATCAGATTGTGGACAAAGTCCCCAGGCTCCTGGTTCCAGCCAGGAGGTTGGGAGAATTGTCCTGTCCTGTCCTTTTACTTTGGAAATAGGGTCTTATGTGGCCTAGGCTGTGGTCAAATTCACGGTATAGCTGAGGATGACCTTGAACTCTTAACCAACTGGCCTAGAACAGAGGTAGCAGGAGCTTCTCCTTCCAGATGGGCTGCCACAGAGAATGCTGGGTCCTTCTAGACCCACAGCTCTCCGGGTGACTTGGCCACTTGGTCCTCCACTCCGTCTTCTCATCCCAACTGGAGTCATGGCTTGCCAGCTCTGGAAGGTTTATTAAGCAAACAGCTCTCGGCTAACTCATTTGGCTAGTCTGTCCACCAAACAGCCAAAGTTCCTGGTGGCAGGAACTAGATGGTTCCTCTGCGTAGGTATATGCTCACCTCAGTTCTGAGGTCTCAGGACAGTGGTCTGAAGGCTTCCAGCTCCCTTCTGAGCAAGGTCAAGGAGTTGGGCATTACCCAAAGGGCAAACCAAGAAGTGTATCAATATTTAATAAACGTTTGCAAGCAGAGTCTATTTGGCTATTTTCATCCAGTACAGACTAGGCAGGTTTTTTGTTGTTATTTGTTTTCTTTTTTCAAGATAGGATTTCTCTGTGTAGTCCTGGCCGTCCTGGATCATGCTGGCCTCAAACTGAAATCTGCCTGTCTCTGGTTCCTGGAGTGCTGGGACTAAAGGCACGTGCCATTATCCTTTCTTTCTTTTTTTTTAAAAAGGAGAATGTGTCTGCCCAGGTTGGCCCCGAACTCCTGGGCTCAGGTGACCCTTTGGCTCTGCCTCTGGAGTCACTGGGAATTTTAGCTATGTGACACTATACCCAGCCATAGGGTACCTCATGTTTTAATCTGCACTTTTAATTAGGGAGACAGGGCATTTTCATATATTTGTGGCCATTTGAATTTTTGGGGGAGACTAGCCTATTCACAGCCTTTGTTCTGCTGTCTTCTATGCTGACTTTTCCTTAATAATTTATAGGTACTTTTTGCATATTATAGGAGTGACTGTGTAATAGATCTTCTGTTTTCTCTGTCCTTTGTCCTTGGTTGAGGTTGGTTCACACAAGAAGTTCTACAGTTTCACAGTGTCCCATGTGCCTTTTCTCCTGGCTTCCGCGCGTCAGGTTACACTCGGACTTTCTCTGGGGTAGATGGTTCAGCCATTGCTGCAGATGCTTGAGAAACAATGGCCACCAGACTCGGAGTGGCAGCAGAGAAAGTGTTTATTTAAAAATAAGAACTCTCACACGAGATACATTTAAATATTAATAGACAGGAGTGAAAACTTCACATGGTGTAACAAGACTAACAGCTTTCTCTTCCCAGATGGTCAGATGCCGACAAACAGGAGAAGTGCTGTTAGGAGAATGCATACGAAGGCCTGAGGAATGTTCTATTTACGGGCTTCGGAGGGGCCATAATCCCCAATCTTCCACTTGCTGCTGCTGTTGCTTGAGAAGCACAGGAGGCCGAGCTGGATCCAGTTACACCAGAGAATTTACTTTTAGAAGACGTTTTTCTGCCTGTAGTAGAGCCCCTGAAATGTGGCAAAGAAAAGAAAATTAAAATGCTAAACGAGGCCAAGTTAGTGGTCTTTGTTAACTTGCTAGGAGAACAAGCATGATTTTCTTTGGTCTCGTGTTTGTCTACATTTTCTGTCTGGAAATTCCGAGGGGAGGGTGAGCTTCCCTGTCTGAAGCATTTCAACTCTGTGGCCTGTGACCGACCCACAGACCCTCTCTCCAGTCACGCCTTCCACAGTCTACAGTCAGAATCTTCTGGATCTACTCTGACAAAAGAGGAAGAGAAGCCATGTCTTGGATACTCCAGATCTCTGGCCATCAGACGCCCTAGAATTACCGCACTGATAACAGCTTTGTGGGGAGTGGAGATGGGGCAGAGCCTCTGGGTGGCCTCTTCCTGGCCACACTAGTTCTAAGAGGGCTGCAGATCTGGCTCCCTAGGGAGGAGGCCCAAGCTGCCTTATGCATTGGTCTGGCATGTGTCAGGGCCACGTAGCTTGCAGCTCCCCCAGCCACCCCCAAAGACCTGCCAACTCTTCCCGCTCACTGCCTCATGCACACAGGGAGGAGGCCCTGCCACAGCCTGAGCTGAGGAGTGTACGTCACTTCTTTGCTGAGCCGAGGATGGCAATTTTCTTTCCCCTAATAAACCCGAAGCGCAAACCAATACAGCGACAGTGGGCAGCCGCTCCGAGGCTACAAACCCACTCAAGTCCTCCATCAGCTCCAGAACCCGGGCTAGTCAGTGGCATCTCAGGACACTCTGCTGGGCTAGGTAAAGAGTTTCTCAACACTTTAAACCTCTTGCTGGAGGGAAAGCAATTTCACTGCAGATCTGGCAGAGAGGCAGCCTGAAGTTTCCCTATGCTGATTTCCTGCTGAGAAATGAAGCCCGGAGCAAAAACCTGCTGTTTATGTTGATTTACAGAATGAATCTGCCAACAGCGGCCTCCATTTCAACGCTCATCCATTCTCCTCCCACTCAGGGAGCCCAGAACACACCTGGCTCATTGTGTCATCCTGAGATGTGGGCCCCGGCAGTCTGACGGGTGACGGGCTCTGGCAAGGAGCCCCAAGTGTTCTCCCACTGCACAGGTGAGCAGCGTGGGGGCTGGAAAGCCCTCAGGGTGGGCTGTGAAAGCCAGAGGACCAGAGCAGATGCAAAGAAGCTGGTCGGAGAGGACAATCCCTTCTTCAACAGACTCATTACACCTGGCCTGGAAGCTGGTGCCGCTGCAGGACACTGTGATGTTGGTTTGTTCTCTGAGATGGGTGTCACAGAGCCCAGGCTGGCTTTGAACTCATATTACCTTGATCTCTCATCTTCCCGCCTCCTACCTCCCGAGTGCTAGGGTTATTACAGGCATGGCCCTTCGTGCCTGGTTTAAGTTGAGTTCTACTTCTTAAACTAGACTCCAGGCGACACAGCAAGAGCTTCTTCCTCACAAACAAATGCTGGGGAATTAAAGAAAGGAGCCGGCAGCAACGACCAGTGTCAGTCTCCTTGCTTCGAACAAGCAGAAGCCAGATGACAGATGGCCACATTTTCAAGGAGTGTCCACAGACACGCAGCAGTGAACTTGCTCCGAGCAGTGGTGCCAGGCCAGGGTCCAATCCACCTCTGAAACCGAGCAGGGCGGCCGGCCTCAGGCAGCCCTTTCCATGCAGGCCAGGCCAGTTTTCCCACCCTAAACCCGAGGGGGTTGGACCAGAAGCTTTTTAAGGTCTCATGCTCTGTGAGCGACTAAGGAAATGTGTCTCCCAAGGGAGAGGAATAAATGAAGGAAATGAGAAAATGTCCTCACTGAGGAATATCTGATGGGCACTTGCGCACTCAAAACCACAAAATTAAGCCACCATTTATGAATGCCTTTAATTCTGTACTCTGGCAGAAGGGTGAGCACATTTAAGAAGTCCGTTTATGGATTGAACAAGAAATGACAATTTGGTGACATTGCCTGCCTTTCTCTTCCCCCACCTCATCTTGTTTTTATCACCCAGAAGGAGAAGAGGCAGAAAAACTGCAAAAGCAAACCCAACAGCTTGCACAAGTCCCTGACGCTGTCTCCCACTGTCTAAGCATTTCTGCTCTAATATGCAGTTCTTTGGGGACCACCACGTCCGGATGGAAGGCAAAGCTGCAGAAGGTGGAGGGTAGCTGGCAGAGGCTGGCAGAGGGGCTGGTGTCACAGTGCAATGGCGGGAACAAGCCTGCTGCCAAGACCTGGCTCCTCCACCTCGGCTTCTCCTTGTGAAGACATGTTGCCGCCCAAAGCCAAGCGAAGGGAAGGAAAGGGAAGGGAAGACAGAGCCACTTACCCAGCCCTAAAGAAACCTGGCTTGCCTGCCTTTGGACTTCCCAGTTGTGGGATCTTCTCAGCTACCCTGCTAGGCTAGGAGGCATCAAAGCAGGGGAAGGCTGGGGACGTAGCTGGGCTGGCAGGCTTGTTTCGCATGCAGGAGGCAACGGGTATGATCTCAGCATTGCATAAACATGTGTGATGGACCATGCTGGTAACCTCAGCACTTGGGAGGTAGAGGCAGGAGGAGTATAAATTCAGGGTCACCCTTGGTTATAAATCAAGTTCAAGGCCAGACTGTGATACATGAAACCCTGTCTCAAAAAGCAGCAGAGAGGCCAAGAGAATCCTCAGCCACAGAGGAAGTGTGGCAAACACTGGCAAACTCACAAAAGCCCTGTTATTTAATCAGTGTATGAGTTGTATTTCTGGTGGAAAAGTACCTTAAGAAGAGCAATTACCTCAAAACAAACAAAAATCCAAGGTAAGGCCAAAGTTGGGGAAGTTTTGCAAACTTTAAAATAGGTTGTTTTAAAAATCTGAAGCCATGCTTTTATTCTGGTTCAGATCTTAACCATCAGCCTATGAACTGACACTGTCTAATTTCAATAAGCACTTTAAAGCAAGCTAGAGCACCTGTGTGCACCTCTGTCCCCTCCACCCGACGCTGTAGGAGACAAAGACTGTACCCCTTTGCCTTGAAGCCACCGCCGTTACTGGTCCTCCTCCTCTTGGGCCGTTGGAAGGCTGGTATTTTCTTCCTCTTTCTTTCATTTCTAGTTTGATTTGCGAAGTAGTGAGAAGATACAGGCTCCTCCTCATCAGGGTCCTCCGGGGTGCTCCTCCCGGTGCCTCTGCTGCTTATGCTGGGGGAACTGTCCTCAGCTAAAACAGGAAATGAGGACATTACAGGTGACTCCGTGTGTGGAGCCCAAGACTAGCTGCTTTCCCGGGGCTTCCCTGCTGTATGGATTCAACAACTCGGCAGAAATCAAACCTTTCTATTTTGAAAAGCTCAAGTGTGTTCAACGGCAATTTATATTTAATGAAAGAATCAAAATGCATTACTTAAAAGAGTTGTGATCATTTTTAACTCAACTGGAGATGTCAGGTTTAGTTCACAATGCTGCATGAGGCCTATGTCCATTTTACATTGTGTAACTAATCTTTGTGAGTTGAAGTGAAGGATGCCAAAAGTATTAGCTGATTTTATTTATCATTTTAAACATGCTGAGAAAATAAGTCCAATATAAAAAGGCAATAAATTATGTTCTCCCTCATCTTTAAGCAATAGTCTCTTAATAATAAATGCACCAGAAAATTTAGTGCCATATTTTACTCTTTGCAGACAGAAGCCATTTCTCTGCATAGTTGTCATGAACAGCTCACATTATCAAGCAGGAACCTGGCCTGAGTGAAACATACATTTGCAAGGGAGAAAGTAATTTCCATGGGTATTTGTATCTTTTTGTTTTGTTTTGTTTTTCAAGACAGGGTTTCTCTGTGTAGTCCTGACTGTTCTGGAACTCGCTCTGTAGATCATGCTGGCCTTGAACTCACAGAGATCTCCCAGCTTCTGCCTCCTGAGTGCTGGGATTAAAGACATGCACCACCACCGCCCAATTCTCTTGATGAAGAGGAGGAAGGCGCTCAGCCTACCTTTGGCCAAGCTGTCCTTGGGAAGGCAGTCCTAGGGTGTATGTGTATGGGAGCGTGGGGTGAATGGGAGGGCAGGCTGAGCAAGCCAAGTGGGGAACCTGCCAGTAAGCCGTGTTCCTTCATAGCCTCTGCTTCGGCTCCCGCCTTGGCCTCCCTTAGCAGACTATGACTGGGGATGTATAAGCCACACGAACCCTTTGCTCCCCAAGTGGCTTTTGGTCCTGGTGCTTACCCCTGCCCAGGACACCAGGTTGGTCTGCTGAGGGTGACAACTTATTGCACGGCACATCAGTGGAGGGCACAGTCTGCCCCTTTACTCTTTGGGGGCCTCCGCTTTGATGTCCTCACCGAGCCAGGCTTTTCCAGTGACTAATAACGAGCGTCCCGATGACACGCTCATTCCCCAGAGCACTGCAGCTCTGCTCTTCTAGGTTGTCTTAGACACGCTTGTTAGATAGCATGTTCCTTCCTCAGATAAGGACACTGAAGCACACAGAGGTCGCTGGTGCCCTGCCAAAGATCACCGAGATGATGGTAGATCTGGAATGGGGCCCAGGGCTTGGGACTCCTTGGGCACTTGCCTTACCAGAACAATGTGCAGGCCCATGGGCCAGAGGTTCCCACCTGCACTCCATTAGCAGGATTAATGACTGGCCTCCCTGGGGCCCTCAACACCATGTCCTCTCGGGGTGTCTGCCACACCACGAAGGGCTGCTCCTGGGACTTCAGTGTGACAGGTGTAGGATGCATTAACCACATAACTCCAATTCAGTGAGAGACATTGCTTAACATTAAAATAGGCTTTTAGAAAACAAGTTTGGCGGGATACTGAACCTGGCAGTGTCCATTCTGAGTATTTCTTTAATACTGGAATCACTTCAGCACCATATTTTTCCAGCTTGTCTTCAGTAACACCATCAATCTGAAGCAAAACCTCAGGATCAGAAGATAAAGATTCTGTGTGTGGACATAAAATTAAGAATTTAAATTACCACTTATAGAAAACCCACTAAATTCAAGTGCATTTACTCATTTAGCTCATATTTGTTAAGAGCCAACTACTGCTGGGCACCAGGGACATGCGGAGTTTTCTAAAAGGCAAAGTGAGACTGGAAATGCAGCAGACAGGCTAGGGGCCGAACCCACCATCCAGTTTCAGCAGCAGAGGCATAGACACCAAGGTAGTGAGTGGGAGACAGCCAAGTGCCTGGGGGAAGCTAGAGGGTGGGGTCTGTGCTGTGTGCTCACTTTCAGCATACTCGGCTCCTGCCTGTCCCCATTGCCAAGACTTGTCTAGCTGTAAGACTGATGTCCCTGTATTTGTGGCGAACACCCACATTCTATTTCTAGCTCTGACTCTTCCCCTGCACTGCAGACATACACACTCCACCTCAAGAGACACACTACGTTGATGCTGCCCGGCCCTGGCTTGTTCATCTGGTCAGTCCCACATAGGGTGAAGCAACAAGTGGACCCTGGGGTCCTCTGCCGAGAGAGCACATACAGCTCATGGCTGGGCAAGTCCCCTGGGGGCTGCATGGGAAGAGCGGAAAGGGCGCTTGGTGGCTCTGAAGGGAGAAGGATGAAGCGAGCCAGATGCGGTGCCAGAGACCAAGAAGGCTTGGATTTGGTCTGGAGGCCAAGAGTGCTGGCTCTGGAGAGTGAGCGGGTGCTAATCCTTACACTTCTGACTGGAGCAGAGGGTGGATTTCTGATCCTTTCCCATCTGTGATTTCCACCTCATTCCTATGTAGAGGAGGAAAAGCGACAGACTGTGGGGTCGCGCAGAAGGTCATGAAGAGGGCTAGTGCGAGATGAAGCGGGAGAGGCAAGCGCATGCAGACCCTTTGACCCTTTGGCCAAACTGCACGGTATCTAGTGAGCTCTTGTAGCTTTAGTGGTTTTGCAAAAACTAAAAGCATGCCATGCTCACATCTGGCATTAAGGAGACCAGATAGGAAACTACATTCATGGCCAAGGAAGCACCACCATTTTTAACCAATTCTACCTCACACGGTTTCTGAAGTGGAGGCGTGTCTTATGAATGCTGCTGGGCAGACTGCACCTGTCCTGTGCTCACCCCTGCTTGTGCACGTGAGGGCTTAAGTACACCTACTAAGAATCAATACTGTCGGCAGGTCAACCAACTCCCTGCTGCTGCTACCTCACCGAGTGAGTTAGTTCACTGACATGAAATGTCTTCGGAAAGACCATCAGGGGCTGAGGGGTGGCTCGGTCAGCACCATGCTTGTTGCACATGCACAAGGAGGAAGTCTGGTTGCCAGCCCCAGTGGAAAAGCTGGACACAGAATGCTACTGCCGGGGAGGTAGACACAGGGACATCCTGGGCTCACTGCACAGCTGGACAATTAGAATTGTCTAGCCCCAGGTCCCAGTGAAAGACTCCTGTTGGAAAAATAAAAGTGGATTGTGCGTGAAGAGGAATAACATATGAGACTGTCTTCTGGTTTCCACACACTTGTACACATGCACACAAGACGTATTAGCATGAAAATGTTGTCAACGTAAAAAGGCAGTGAGACCGAGTAATAGGTAATAAATTTGGCTCTAATGAAGTGCTGTCCTTGAGAAAGGACCATAGTTGGTAGTTTTCTTGCAAGCAACACCATGTACTTTACATGACCTAAAAAAGATGTTGATAGAGCAGTATGACATTTTTGGCACTGAGATGTGTAACTGTCTGTTGACATCTCTGCTATCATCAGAAAAGCACCCGTATTGGAGCAGAAGGGGCAGGTGGGGCTGCAGCCTGGAGGACTTGGGCCCCAGGTTAAATTCCCAGCACAACAGCACTAGAAACCAAAACCAGATCCCCAAACCAGAGTGGGGATGCCAGTGATGACAGAGGGAAAACAGAGGTGGCTACTCAACAGGAGAGTGCTGTGCTGGTGGGATGGGGCGGTGCAGAGGGGTGATTATGAGGTTTCATGAGGGAGGAGCGCAGGATGGACACACAGCAGTCAATTACAACAACAGCTTATTTTCCAGAGGCCTTACCGCTGAAATTCTGGGTTAAGCTATCTCAGCCCATGCAAAGAACTCAGATCAGCAAATATTTCTCAACTGAAGACAGAGCAGTGTTATAGATCCAGATTCAAAGAAGCCTAAGACAGTTTCTTTCATGTTTAGATCCTCGCTGCAAAGTACTTGCACAGAAATAGCTGAGCATCATGAAGGAAGGCAAAAATAATTGACATCTGGCTTTATAGATGGTAATTATTCATATCCTAACATTCAGTCTTACAGAAAAGTATAAGATTAAAATTATAGCACACATCTGAACTGTATATATCCTAAATATTTTTACTTCAAGAAAGAGCTTAAGTGGTACTGCTGGGTTGAAAACCCAAAGATTAAACCAAAAATAATTAAAATAGACCAAGACTTATAAAGTCCCTTAGCAGCAGCTCATGCTTCTAAGCCTAGTACTCAGGAGGCTGAGGCCAGAGGATTAGCCATTTGCGGCCATCCTAAACTATATAATAAGATCCTGTCTCATCACGACATGGTGGCACAGGCCTTTAATCCCGGCACTTGGGAGGTAGAGACAAAGGCAGGCAGACCTTTGTGAGTTCAAGGCCAGCCTGGTCTACATAGTGAGATCCAGGCCAGTCAGGGTGACATGGTGAAATCCTGTCTCAATAGCAACAAATTAATTAAAAGAAACAATAGAGTCCTTTAGTAAGAACTTGCGGCCACTGATCTGGGCCCGAAGAGTAAGGTGCACAGGCACTTACCTGCAAGCTTCTTGAGAGTAGCTGTATTAAAAATATTGAAGTAATGAACACCAAAGACCTTCCCCAGCAACTTGCAGACCTCTGTAAGTTCTCCAAGACATTTCTTAACTACCTCTTCTCTCTGGGATACTTTGGCCACTAAAGCTTTTTGTTTTTTTATACTGCTGGAATTTTCTGTTTCCATGAAGTCCACCTGAGTGAGAAGGAAAGAAATCAGAGGAATGGACAGAGGCACACTCGTTCCCAAGGAATGGCTTCTTTCAGTGTTTGACTTTTTAAAAAATTCTTTTGACATTCTATTCAATAATACTGTGTGTATGAGCATGAGTGTACACATAAGCATGTCATGGTGAATATGTAGAGGCTAGAGGACATTATGGAGTCAGTACTTTCCTTTTACTGGGTCTGGGGATCGGATTTGGGTTCCCAGGCTTGAATGGCAGTATCTTTACCTAGTGAGCCACGGTGCCTACCTTTGTATTTCTTCCCTGCCGGAAGGTAGTAAAAACCCCGTGGAACAAGGGTTGTGTATTCTCATCTTCCAGGGCCTGGCACATGAGAGCGCCTTTCGATAAATGCTTATTTAATTTTTCTTTTATTTATTTATGTGTATGTGCGTGCACATGCACGCATATATACATGCATGCTATGGTGTGTATGTAAATCTGTTCTCTCCTTCGTTCACGTATGTCCCAGAGATTTAACTCAGGTCATGAAACCTGGTAGCAAGTGCCTTTACCCACCTGCTGGCCCATCAATGCTTATTTAATGAATATAGGAAGATTTAGTAGCTTGAATATCTATTAAATTCATTTTGACAAATGTCATATAAATTGGTTCAATTTCAAGATCTCTTTCCAATTAAGATCATAATACATTCCTAAGGGAATGCATATGTAAATTTAGTACCTAAGCTTTGGGAAGGATACCAAACTTTGTCATGATATATTCTGGTATATTCACTGAGAGACAGTAAAATGCTCACTTAAAATACCTTACCTTTAAGTGGCCATTGAGCACATTCTGGGCTTTAGTCCCCAGCATCATATAGGCGATTGGTTGGTCATTGGCATTGATATATAAGTCTTCATCTAAAATTTTGTCGAGTATCAGCTTTTTAAAAAGTCTTTCGGCATTGTGTCGTGAATAAGAAGATCCCTTTCCAAATATTCCTGACTGAATCTTTGCACTCTTGCTCCCTAATAAGGTCCAAAAAGTTAGATGAGTAACTATAGATGACTTATTATTCATAATTATTCATACAGAAGAGGCTAAAAAGTCATTCAAGGACATTTTTGGACAAATAGAAGAGATCATCTGTTCCACAGGCAACCCCACAGCACAGACAGACCCTCATTTCTGAATTATGAGCCTGTCTGAGGAGAGTTCCAAGGTTTCTGTGGTTGCGTGTCCTTTCTTTCAGTGATGGGGCAGGAGCCAGCACCTCGTGCACACTGAGCTTGCGCCCCATCCTGGACCCGCTGCTTCTACTTCCCTTTGTTTATAACATGTTGACCAAAACCACAGCAATATCAAGCTTGTTATTTCAAAATGTTGCCTTCACAGCTTATAAAACTGTATTAGAAAAATAGAGCAAAAAAATAAAGAACTCATGTAAGTGCTAACAGCTTTATACTTCTCTGTTAAACTTTATATTTCTGTGTATTATTGATAAAGTCACACAACATTTTTGTTGTTGTTTGTTTTCTGAGACAGGGTCCCATACAGCCTAGGCTGCCCTCAAAGTCACCTGAACTCCCGATCCTCCCATTTCCACGGTCCAAGTGCTTAGAATTACAGTGTGTGCCATCACACCAGCTCACAGAGCTTTGAAAGAGTATTTTCACTTAATTATTCACTGTATGTACACATGCGCCACAGCCTGTGTTGTAGAAGCTGAGGACAACCTTGCAGGAGTCAGTTCCCTCTCCCAACCACACGGGACCTAGGCACTGAACTCCAGCTGTCAGGCTGGGCAGCAGGCAGCTTGGCCTGCTGAGCCACCTTGCTGGCCCTCAGAGAACTTTTGACATTTTTTCCCCCATTGCTGGGGCTGAACCAAGGATCTTCCACATGCTAGGTAAGGCCTTTGAATCTAAATACCATCTCTGGTCCTACTTATTTAAATATCTATTCGATGATAAAGTACGTATTTAAGTCTATATTTTGTTACACTCTGATAAAGCAGACACAAATTCCAAAATCAAAATGTAGCATTTCCCCAGATCTCAAAAGAGGAGAGATGGGAAGTGCGTGCACTGTCCTTCCCCCTGTCACCCGAGAAGAGCAGTGACCTTTTCATCTAACACAATTTTAAATGTTAAATTAAAAATTAAATTAAAAAATGTTTTCTTTTGGGGGCTGGAGAGATGGCTCAGAGGTTAAGAGCACTGATTGCTCTTCTAGAGGTCCTGAGTTCAATTCCCAGCAACCACATGGTGGCTCACAACCATCTGTAATGAGATTTGGCGCCATCTTCTGTATACATAATAAATTTAAAAAAAGGAGAGGGACCATATTTATAAAAAAAAATGTTTTATTTTGTTTTTTAAAGACAGGTTAAGTTAAAAAAAAGTTTTTTTTTCTTTCTTTTTCTTTTTCTGGCTGGGCAGTGGTGGCACACGTCCTTAATCCCAGCACTCGGGAGGCAGAGGGAGGGGAATCTCTGTGAGTTCGAGGCCAGCCTGGGCTACAGAGCAAGTTCCAGGACAGCCAAGGCTGTTATACAGAAAAAAACCTGTCTTGAAAAACAAAACAAATTTTTTTTTTTTTTTTTTTTTTTTTTAAAGACAGGGTTTCATTCTGTAGTTCTTATTGGTCTGGAAATGCTATGTAGACCAGGATGGCCTTGAACTCAGAGACGTGCTTGCTTCTGTGTCTCATGTGCCACCACCTGGCTTAACAAACTTTTTGAGACCGTCCGTTATACAACCTTGGCTGGCTTAAAACTCAATCGATAGACAAGATTAGCTTTGAAACTGTGGTCTCCTCCTGCCTCTGCCTCCCAAGTGCTGGGATTACAGGCGTGTCCCACTATGCCTGGGTTTCACAATTTTATCACAACTCTTATCTACTTAAAAAGCCTGTGACATAACCAGAATTAGCAGCTACTTTGGAAGACTTTAAGAGGGCCAAATAATTACATCATTTGACATTTCAGATGGCTTTTGGTCATATATCTTGTACTATTTAAACTCTTTCAATGATCTGCCTTCCCTAACATTCTAGAACAGGACCACTGCTCTGCTAACGGGCTTTGAGAGATGTAGCGACTCCGCCGCAGAGCATACTAAGAAAGCTCGAGGATGGAGACAAATTTTTATTTATTTATTTTGGATACAGGCTTTTGCTATATAATCTTAGCTGGACTCAAAAGCTGTAACAATTCTCCTGCTTCTGCATCCTAAGTGATGGAATGTCAGGTGTGCACCCTGCATGCACACAGAAGAGCCAATAAGAAGCTGAAGACTGTGTGACAAAAATGTTTGCTTTTCTTGAACCAATGAAAAAACAAACAAAAAGTTTACTCCAGTAATCTTTAATCTCTAATCCAATAATTTTTTTTTTTATGTTTTGGTTTTTCAAGACAGGGTTTCTCTGTGTAGCCCTGGCTGTCCTGGAATTTCTTATGTAGGCCAGGCTGGCCTCAAACTCAGAGATCTGCCTGCCTCTGTCTCCTGAGTGCTGGGGTTAAAAGAGTGCGCCACCACCTCCTGGCTACTAATCTTGTATAAATCTACATGAAAGTGTAACACAGAAGTGGTCAAAGATTTGTTTGAAAGACTATTTTACCATTCCATTTTTATAATAGAATATATGTCCTTAAATAAAACTACCTTAAAATTAGGAGCCTGACTGTATCTTGTCATACACAAATGATATAAATCATATGGGCAATATAGTAAATGACACCTTGTCAAGGGAGAGATAGAAATGAGGGTGGACAGGCAAGTCACAATCTTATGCCACCCTTCCTCTTCTCAGCCTCGCTCTCCAACTCCATCACCTTTAACTTGTATGTTGTGCTAGGGTGAGGCTCAGGGCCTGGGGCATGCTAGGCAAATGCTCTACAACTCAACTACCCCTCCAGTCAAGCAATCACCTTTTTCCTAACTTGAGTGCTTCTGGTGGTCGCCTGCACACAGAACACGAACTCTTAGTTCTTCCATCATGGCAGTTACCACCTGACATCTATCAAGTAGCACAACCCATGCTAGGAAAGACAGACTACTGCTCATCTGTTTCTGAACCTTCAGACACAACTCTTGGCCACCTTCCTTCCTACTAGTGTATGTATGTAGTATGACCACTGGAAGCAGCCTCATGCTTCTTTTATTCTTATTACTGTACATTTATTCATTCATTCAATCATTCATTCAGAGACAGGGTCTCATACTGTAGCCCTGGCTGGTCTCGAACTCACAGAGGTCCACTGGTACTCTTTACTGGGCCCTCAGGTCAGTGTCTGTGCACTCCACTAATATGCACTTACTTTCTTAGTTTTTTAGTCTTCAGGGTTGCTGACAGGCACCTAATGCCAGTTTTAGCACCTGTTTTATCTTTCTAAAGCATTCAAGATCGTCTCTGGCTGGGCGGTGGTGGTGGTGGTGGTGGTGGCGGCGGCGGCGGCGGCGGCGGCGGCGGCGGCGGCGGCGGCGCACGCCTTTAATCACAGCACCCAGGAGGCAGAGGCAGGTGGATCTCTGTGAGTTTGAGGTCAGCCTGGTCTACAAAGCAAGTTCCAGGACAGCCAAGACAGAGAGAAACCCTGTCTCAAAAAACTAAAAACCAACCAACCAGACAAAAAAAAAAAAAAAAAAAAAAAAAAAAAGACTGTCCCTGAAGGAGCCCCAGTACGCCACAGTGGCATAACAATTGAGAAGAAGGCATCGAAACTCCTGAAATCCTTTATCTGCCTCAAAACAAAGCCTCCCCCACTTTTCATCAATTCCCTCAGAAAAAATAGCAAAGCAAACAAAAACCAAGGGAGGCTCATCTCCTAAGCAGAGCCCTTCCCACTTGACTTACACATCGTCACAAAAACTGACGCAGCTCTCTCTCTAGGTGCCT